>NC_057416.1:42236004-42604028 GCF_019320065.1 Cervus canadensis | reverse complement strand
TTGGCAGAATTTGTTTTGGTGAAACAAATCACCTATTGATGGGGGGAGGGGCAGGAAGCCATTTAAGTGATTAAAATGGACTTTGGTTAATTTCCACTTTAACCTATTTGTAAGCCTGCAAGAGCTGATGGTTGTAATGAATAGTTCTTATGGGAAACTTTAAGTTGACATTTGGATCTCATTAGACAATAAAACAGTCTACCATCTTGTTATTTTTGAGCTCTTTCACTGGGATTACGGTTTTCAAGGTAAGCTTCAGTGCATGGAATTACGTGCATGAGCTTCGAAGGATTAGAGTTTGGAATTCAGCACTGCCATCACCAGCTGTGTGAACCAGGACAATTCTTAAACTTTTTTAATTCAGTTTTTGCAGTTGTAAAATGATTGTTGCTGTGAATCATTTTGCTAATTAAATAAGCTAATATAAAGTGCTAAGGTTAAGGGTGGAAAGTGCTTACTGGTGTTCACGCTCATATTAACAAGTATAGCTCATTACTAATAGAAGCTCTGAAATGGAAAAAGTTGACTGGATAAAGTGGGGGAGGTGCTAGAATAACTTCCTCCTTATAGTTAATTGCTGGAAATTTTAGCAAATGAGTGATAGATACCTGCTCTATTATCAAGAAAATACTAGATGTAGACATATTATCTTTTCAACTTCTGGCAGCAAACTACTGTGTTATAGACACTATTCATTCAGAATTCTCCTTTTAAAGGCTATCTTATCTTAGGAGTCAGAGTGTGCAGTACTTTTGGAATGAGAGCTCTTTAGCCCCAGTGAAGAGCTAAAATCAGTTACTATGAATGTCAACTCAACTCTTCCTTTTGGTGTTTTAAAGTATGTATCATTTAAAGGTGAAAAAGATGTAAATTGGAAGAAGTGACGGTAGGACCTGGTGCATGTATGAAAATGGGAAAGGAGACAGATAATGTGGTTTCTTGATGTTGAGTATATAAATATGGTATGAAATTATATATATATCATTGCTATTTTGTAGGCATGTCATTAAGCTCAGTTTTGATCCTTTTTTGAGGCTGGAGAATATTCTTAGACAAGTAAGTCAACTTTTTGATAATCTATGCAGAAGAGAGAGTAGGGTTTGTAAAAACTGACTCATGTGTGCATTTGTAATGTTTGTAGTGTGTGTGAGGGAAAGAGGCTCCCCAAGGTGGCTCAGTGGTAAAGAATCTGCCTGCAGTGCAGGAGATGTGGGTTCAATTCCTGGGTTGGGAAAACCCCCTGGAGGAGGAAATGGCAACCCACTCCAGTATTGGTGCCTGGGTAATAATCCCATGGACAGAGGAGCCTAGTGGACTATATAGTCCATGGGGTTGCAAAGGGTTGGACATGACTGAACAACTGAGCATGCACACATTGTGAGGGGAACAGTCTGGTTTGCCATCTCAGAATAGTTTGTTTAGTCTAACCTTAAGGTTAATTTGCTTTTTGAACACATACCAATGTGTTTTCCACTAGGTATACTATCTAAAGCTAATGTAGATGGTGTTAAAATGAGCTAACTCATTTGAAAAGACCCTGATGTTGGGAAAGATTGAAAGCAGGAGGAGAAGAGGACGACAGAGGATGAGATGGTTAGATGGCATCACTGACTCAATGGACATGAGTTTGGGTAAACTCTGGGAGTTGGTGATGGACAGAGAGGCCTGGCGTGCTGCGGTTCATGGGGTCGCAAAGAGTCGGACATGACTGAGCGACTGAACTGAACTGAGATGGTATTTAAAAGTATGCAAGTATCTGTACTGTATATAATCTGTATGCAAAGAGAAATAACAGGGAATTCTTATTTTTGTCTATTCAGTACTCTGTTCTGAGTTTAAATGTAATCTCTTGTTTATCGTGGAAAGCTGAGGAATTTTTTCCTAGTCTACAAGTGGTTTAGCCTACAGATAAAAATAGCCACATGAAAGAACAGAGTTTGGTACCTCTGCTCTCAGTTTAAAAATGTTTCTTAATTTCCTGACAATGTGCTGATTAGAATAACAGAAGCCTGTCCTAGAGAATGAGGAACGTCCAGATCAGAAGTAAAATGCTGAGCAGTCACGGCAATAGTTGGTGCCTCAGAAGTTTAGCCTTCTGTATTTCTCCTGATGTATAATTTCACCAACACGTCACCAACATGTGTTTTTAGCTGCCATTTCTGTCTTGATGACTAAGCTTGTCTTTGTTAATCTTTCTTTATCCTAGTTCTCCTAGGATTAGTTTCAAATATGGCTTCCTGAGAGGCAAAGCTTTGGAGCTGATGGAGACGTCAACGGTTGCAGGGGCCGAGGGGAGGGAGGGCTGAGCAGACAGGGCGGCGGCTCTCGAGGGCAGTGAAATTACTCTCCACACCGCTGTAACGTGGCTACCTGTCCTTGTACATTTGTCCAGATCCCAGAATGGACGGCCCCAAGAGTAGAACCCTGATGTAAACCATGTTCATCTGGTGGCACAAACGTCCTACCTGATGGGGTATTGTTGATAGAGGGGGAGGTGGTGTGTTTGTGGAGGAACAGGGTCTATGGAAACCTCTGTACCATCCCCCTCAACTTGCAGTGACCCTAAAACTGCTCTTTAAAAGTCTTTAAAATGATTAAATTGAACAATGGCCTCCTGAACACCCTCTGATTGAGGAGGGAATGGAGCCAGAGAAAGCACCAATCTTTTCACTCTCAGTTTATAAAACTCGAACTAAGATAGTCTTCAATAAGCCTCTGAGAAGCCATTCACTCTCGTGATCCACATTCCTACCTGGACCTATGGTTTGGGTCTCCAAACTACTCAAATAGATGTGTTACCATTTGGGGAAGGGCCGATTATATCATTTTCCTTCTGGGAAAGAAAACCAGTTAGCTCCTGATAAATCTGTATTGTCAAGGAGTTCGCAAAGTGTAGATGTATACTGAAGGTTATTTTTGCCTTTTGTGCTTGTGTTAAGGGTGTTCTACCGGAAGGTATTGTGAGGGGTGGAGAGAGGGAGGGAGAGAAAGTGAGAGGGAAAGGGATTAGTTGGTGTCTGCAGTTTTCATAAACAGCTGGGGCTATGAGCAGGAAGTCTTTAAATTTCACATCTCAGAGTGGCATCTGGCACAGTGGGAACAACACCCCAGGGACCCAGAAGCGGCAAACTAGGAGTTTGTTAGGTTTCTTGTAGCTTTAACTTTAGACTTTAAGAACAGAATTAACCAACAAAGAGTAATGAGATTTGCTGTAGCATCTCAGGAAACACACTAGGATTTCAGTCTGAGTGAAAAGCATGAAGATTGTAATTGAAGAAGCAGGATCTGGAGATGGACATACATCAGCTTGAAACCAATGGTTTTCAAAGTTTGGTCCCTGGACCTTAAGTGTAAACATCACCACCGATGTGTTAGGAAGGCAGATTCCTGGCTCTCAGCCCAGACCTCCTGAAGCAGAGGACGACCCAGGAGCCTGGGGTTTGTCAAATCCTCCGGTGTTTCTGCCGCATGCTGAAACTCAGTCAGACTAACTTTGGTCAGCATGGCCACTTTCCTTTATGAGCTGTCTTAGTGAGGAGGTGGCCTTCATCCACCTGCCCCACAAGTGATTGCTCCGGGTTTGTGAACGACTGAATGCGTAGACAGCAGATTCAGAAAGTGATGATAGAGCCTAGAAGGGCTTTGCTGTTCCATTTCATTCTTCTCAGACCTGAACTGACCCCCTCTGTCAGGCTTCTCTTTTTCCTCAAGTCTTCGCTACCTCATCTCCATGAACCTTGGCAGATGCCATCAGTGGTTACAAGCTGTCCCAAAAGGTAGCTACTCCCCACAATGGTTATTTAAATTAAAATTATATAAAGTAAAAGATTTAGTTCCTCAGTCACACCAGGCATATTTCTACTGCTCAGTAGCTACAATGTGTGCTTGAAAATACAGATACAGGACAGCTTCATCTCTCCAATACCAACCTGCAAACTGACAAGCAGTGTTGACCAATCTCTGTGGTATAAACACTCCCGCCACTTTCAGCTTCAAGCTACCAGCACAATATCACTAAACACAAATACAAAAAGAAATACCCACAGTCACTTCATGAAGGCCAGCATGAATTGGTTCCAGGTCACCACTGGCTTTATGGGAGGAATACTGTCCTGATGGCAGGAAGTATTGATTCTGTTCTTCACATCTGAATTTCATTTTACACCAAGACTGATTTCTAGAACACAAAATCAGTAACATACTAAAAGTGTTTGATAATTTGATCATCTTAACTTTATTTTAAGTAGAAGGTGAGAATATCCAATATGCAATTTAACTTAACTTTTTTCTTAGCAGTGGGAAACCTGCTCAGACTGTCTTGGGACCAGCCGTATGAATTGAGTTAAACCATGCAAGATGTTAAGATGCCTGTGTTCCAATCTGAATTTTATACTAAATCAACAGTGGTGCTCCATTTATTATTTCTATTACATGGAGGTGTTTTAGTCATTTCTGGTTGTGGACTGTAAGCTGCTAGGAATTACTTGCTTCCTGATTGAAAATGGAATTATTATCTTTGATTTTTGAGGTTATGAATAGCTTGAAAATATTCTGTCAGAGGTAAGCAATGTATTTAACTTTAAATATTTGCCATCTTTAAAGTGCTTACAAATCCTTTATGAAAGATGGAGAATTATTCTTTAATTGAAAGCTAAACAAACCCCAACTGTTATGCTAGCTTTAAAGTGTCATACAGAAGTAAATTTTAAACTATGGATTTCACATCCCAAATTCTTAGAAATGAGAAAACAAAATGGTTTTTGTGCTATTTCCTCTCTTGAAAAGAAAAATCCATAACTCTGAATGCCTTCGTTACTAAAACTCTTTGTTAATTGAGATAGTCATAATTGGATGAGAATTATCAGTTAAGTTGATAACCTTGTTGAGCCCACGCATGTCTGCAGAAAGCTTATAAACATTTGTGTCTAACTAGGTCATTTGCAGACCTTAGGAGTCTGCCGTTTCAGTGCTGGCCCAGCTAAAACTGGGTGTCCTTGAATGACAGCTGCTAAAAATTCAATCAATAGGTGGTGTCCAAATGTCAGAGAGAGTTGTGCAAAGTGGGGGCAGGTTGAGACTACATGCAGGGTTTGATTCTAGGTAGTGAGAGTTTAAGTTTGACTTAGAAAAGAAACAAGTCAGCATCTTTAATCCACAAATTATTATACACCATGTAGTCAGTAGACTCAGTAAAGGTCAAGCAATCAATACGGTTGGCGTTAGTAGACATAGGTTATGAGAGATGGTTTTATTCCTTGAAATTGTTTTTTACATTTCAGCACACAAACAGACTGGCAAACTGTTAGGTGCAGTAAAAAAAAAAGATAAAAAAAAAGTAAAAAAAATTTCACTTGTATGACAGTGAATTGAGCAGATCATTGGTCAGAGGGCTAAACTAAGAGATTCAGAGGACTTGAGAAGTAACAGGTGGGGATCTCGAATTGCTTCTACATGTGTCTCTGTTAAGGGTTTAATATTTTGAATATGTGCTCATCCTTTGGGGGAAAAGTGGGCTGCCCAGTATATCATCAACTCAGCAAGACGGAAATACCAGGATAAATATATTATGGTTTATCATGTTGTTACTCTAATCTTGACAAACTAGAAGGAAAAAAGTAAAAAAGAAACAGTACACTTTATGCCCATTTTTGCAAATTTATTAATACTTGGACTATATAGCAAGAAAGAGATTAAATATTAGAATCTCCTATTAAATCCTGTTTATAAATTTGCAAACTGAGGGAAGAGGGGGTCTTGTATTTTCCAACTACAGATTATTTTTAGTGACGTAACAGAACATTCATGGAAAGAGAAGGAGGAATAAGAGACTGAGAAGGAAGGAAATAATGACTTGGGTAAAGCCTAGTCATTTGAGAACCAACTATTCATTATATGAACATATTCAAGAATGAGAATTCAGCATGATCAGAAACCCAAAGCAAAGCAAAAAAAAATCCCTTGGTTTTTCTTTCAAGTAAAATAGTTTCCAGAGAGTACATGTGTTTTAATTTTTACCCAAAAAGATTCCAATTACAATCGATCAAGAAATTAACTTGTGACACCCTCATTTTTAAAATCTTATTTTCTCACATTTCTAAAATGTAAAGCAAAATAAATATGAATATATATATATATATATATATATATATATATATATATATATATATATACCAAATATTTTGACACAGTAGGAGATGAAATTAGGGACATTTTCCTGCTTTTTCTTAAACTCTAGACTGTTCTCTACTGAAGTTTGGACCAGGTAGTAATAAGGAATTGATAGCAATAAGTGGCACTTAATGTCAGATCCAAAGGTTCTGAGATGCTCTTTTCAGTGATCTAAGGTGCTCAAGACGTCACAAGGAAAAAAACTATCCTTAAGATTTAAGCATTTCCTCGTTACTGAATCTCACCAGGGCAATCTAGAGAGCACTGTTTGCAGGTCCCCTGTCAAGAAGAGTAAGTGAAGAAAGTAGCAGAACCCAGCCACAGGCCTGATTCTTTAACCCATCCTTGTACCCACGCCCTTCTCCTTGAGACAGCATCTCCTCTCAAAGAAAAGACAGTCTTGTCCCCTTGAATCTACACTTGCTTCATGAATTGTTTTGGCTAGTAACGTGCAAGAGGAGTGACAGTGCCATTTCTGAAGCTGGGTCTGAGGAGGCATTTTGTTGCCCGTTTGTTCCCTTACTGAGAACACTGCCCTGGGAGCAGCCCTGGCCTGGCCTGCTGGGTGATGAGAGACACAGACACCTGCGCTCAGTACCAGCAGAGCCATCCAAGTGACCCCACATGAGAGCAGTGAATGATTAATGCTACTGATACATTCCTCTGATGGTTCTTCCCTTTTCTTTTTTTAAATTATAGTATAGTTGATTTACAGTATGTGTTAGTTTCAGGTGTACCACAAAGTGATTCTGTCTATTCTTTTTCAGATTCCTTTCCCATTTAGGTTATAGGAGAATGCTCAGCAGAGTTCCCTGTGATATGCAGTAGGTCCCTGTTGCTCATCTATTTGACATACAGTAGTGTGTATCTGTTAACTCCAAACTCCAATTTCTCCCTTCCCCTTCCCCCGTAGTAACCCTAAGTTTGTTTTTCTACGTCTCTGAGTCTATTTCTGTTTTGCACTGATGCTTCATGGTGGCTTCCCAGCACTGTTAAAGCAACAGACGTCCAAAGCAGGGCAACAGTTTCCAGACTGACTGAAGATGTGGAGTTGTGATTAATTCTTCACGGAGCTCTTGATGCTTTCTGGAAATAAACAAGAAGTCGTTGAGGTGACAAGCTTGCTTAGCTCGAGCACCTCCCTTGAGACATTCATCTACTGAGTTGATTTGACCTGGAGCAAAGGTTTCAGCTCTCTGTTTGGTAGCCGCAGTATGCAAATATAGCTGTGTCTATCCGAACCTGACAGATAGGTGTCTAGAAGTTTTCAAGTTAACACTCAGGCAGGACATCCTTGTATCAGCATCCTTAAAATTCCAGCAAAGAGCTTACTCATCTTAGAGATTAAAAGCGGCTTAATATTGGCCACTGTCTTGCTTGAATTCGCCATCACATTTCCCTATAGAATATATTTTGGCGATGTAAACACAGACGTAAAATTTTTGTTTGTTTGTTTTATTGCCAAGCCGTTATATATGGTATATTGAGCGAATCAGTGTGCTATCTTTTCCATTGTTTTCTGGCTTTATCTTCCTTCTACTTTCCCTTACTAGAAGAAACAATGGAATTTTGTGGAAGCTGCAGAGGTTTTGAAGCTGAGGGCAGCCTTTTTACCTCTGAAGAGAAGGGGAGTCTGATAGAATGCAAGGGCTACTTCTGATTCATTCACAGGAGTTTTCCCTCTGGATCTTATTGTTTGCCCAGTGACTGGAGTCTCTGCAGCTCTTCAGAGCCCACTGTGAGATGACTTGCTTCAGCTGCTCAGCTCTTTTCAAATATTTTCCAAGGACAAACATCGTCCCTCAGTGGCAATGATTGTCTTGTCTGGAGATTGTATTCTGATTAAATTAATCAGTAAGCTTCTTTACTGCCTCAGTGGATTCCAAATTTGTCATGATTAAAAAAAAAAAACAAAAAAAAAACTCCTGGGCAGTTGCATAAGAGAAGTTCTGCTGGGCAACCTTTAGAACGTGGCAGATAGCTGAGAGTCAAGGGGGGAAATGGAAAGAATGCCAGCTACTTCCGGATGCATGCTCATTGATCAGGCATAATTTCAGGAACTTTGCAGAAATGTCGGTGATCACGGCTCTGCACGGAGGTGCCTCCTCCATCCTGCTCAACACTCGAAAGCATGCAATAAGCGCCTGCAGCCAGAAGGGGGCGGGAGCGCCACGGCCATAAACCGCAATCTCTACTCCAGTTGCTGGGAGGAGTCCACTCCAGCAATTCTTCAAGTCAGCTGGTTCTGAACTGGCCACAAGGCTGTCTTTCCCCACCATTTTTGCCTTCATTGTCTCTTGTTCTTCCAGTGTATGCGGTCGAGTCTATCTGCCTGGATTAGAACCCTGGCTGCCCCGCTTTCTAGCTTTGTCATCTCTTTGTGCCTCCGTCTGTCTCATCTGAGAAACGGGAACAGAGTAACTATAAGGAGCTTGTGAGGAGGATCGAGTTAACCTACCGAATGCATTCAGAACAGTGCCTGGCACCTAGTAAGTACTTGATGAATACTAGCTGCTAGAGGACAGTCCTTTGCCCTTCACCTTCCAAACCCCCAAGTCTGATGCAAAGATAAATTCATCTGGCCTTAAGTTCTGCAAGCTAGTTTCTCGTAAAACTCATCTCAAAAACACAATCTCATCTCTGGCATTTCTGCCAAAAATGCTTGTGCTAAATCTAATAATGAGAAAGCATCAGACAAAACCAACTTGAGCGACATTCTACTAAATAACTAGACTATGCACTTAAAAAATGACAAGGTCAGGAAAGACAGAGAAACCAGGTTAGACTGCACGGAACTGAATGCCTACCACCGCTGCGGCAGTGCCTGCGCCGGGAAGGCCTTGGCTGTAAGTGCACACCGGGCCAGGCGGCGAAATGTGAGTCAGATTTGAGATAAGATGGTATTAGAATAGTGTTAATTCTCTAACTTTGCTAATTGTAGGCTCTAGAAGAGAGCCTTTGGATTTCAGAAACACACATTCTAGTATTTAAGAGTAACAGGGACATATTCTTTTGCAAGTTACACTTAAATTGTTTAAAACATATGTATCTGATATAACTATTAATGTGTTAACTTAGAAAAACCCCTTATGACCACTGCTTAGATGACTGTGCATGACTTTCTATACCTTGCAAGGATGCGTGCTCTTATGAGGACTTACCATTGGTGTTTCTGGATACCACAGAACTAATTTGTACTTTCTGGAGTGTGTCCATCTTAATATAACAAAATATAAATTTCTTATTTACTAAAAAATTAAAAAATGAGTATCTGTTTGTAAACATATTTATCATATATATGAGAACGCATTTTTGATATTATTAAACAACATTTGTTGTTGTTCAATTGCTCAGTTGTGTCCAACTCTTTGCAACCCCAAGAACTGCAGCACGTCAGGCTTCCCTGTCCATCACCAGCTCCCAAAGCTTGCTCAAATTCATGTCCATTGAGTCGGTGATGCCATCTCACCATCTCATTCTCTGTCGTCCCCTTCTCCTCCTGCCTTCAATCTTTCCCAGACTCAGGGTCTTTTCCAATGAGTCAGTTCTTCACATCAGGTGGCCAAAGTATTGGACTCTGTCTAGGTATTTTATTCAAGGGATTTCCACCGTATGTCCTCAAGGCTAAATGTTTTGTATTAAAAGAGATATTTATTTGTTACAACAAAGTCCCTGGATGCAAACTGTGATTTCATCTGGTATGCAACTGAACCAACAGCAATCTGATCTGAAATTGGAGGCAGAACTGACCGTAAGAGCATTAAGCAGAAACTCTGTGTATGTGTGTGTATTTCCTACTTGTTTCCTTTTTTATGGATACTGTTGGAATTTTGTTAAGGTCTGGTTTGCCTGTATGCAACGAGTATATGTTGGAATGTAATGTTGTAAAGATGCCCCTCTTCCTTTGCTTGTCATCTCCATGTTAATTTGCTGTCATTAGAGGGTGTGCACTGTGGTCATCACTTCACACTATTTTTATCTGATGCTAACTTCCAAGCTAGATATTTTGCCATTTGACCAAGATAACAATGCAACAGGAAATCAGTATAGCTTTCATCTTTCCTAGAAGCCATACAAGCCTATCTAGAAAAATTTCAAGTGTGTGTACACGACTCAAGGGGAAGAACTCAGGTACAGATGGTGAGAAATTTCTAACCAAGCCAGGTTTCCTACTGAGGTTCTTTATAACCTGGTGGAGTGAAGCTATAGCATACATTGTCTTTAGTTTAGAAGTGAGTCTCTGTGAGGATGAAAAATTGGGTGAGGAGGATCTGGTCAGTATGAATAGATGAGGAAAAAGTGTAACTCCCTTGACCTCAAAAGTAACTCCCTCACACATCCTACCAAATCAGACATACATGGAATAATAGATTCTTCTGAAAGCTGCTAGGAAAGTTAAGCCTCCTACCACGTGTACTTTAAACTGGACTGTTTTAATCAGGTGCTTGGCAGCTTTTCCTCTAATACGTGACTGAGAAGACGGACTAGTTAGTGATCTTGTTTTGAAAGGAACTGGAGAAGGAGGAGAAAAGGACAATTACAAGCAAGAGCTATTTTGGAAAAGGTGCTGACCAGGAGGAAAGTGCTGAAGTGAGATGCTTGGGATAGCTGCACACAGGGTCCTGGTTTTTGGAAGTTGAGCATCAGAGACAGGGAGAGGAGTGGAAGTGGCCATGGTTCCAGAGAGGGAAGGATGAAGTAGCTGAAACTGACACAGTGGTGGCAAGAATCCTTCTTACATCCTGCTGAGAAACACACAAGTCATGGTCGTGCAGTTCTCTGCCTCGAAGAATTACTTGACTTGTTTCCTCCCAAAGAATAAACTGTCTTATACATCAATGATTATCTTAGAATAGAGTATCCCTATGTTAGTGTTCAATAAACACTCAGCTACTTAAAGCTATAATGCTCTTGATGCCTTTACCATATCTACTGATGATTGTCCAGGACCTTACCACCTGGAACTTGATTTCTATCAAAGTTTGCAAAGTCCTTGGCCAAAAATAACTTCAACTGAACTTTAAAAATAAAATAGACACATTCTAGAGCAACCAACCAAGTAATTCTGCTATGTGAACCATCAGGCTAAATGGCTCATTTATCTAAATGGCATTCAATCTCACGTGGGCATTCACGAGTTTTAAAACAGACGACAGTGATTTCTCCAAACCCTAAAAATCCCAGAAAACAGGAGCAGCAGGCAGAAAGCTTTCATCCTTGTCAAAATCAGGCTTGACTTCTGTGCATCACCCAGGCTGTGTATCAATGTCACATTCTTGTTCACTCAGGCAGATGTGTCTGGGCCACTAGCCCATCGTTCTAGATATAAAACCAAGAGCTGGAGAGTAGTAAAGGTCAGAGCTCCAAAGAGGAAGAAAGAAGCCAAGAAGTGGTGACAAAGAGATCAACGATCGTAAGGAAACTGATCTTGCTGAGGGCGTTGTGGGGAGGAAGAGAATGGGAGACCATCCCTAGGAACTGAGTAGTAGGTCACAGCAGGGCACATATTTTTGCAGCTTTCCTAGTTATTTGTCGTCTGCTGCCAGATCTTCCCTGAGAAACTCCCAGGATAACTTCTTAGAGGAAATATACTCCTTTTTTTTTTGAGAGGGGTGAACAAAAGTTTAATTCAGGCGGATGAATAGATTTATAGGCCAGTCTGATCCATCTCAGCTGCCGCTGCCTGTATTCACATTCCCATTGTCTCTCCTCTGCAAATTGCAGTCATCCTGTAACTACTGTTGTGTTGGAGAAGACTCTTTTGAGAGTCCCTTGGACTGCAAAGAGATCCAACCAGTTCATCCTAAAGGAAATCAGTCCTGAATATCCATTGGAAGGTCTGATGCTGAAGCTGAAGCTCCGATACTTTGGCCACCTAATGGGAAGAACTGACTCCTTGGAAAAGACCCTGATGCTGGAAAAGATTGAAGGCAGGAGGAGAAGGGGATGACAGAGGATAAGATGGTAGGATGCCATCACTGACTCGGTGGACATGAGTTCGAGTAAACTCTGGGAGTTGGCGATGGGCAGGGAGGCCTGGTGTGCTGCAGTCCATGGGGTGGCAAAGAATCGGACCGACTGAGCGATAGAACTGAACTGTCACTACTGGTGTTGCTTGAATCGCCGTGTCTCCTGCCTCACCCCAAGCCTTCAAAGTCACTCCTTACTTAACTGCTACAGGGAAACATTTTCCAAACCGCAAGTATTACTTGGCAGCCCTGCTTCAAAACTTTCTGTGACTTTCCAATTTCTGTGGAATAAACCTCAAAGTTTGTAGCGTGAAGAACCTCCATATTCTATTTCTCCAACCTTCTCTTTCGTGACTTCCCTTTATTAATTCTAGCTTCACACAGTTTTTACAATTTCTATCTCCAGTCTTTATATTGTTTGACCTACCCGGCCCCTGCCAGCAAGCGCTCATTGTGTGTCCACCCAGCTTCCAAGGCCTGCAGGCCTCTCCCTCTAAGCACGCTGGCTACTCTGCGTGAATGGAAAACGCAGTTCCCTTGCACACTCAAGCCCCAGGAGCTCAGCCTCCTCAGAACCAACCAGGTCGGCTTGTCCAGCAGGCCTGGCTACGTGGGACCAGCAGATCCTGCTTCTCCCGACGGCGTGGCAGCCGCTGCCTGGCGCGGCCGCACACACTTCGAGGCAGCAGCGACTGTGATCCCGAGGCCACCCCGACCGGAGGAACACGCGCGCTCACGGCGGCCGTCACAATGCCGTCAGGCAGCGGCCTGCGGTAGTGGCTGGTCAGGGGGCCGTCCGGCGCTCATCCCTTAGATGTGGGTCTGGCCCACGTGACGCGGCAGCAGCCCGCAGCACCAGCTCCTCCCGGAAGAATAAGCAGCGCCTGTCCTCGCGGGAGGCATCTCCACCTGTGAGGTGCCCTCCTCTCAGGCCGTCGGCTCCCCGCAGCGGTCCGAGCGCGTCCAGGAGAACGCACCTCCGCGCGGCGCCCTGGTGCACGCCGCCCCTCCTGCCGCTTGTCCTTCAGGGGCGACGCAGCCGCCAGCACCACGGAGCGGCAGCAGCAGACGACCGTCGCCCCACGGTCAGGTCAGCGTGGTCCGCGTCAGCAGCTACACGGACGACGAGGAGGAGCAGAAGCGCGCGCGCCCAGGTGAGGCCGCACCGCCTTCCTTCCGACGCCCGGAGGAGCCGAGCGGGGGCCGCGTGCGTTTCTGGCCCCGAGACGGTCGTCGCTGGGCCTGCACCCTTCTTGTCGTCCAAAGCGGCAATCCCTCGCTCCTGGCCCCCCTGAATGCTGGCCTGGCCGTGCCCAGTAGCCCTAAAGTGATTTCAGTGGAATGTCAAACAGATTTGGGTTTCCTTGGTGGCTCGGTTGGTAAAGAATCCGCCTGTAATGCAGGCAGGAGGCGCGGGTTCGATCCCTGGATCGGGAAGATCCCCTGGAGAAGGGGTAGGCTAATTCACTCCAGTACTGTCCCCTGGAGAATTCCATGGACAGAGGAGCCTGGCGGGCTGCAGTTCATGGCGTCACAGTCGGACACCCGAGTGAGTAACACTTCATCTGACAAGGTGCTGCTCCACTGTGTAAAGGCAAAATCAAGTGTTTTCTCGTCTTTGGAGGCCCCCTCCTCATTGCTCCACCTCCAAACGCCAAAAGATCAAATTGAGTGTATCTATGGATGTTGCCAGTTTTTCGGGTATACACATTTATGTAAGCATGTATACTTATCTCCTGTACTGGGTTTTGACCTTCTTCAAGGTTGATACCTAATGTATTTATTTTTATAGATCTAGGATAAGGCACAGAATAAGTGCTTAACCGTTGTCTACTGAATGAATGAAGTTCTCATGTTTAAACCCCAGTATTTAATCAGTTACTCAATAAGTAAAACTGAAGACAGTTTATTAGGAGTCAGCTCAGTACAAGGCTAGGTCACCTGTCAGGGTAGAAAGTGAGACAGGCACTGGTTGGAGAGAAGGTTTGGGGCCAGTGCAGATGTCAGTTCATTTTGTAAGGAAGGTAAATACAGACTAACAATAGCTGCTGGGAGGGTAGTTATTACTGGACAGGGGAGATAAACAGGATATTTTGGGAAAACATTATTAGGTTAAGTGATATGAATGGAAAATGTATCATATTAGATGTGTGCCTATTTTGGAATAGGAATGAAATGTACTGAAATAGCCATAAATGGATGAACATGAATTGGTCAGTGAGAGAATTCATGTTGTAGTTGGTAAGGGGACTGTTGTAGGTATGGTGATGGCAGGGGGTCTATGGCTCTGAGAGACTGTTAGCTGTATCAAGAGGGAGAGGGAGGCAGAGGTGGCGTCTGGGGGCATTTTGTGCAGAGAACAAAGGCTACGATCATATTTTTCACTGTGCCAGGACTCTCCTCCCTTGATCTGAGGAACCTTCCCACTCCACACAGCAAAGCCTCGGTTATGATGAGCAATAAAAGTTCATGAATTTTCTATTTATTGGTGCTGTAGCAGCTGCTACAGTCAGAGGCTCACAGCTTGGTATCTCAGCTGTATACAACTTTCTGACCCAGTGTGTAGCTCTTATGAAAAATATTTCATAAAGAAAATACACAAAAATAGGGAGATTGTACCCTTGTCCCTATGACCTACTTTTAACAAAATGTATGTTTTGGGTCCTTTTTGATGGATATATTTTAGAGCAAATTCTAGACTCATAGTGCCTCACACATCTGTACATCAGGACATCAGCATGTATCTCTGTCTGATAAGGATATTAAAAATAATATAACCACCAAGCCATTATCACATCCAGGGTTGCTTTTAAAATGCTTAAGGGACTGGCTCCCTCCCTTCCACCTCATCTCACTCCTCTATCAGGGGGTACATATTGTTATTCCCAATTATGCCTGAAGCTATTGTCTTTCTGGGAGAAAGACCAGGCACTTTACCCACTTTCCTTGTGCCAGCAGAGTCTTCTATTTGCAAAATACCATCTACAAAGAATGAAATTTACTGTCCCTTGCCTTTGTTCAGCTCACACCTGATATTTTAAAGAGACGAGAGATGTGTCCAGTCTGAAATGCATGTAGCATTATTTCAAGTCTCACCCCTACCTATTATGTCAAAAGGATTCACTTTAAAAAATCCTAGCTTGAGAGTTCTTAGAGACACACAAGCAAGGCAGGTATGCCAAGTGTTTATAGATGCATATGGAGTTGCCTGTTATGCCTTTCCGTTTGCTGGGGAAATAAACTCATTCATGTATACACGCTATGTATATAAAACAGATAACTAAAAAGGATCTGCTGTATAGCACTGGGAACTCTACTTAGTACTCTATAAAGACCTATATTGGAAAAAAACCTAAAAAAGTGGGTTTATGTATATATGTAACTGATTCACTTTGATGTACACCTGAAATTAACATTATAAATAAGCTATACTCCAATAAAAATTAAAAAAATACTTTGTTGCTGAAAAATAATAACTATCCTCTGGAAAAAAAGAAGAAGCTCCTTAGTGACTTCCAAGATGGTTTGAGATGGCAGCATTCATGGCAACCATCTACCTAGTTTCTGGTCTTTGTCCTTCTTTGCTGCCAGAGATGGTCAAAGTCATGTGTATGGAGTAGGATTCATCAACAGAGTGGATATAAGAAACTGTGACCCTCAAGTATTAATGATATACTTGGGAAGGTAAATTATTCATATATGTAAAGACCTAACTGTTCAACTCAGCAGTGGCCATAGGACTGGAAAAGTTCAGTTTTCATTCCAATCCCAAAGAAAGGCAATGCCAAAGAATGCTCAAACTACCGCACAATTGCACTCATCTCACACACTAGTCAAGTAATGCTCAAAATTCTCCAAGACAGGCTTCAGCAATTCGTGAAGCATGAACTTTCAAATGTTCAAGCTGGTTTTAGAAAAGGCAGAAGAACCAGAGATCCAACGGCCAACATCCACTGGATCATTGAAAAAGTAAGAGAGTTCCAGAAAAGCACCTATTTCTGCTTTATTGACTATGCCAAAGCCTTTGACTGTGTGGATCACAATAAACTGGAAAATTCTGAAAGAGATGGGAATACCAGACCACCTGATCTGCCTCTTGAGAAATCTGTATGCAGATCAGGAAGAAACAGTTAGAACTGGACATGGAACAACAAACTGGTTCCAAATAGGAAAAGGAGTACCTCAAGGCTGTATATTGTCACCCTGCTTATTTAGCTTATATGCAGAGTACATCATGAGAAATGTTGGGCTGGATGAAGCACAAGCTAGAATCAAGATTGCCAGGAGAAATATCAATAACCTCAGATATGCAGATGACACCACCCTTATGGCAGAAAGTAAAGAACTGAAGAGCCTCTTGATGGAAGTAAAAGAGGAGAGTGAAAATGTTGGCTTAAAGCTCAACATTCAGAAAAGAAAGATCATGGCATTTGGTCCCATCACTTCATAGCAAATAGATGTGGAAACAGTGGCTGACTTTATTTTTTGGGGCTCCAAAATCACTGCAGATGGTGACGGCAGCCATGAAATTCAAAGATGCTTGCCCCTTGGAAGGAAAGTTATGACCAGCCTAGACAACATATTAAAAAGCAGAGACATCACTTTGCCAACAAAGGTCTGTCTAGTTAAGACTATGGTTTTTCCAGTAGTCATTTTTGGATGTGAGGGTTAGACTATAAAGAAAGCTGAGCGCCAAAGAATTGATGCTTTTGAACTGTGGTATTGAAGAAGACTCTTGAGAGTCCTTTGGACAGCAAGGAGATCCAACTAGTCCATCCTAAAGGAGAACAGTCCTAAATTTTCATTGGAAGGACTGATGTTGAAGCTGAAGTTCCAGTACTTTGGCCAATTGATGCAAAGAGCTGACTCGTTTGAAAAGACCTTGATGCTGGTAAAGATTGAAGGTGAGAGGAGAAGGGGATGACAGAGGATGAGATGGTTGGATGGCATTACCAATTCAATGGACATGAGTTTGGGTAAACTCTGGGAGTTGGTGATGGACAGGGAGCCCTGATGTGCTGCAGTCCAAGGGGTCGCAAAGAGTCAGACACGACTGAGTGACTGAACTGAACTGAACTATACATAAGGCATTGATTGGAGTTAAGGGTCCAAATTTAGAGGTGTTCATGCTGTAGGCATTAAGAAGAGTGAGGGGTTCTTCTAACTGGAAATTTTCCTAGGTTTTTGGAGGGAGTGACATTTCACCTGGACGTTGACTGTTGGTCACAAAGATGGTTTGAGAGAAAGGAGGGGTGTTTGGGAGTGTAGTGGTGGTGGAAGGAGAACAGGACGAGTGAAGTGTCAGCAGGTGAAAGAAGAGGCCAGGCACTGGGATGCATGTGTGACCTAACATTTCAGTCTTTTGTGATGACCTTCATGTCAGCACCTTTCTGCCTGATGTAAGGTCAAGTGAGTGGGTTGGACAGTTTCACATGGTGACACAGCCTCATCTCAGGTGTCTACTAGGAGGTTTCTCTGATTTTTTTTTTTTTGCCTTCTTTGATGCCCAGAAAAGCTGTTCAGCATAGCAAAGATGGTCCACAAGTGTTGGAGGGTCATTGTCTGTGGAAGCAGCCCACAGCTAAGGGAATATGAGGATCAGTATGAATGTCCCAGAATCATCACAGGGACAATTCTGAGATACATTCTATGTGGTTTCTCAGCAGCCTCCAGTGGCACTGAACCACAGTAATCCATGGTGGTAACCAGCTCAACCATGCCTCTCTGCATTGGTGTTCGCTCCTTCCACCACCCGCTTCTTCTCCTCCCTGAGAATGGTCTCGACAACAAACTCCTTGCACCCAAATTCTTGTTGGAGAATTCCAAAATCAGACAATCAGACTTGCAGAAATGAGGCAGTATTCCAGAGACATACATCCAAAGTGGATGAAACCTCATTACAGTTTCTTCCTAGTTAGAAAGAATTATCCCTCCTTTTCTGTTTGCTTTTTCCTTGCTTTCCCCTCACTGTTATTTCAGAAAAATGGAACTGTAAGCCATACATTTAGACTACAATTACATGGAACTAGGCATGGCCTGTCATAGAAGGCAATGGCAATCCACTCCAGTACTCTTGCCTGGAAAATCCCATGGACAGAGAAGCCTGATAGGCTGTAGTCCATGGGGTCGCAAAGAGTTGGACAAGACTGAGTGACTTCACTTTCACTTTTCACTTTCACTTTTCACTTTCATGCTTTGGAGAAAAAATGGCAGCCCACTCCAGTGTTCTTGCCTGGAGAATCCCAGGGACAGGGAAGCCTGGTGGGCTGCCATCTGTGGGGTCGCACAGAGTCAGACACGACTGAAGCGACTTAGCAGCAGCAGCAGCAACAGGCATGGCCTGTAGTCTGTAGTCCTCAAGGAGCTGAGTTTGAGGATTCTGTCCCAGTGCCTCTCCTCCTTTCAGTAAATGACAATCCATTCTTCCTGACTACAGGTGTTCAGGGCATCTCAGACTTTCCTTTTTTTCCCCACACCTGCCCATCAGAAAATCTGTCAGCTCCACCTTCTTGATACATGCAGAAGCTGGCAATCCTCAGCACCTTCACTATTACTGTTCTGGGTTAAGCCTGGGCTCCCCACTCTGGTTGTTCCAAGACCACCTTGCTCTCATGGTTCTTCCCTTAGTTCTCTGTGATCTCTCCTCAGCAAAATAGCCAGAGTGATCCTATTAAAATATAGGTGAGATTATGTCTTTCCAGTCCTCAGCAATTTTTTGTGGTTTCCCATCCTAATTTGAATGAAAGCCCTCATTGTTACAGTGACAGAGTAAAGCCAGGTTTTCCATGATCTTTCTATGTTTTTCCTTTTGTAACCTTTTTTATTACTACTCACCCCCTTGCTTATTTGACTCTAACCTACTGGCCTCATTGCTACCCCTTGGACAGGCCCGCATGAGCTCCCATGGAGAGCTTTGCCCCTGGTAACCCACATGGCACACTCCCCACCTCCTCAGCTATCTGTTCACCTATTATTTTCTTGTCAGTCCTTCCCTGTCTAAAACTGCACCCCCATCTGACACTTCCTTTCCCCTTCCCCTCCTTTGTTGTTCCTTTTTGAACTTCTCACCATCTACTGAGTATTTATTTTATTCATTTAAGACTTTCTAAACTTATTTCCATTCTAGGAGGCAAGCCTCATGAAAGAAAGTGGTTTCTCAAAAAAAAAAAAAAAAAAGAAAGTGGTTTTTTTCCTTGGGTTTTGGGGTGAGGATCTCTTTTGTTCATTGTTTCCTTTCCAGCCTTAAGCAGCACACACACACACACATGTGCACGTGCACACACACGTGCACACACACACACACACACACACACTGATGGATGGAGGGTGAACAATGGATTTGCTGGTGCTCACTCACTTTGGCAGCACGTACAGTAAAACTGGAATGATACAGAGAAGATTAGGATGGCCCTTACGCTAGGATGACTTGCAAAAAACGTCCCATGTTTTTATAGCTGATTCACACTGCTGTACAGCAGAGACTAACACAGCACTGTAAGGCAATTATATTCAAATTAAAAATAAATGATAAATTTACTGGCTATCTGATAAACATGCAGATAGTTAATAAATGTGCCCCCAAATATTTAGTAAATGCCAAAAATATGTGTGTAAATATGGATGCCTAACATAAACAAAAATGAAAAAGAGGTATATGACTTGATTTAACCTCTCTGAGGCTTTTTCTTTTTTTTTTTTTTAGCTGAAAATAGGGATCCTATTTTCCTATACCTAACTCATGGGAGTAAATCAGATAATGCATTTTAAAATCTTAAGAGAGAAAAGAACCTAAGTAGATGGTAGGAATGACTGTTTATCAGAACTTGTGTCTTGATTTTTAGTTCAAGGTCTCGAGATTTATATCTTAAGCCACAAGAGGACTTTTTTAGAGGTTTTTAAAGTGATGTTTACGATAATGAGATTCACTTCTTTTGCAATTCATTTTTCTGCAGAAAGCAGATGGGAATGAATCCCTTGGCACCTCTGACTTGTTGAAAGTGTGTTGTGGAGTTTCTCAACTAGACCGCAGGGGCCATCAGAGCAGATATCAAGTTATCGTGCCACTTGCAACGTTCCCAGCGACACACCTGGTGAAGAGTACGCTCTCAGTGAGTCTGTCCTGAGGGAACAGAGAGGTAATGTCGAGTTCTCCCTTCATTTGAGATGTCCCATCCTCGGAGATGCAAGCTAACTCTATGTAGGATGGGTAAACAACAAGGTCCTACTGTGTAGCACAGGGAACCATATTCAGTATCCTCTGATAAACCACAATGGAAGATATGAAAAAGAACAAACTGAATCACTTTGTTGTACACCAGAAATACATCATTGTAAATCAAGTATACATAGATTAAAACAATTAATAAGATGTCCCATTAGTGTGACTGAGATCTAGCAAGATCTATGATCCAGCAAGAGGCCACAAGTGTTGACTTCATCTCGTCCTCCTGACCCGCCTCCTCCCAGTCTTTGGTTTGGGCTGGTTTCTCCTTAGTGTTTCCACTGAGCTGCTCCCATCCATCTTCAGCACCCGACTGACCCGCATCTGTTCTGTTCTTATCTGAATAGAGCGCTGGGAGAGAAAGGCAGGAGCTGTACTGTTCCCACCGTGTCACAGGCTTACCTTTAGGGAGAGATCGTGTGGGTACCAGGAGGCAGAGTGAGCTGAACAGAGGTATTTGGGTTGTTTGTGGAAGAGCTGCAGTGGCTATTGCAAGGGGAGAGACGCTGATGTGGCACAGTGCCCTCCCATTTTAAGATCAAAGGGCATCATCTACCATAATATCAAAAAACGAGGTGCTCTTTCCATGGGAACCTTTTTGCTTTTCAGAGAAAAATTGTTCTCATTTGTGGGTAGCATGGATGGTAGAAATGAAGAATTAGTCCAATTCTTAGTTCCATCTCTTAGTTCATATTTCATTAGTTTATCTCTTTGTTTCAGTGATTGCATCTAGCTTAGTTTCTTTTGTTTTCCTATCCTAGGGTTGGAGTCTTTGTTAGTAAAATCGGCACAAAGTTATCTAAGCAGGTCAGCATCTGCCAGTTCAGATCACTTGGCTTTTTTTTTTCCCTGGAGGTGTGAAGAGAGGTGTTGATGAGTGACTGTGGGAGAGGCTTTTAACCTATTAACAGTAAATTTTGGGGAAATGTGTCATAATTTTTTTGTTTTATTTCATTTACACAGTTTTACAAATAAAATGTGGTGTCTAATAGGCAGAGGGAAAAAAAGAAAATGTGACTTACTGCCTTGTTGCTATGCCTTTTTTTTTTAGGACCTTAATCTTTACTTATTGTAGTTACTGGTTTAATGACAACATAAGTAGATTACCTAGGGTACGCTGACTGCATGAGCAATAGATCGCGAATATTTGCTGGTTCAAACAGGAGCTTACTTCCAGTTCACCTAACGGTCCAGGGATGGTTAATGGATCAGCAGACTGTGCTTCTTCACTGTCACTTAGAGACTCAGGCTCAGAGAGGCTCTGTCTTATACAGGCCTCTAAGTCACTCCGGTTTTTCCTCTCATTTTCCCTTTTCAATTGATAGGGAAAAAGAACAATTTTGTTTTTCCAGTCTTTTGATGTGGACCATTTTAAAAATCTGTTGAATTTGTTACAGTATTGCTTCTGTTTTATGTTTCGTTTTATTTGACTGCCAGTTGTGTGGAATCTTAGCTCCCTAACCAGGAATTGAACCCATGCTCCCTTCGTTGGAAGAAGTCTTAACCACTGGACCGCCAGGGATATCCCAAGAGCAGAAGTGGTATACTTGGTGTCTTCTTATATTCCAGTGACTAGAAGTCAGTTGCATGGTCATATCTACCTTGAGACGAGTCTGGATAGTGTAGCTATTAGGTTCCTAGGAAAGAGAATTTGAACCGAAGACTAAGTTCCAATGTTTTATTTGAGAAGTATAAGCTCAAGGCATCAGGAATGAGAACAAGGGGGTGAGGCAATGTGAGGTCACACGCTGACAGTTGCTTCACCAAGAGCTAAAAGAGATGGTAGGTCACTGAGCAGGTCCACCTACTCTGGTGAGCTGTATGGTGAAATCATGATGCAGAACATTCTGTGGGAGTGAGGAAGGAAAGATAATTTATCTGTCTGCCTCTCTCCCGTCTCCTGCCTCTTACTGGCCAAAGTTGGCCCCACCGTTTTGCCCTTCAACACAATTGGTGTGCACCATTCAACACCTTCATTGGCTTCTCGGACGCCAAAGCAAATGCTCTTTGATGTGGCATTTCATCTGAAGCTGAGTTGGAAAGGGGCAGGAGAAGATAGAGACTTGTGTGTGGCTAGTTGCCCTCAGGTAGCCAAGGCTCATGGGTCTGCACTGAGCAGATTGGTGGTTATGGCAACTGTCTGCAGGAACAGTGAAGCCAATCCAGTCTGAAAAGTTCCACAAAGATGTATTATAGTCTGCCCCTTGCACTGCTGGGATTCATTTATGTCCTCTAATTATATCTGGTTCACAAACTAAACCATGGGGACAGCATGGTATCCTTAGAATAAGAGGACATCACATCTCCTGGAAAGTGGAGGTGCAAAAGTCCACCTACTCACAGAGTCATCTTCAGGTTGCATCTTCCTGGAAGAGGTAAGAAGTATGGTGAAAGCACCTACAGGTTCCACTTCTGCTGCTGCTGCCCTGAGGCTCTGATGGATGTTTATCATCTCTCTCCTCCACTTCTGCTGTAGATCTCCCCACTCTCTGCAAGCACTTCCACCGGTCTGCTTCCCTCCTGGGCTGACCCAGACCTTCATTCTAAGGATTCTAAGCCCTTTGTTGTCCTGATGCTTTTGCGTTACAATTGGCCAGTGACAGTTATTACTGGGTATGTGAATACTAAGAAATGCCTCATGAAGATCCCATATTCATAGACATTGTGTAGAAACAACCCTAACTTGTCAGGGTCATCAAGGTCGATTATCTCAGCAGTAACGGACTTCTTTGATCACCACTGGCATGAAGAGTTCAAACTATACCAGTGGTAGATACAGCTTCTACTTCAGTGGAAATGGCATTGCATCTCCTGGGCTAAGTGCTCCTCCTTTGGGAACTGGAACTTGCAGACCCACAGAGCCTAGGATTGTGGAAATGGAAGCACAAGCCCCACCAGGGGATTATTGTGTATGATGATGAGAGGGGACACTTCTATTTCTGCTGCTTTGTTCTTGGACTTTTTGAGTTACTGGAGGCCTGACATCATGTGTCAGGCGTTGGTATGGCACACGTGCTGCCCCTGGGGGTCGGAGTCTCGCCTCCTCACCGTGGTGTTCCTGAGCTGGCTCCTTGGCTGAGCCTTTAATAGATCATTCCACTGCTTTTTTGGTCAGATGCTTCTGCACAATGAACTCATTTGTTATAAAGGCATGGATGATCTTAAAAATATACTTTAATCACCAACAAAGTCAAAACAGAATAGGGTGTGTCAGTGGTTTCATAAGCCTTAGGCTTTTATGTGAAGAATCTGAATACTCTTAGCAGAAAAATATACAGTATTTTATTATTGGCTAGAAACTTAAGGGGTCAAATAATTCAGTAGCTCCATTTTACAAAAGAAAAATGGAAGCCCCAAAAGAAAGAATGACTTTATGGCAAAACAGCTTGTTAATGGATGGGTCTTTGGCACATTCAAGTTTTTTGATTTCTAGATTCCTGAAAATTCCATCATATCAAGTAATCTTTTGAACGAAAAACAAGGTTCATCTTTTGGAAATTTAGAGTGAATTTTTAAATGCAAATCAGATAAGTTTCAAGATGACAATTGGCTTTGTTCATCTTTTGCCACGATGTATAGGACAATTGTATTTTTTTGTTCCTGGAAGGAGTGCAATTTTTCATGGAGAAGCAGGGGAACCATTCATATTGAGGCAATAATTACTTTCCAGCCCTTCCAGGGCTTGTTCAAGCCTCATGTCCTCCAGCACTAATCCCCTAATTCTTTAGTTTATGGCAAGCTTGTCTTCTCCTTACTCCCACAGAAACTGTTGGTCATTTTTTTGTTTATTATTTTTACTGTAAACCAATTTTCACAAGATCACAATAAAATAAATGAAAAGAAAAAAGCTTATAAAATCCTGTCATTTCAACAAATTATACCATTTTCATTTTTAAAAATTATATTCACCCTTTACATGTGTAATTTGCCTTGTTGTTGTTTAGTCGCTAGGTCATGTTGGACTCTTTTGTGACCCCATGGACTGTAGTCCTTTAGGCTCCTCTGTCCATGGGATTTCCCAGGCAAGAACACTGGAGTGGTTTGCCATTTTCTTCTCCAGGGGAGCTCCCAGACCCAAGGGTCGAACCCATGTCTCCTGCATTTTCAGGCAGATTCTTTACCACTGAGCCACCTGGGAAGTTTGTGTAATTTGCATATCCCTGGATATTTTTGTCATCTTGGTGCAGACATGTACATATACATGTGTGTGTGTGTGTATATTTATAGTCATTTCCCCACTTGACATCTATGCGTGGTCACTTTTTCAAGTTGCCACATGATCTTTACAATTATTTTGAGTAGTGTTACCCACTACCTCTTGAATATATTTAAGAAATTTTACAGTTGATATGTCTAAGTGTAGACTTAGATTTTCCATTCAGTGCCATGCAATTTTAGACAGAAAACGTTCTGAACCGCTCTCTGTCATTTACTATCCCCTTCTTCCATTCATTTACAAGTTGAGTCCTACTACTACCTAATATTTCTTTTTTATAAACCCTTTTGTTCAGTTTCATCAGTGGATTAGACTTCTTGAGGCTCACTTGTCTACTCACAGTAGGCTAGTACTGGCTACTATAATAGGTGGTTGCTGCTGCTGCTAAGTCACTTCAGTCATGTCTGACTCTGTGCAACCCCATAGATGGCAGCCCACCAGGCTCCCCCATCCCTGGGATTCTCTAGGCAAGAACTCTGGAGTGGGTTGCCATTTCCTTCTCCAATGCATGAAAGTAAAAAGTGACAGTGAAGTCGCTCAGTTGTGTCCAGCTCTTAGCGACCCCATGGACTGCAGCCTACCAGGCTCCTCCATCCATGGGATTTTCTAGGCAAGAGTACTGGAATGGGTTGCCATTGCCTTCTCTAATAATAGGTGGTTAGGGGTAGGTTTTTGCAGTTAATCCTCCCTAGAGACACACACTTAGTCTTTCTAAAATGAAAATCTGATGCTATGACACCTCTGCTTAAAAACAGTTAGTGATTCTCCTTTGTCTGAGTGGAGGTTGTCAGTCCTTAAAACTGAAGTTATTTTACACAAAAATGTAGATTTTTGGTTTCTCTTGTGAAATCGAGTATCTGGTCACAGGGTGGTCTGTATCCCAGCCGGGCACCAGAAGGCTGGAGTGAATAGAGGCCCTTTCTATAGACAAGGCAAGCGCTCTGCAGTCTGACACGAAGCCTCTCTACATCTGTTTTATTGATTTTAGCTTTCTGGCTCCTACACTTTGGAGTTTTAGAGCCTGTACTGTCCAGGCTAAAGCCTAAACTCTGTTGACTGTCACCCAAGTTTCTTCTTGCTGAGTTATTTAGCCTGATCTTCCACTTACCAAGAGTTAGAGAGTAGGTCCTCAAATGGGCCTTGAAATGCCCTCCTCCTCACTCTCACATCTGAGGAAACTCCTTTTTAAAATTTTTATTGGCTTTTAATTGGAGGATATTGCTGTGCAGTGCTGTGCTGGTTTCTGTCATACAACAACACAAATCAGCTGTACGTATGCATCTGTCCTTCCCTCCTGAACCTCCTTCCCATTGCAGTTGCAATGGGATATTTCTCAGCCATAAAAAGGAACAAATTTGAGTCAGTTAAAGTGATGTGAATGAACCTAGAGCCTGTTATACAGAGTAAAGTCGGAAACAGATAAACAAATGTCATATATGAACATCCATATATAGAATCTAGAAAAATAGTACTGGTGAACCTATTTGCAGGGCAGGAATAGAGATGCAGACAGAGAGAACAGATCAAGGGCTGGAGCCACATCTCCTGCTTAGCAGGTGGATTCTTTACCACTGAGCCATCTGGGAAGCTCATTTTTCAAAATGCTGTGGCTTAATTGTGACTATCATATGCTTTGCTGTTAATTCCTCCTTTTTCCTCTTATAAAATTTTTCAAGATAACTTGAGAACAAGTGAAAGTAAATCTGTTTTGGGAGAACTGAACCCAGTTTTACGACTAAGCTAATGTTACATGTTCTGGAGAAACGATGAGCCTAGAAGGCAGAAGAGACCATGAGACATAGGCCCATGGGAATTTGCGGAAATTTTGGAGCAGAACTTCGGTCTTCCATTAGCGAATGGAATTACTGAGAGCTCAGACAATTATTCCTAGCTCTCCAAAGAGAAGAAGATTCCTGGCTGACATTTGATTTACATTTGCATGTACACAAATGACAAAATGATATTTTATGAGAAGCATCTAAATCTAGAGTTTCTTTTCTTCTTCGTGAAGATAGTAAAATAATTAATGTTTTCCTTTCAGAATTGAATCAGAACTGATTTGGAAAATGCTTTCCAGTGAGCTGGATTTTATTCACAGTTCTGCCTGTTTACTGGATGCCGAGGGACTTGCCAGTGGGTAGTGGTTTAACCTCTCTGTGACCTCATGCTTTTTTGTGAGTAAAATGAGGGGTTACAGTTCATGCTTGCCTCCTGCACTTTGATCCATGTAACAGTAGTTGTGGGAATTTCCACATTTTTCTCTGCTTCCTAATGACATTCGCAGGTAGGATGACTGTATGTCCACATTTACCCTAAATAGTTCCAATTTATGCCTATTTCCTGGTGTAATTAGTAACAGTGCTCCATTTCACTCTCAAAAAATGTTTCGAACTGGAAAATTACATTTATAATTGTGATATTAATAGGAGTTCCTTGGATGTAAAAGTTTCAGTTAAATAGTTTTAGGCAAGTTTCTTAACTACAACACTTTGCTGAGCCTTTAACATGCTGATATATGTTACTGCTGTTGTTCATTCACTAAGTCCTGTCTAACTGTTTGTGACCCCATGAACTGCAGCATGCCAGGCATCCCTTTCCTTCTCTATCTCCCAGAGTTTGTTCAAACTCATGTCCATTGAGTTGGTGATACCATCCAACCACCTCATCCTCTGTTGCCCCCTTCTCCTCATGTCCTCAAGCTTTCCCAGCATCAGGGTCTTTTCCAGTGAGTCAGTTCTTTGCATCAGTTGGCCAAAGTATTGGAGCTTCAGCATCAGTCCTGCCAATGAATATTTAGAGCTGATTTCTTTTAGGATGGACTGGTGTTGATCTCCTTGCTGTCCAAGGGACTCTAATATACCTTATGATTTTCAAAAAGAGTATAGCTTTCAGGATTTTGGCTTTGGAATCCTTCTTTTGCTTCATATGGGAATAGATTAATGGTACTTATTTGGGGAAAGAATATGAAATCATCTTAATTCAACAAATACTTATCAGTTGCTAAGAGCCAAGTCCTGGAAAAGGCAATGGAGAAATAGTGATGGATAGAACCTAATTCTGCCCCAAAGTGGTTTATAGTCTGATTTATATGTAAGGTGAATGGCAGTGGGAATTAAGACCACATGCAAAGGACTGTGTAGGAGAGTTAAGTTTTCAATCCCAAAATGTATCTCTTTGGCATGTGGATTATTTTAGCTGAAAACAATCAAGGCCCAAAGGACCCAGGAAGAACCTTTGATCTTCTCCCTAACTGCATAAAAGATTGTAGAGAGGACCCGCTCCAGGATGGGAGATGTCAGCGTAAATAACTATGGTGTGAACCACATGTATGGACAGGGAGGAACCCAGTAAAGGCTGTTAAAATTCTGCTCTGTGTCCCATTGTCTCTGCTGGTCCAGCAAATATTTGCTTTTCCATCTTTGTGTGAATTGCCTTCTTTCCCTGTGAAGTTTGAAACCCCTACAACAACATTCTCTTTTGTCTTCAGCTGAGGATGGTTTTTAAGGTGAGGGCTTTGGCCATTTTAGCAAGTTCCTGGTTTTTCCTGAGTCCCTCCATGTATATATGGTACGAAATTTGGTTTAAGTTTCTCTTGTTAATCTGTCTCATGTGAATTTAATTCTTAGACCAGCTGGAAGGGTGGAGGAAAATGTCCTACTCCTGGACTAGTGCAGTTTAAGGTCATATTCTAGTTTTAATATTTTATTATAGTATGATGTAATTGGAAACCAAGATAAAACAGAATAAGTCTAAATCTTGAGTGGTATAATCTGTAAGACTTAATACAAATGAATATGTTTGCCAAATCTTTCAGAATATCTATATAATGGTCCAAAGAACCATTATTTTCATGACCATGCAGAGCATCTTATTTTTTAAGATTCATAGTCTTAACAGTATCCAAGAGGAAGTGACTTTTAGGTTATTTATGAAATGATACAAGAAATATTACTTTATGGAAAGACCTTGTGAGTAGACACTCTCATTAACAAGCTACAATAGAATTGTATGGTAAACAATAATAGCACTTAGTAATACACATTCATTTAATAATTTATTCACATTCATTTATAGTTTATAAAAGTCAGATTTTCTTTTGTAACAATCAGAATTCTCTTCTTACAAGACAGGGTGGATAACTTACCAAAGTTTTCATAGCTGAACTACATTTAAATCCAGGCAGTTTTTCTCCAAAATCTGCATGCTTTGTCACCACTAAACATATATGTCTATGGATACATGTGAGGGCTGTTGGTTTGATGGTTTCAGTGATCTCACATTAGTAGCCTGAAATCAGCCATGGTGAGAGTATTTACACTATGAAAATTAGTAAATGCTACAAATCAGAGCTCCTCTCACCCCACAGAGCTTTGCCAGCAGGCGAATGGTTACAGACACAGTTGGAAAGCTGAGTTTTGCAGGTATTCATTTGGGGAATTGCTGCTGCTGCTGCTAAGTCGCCTCAATCATGCCTGACGCCATAGACGGCAGCCCACCAGGCTCCCCCATCCCTGGGATTCTCCAGGCAAGGATACCAGAGTGGGTTGCCATTTCCTCCTCCAATGCATAAAAGTGAAAAATGAAAGTGAAGTCGCTCAGTCGTGTCCGACTCGTAGTGACCCCATGGACTGCAGCCCAGCAGGCTCCTCCATCCATGGGATTTTACAGGAAATTATTAGTACTCTTTATATATTGTCTTGGCATTTTCATCAAATACAGATATATTTAGCATAAATTGAAAGAGGATATACAAAATGAGAATTCTCATGATCATTAAATTATCAGATATGGGAGGGTTTTCAGAAAATTGAGTACTCTGTCCCTGGATTTCATTTCAAGAAAGCTTGGTTAGGAGTAAGTGTCCAAACACAGTTTTGCTTATACTTCTGAATTTCTGAAACCCATTTTTAGCATATTTCTCATGGAAAGTGGGCTTTGAATTCATCCTAGTTATTTATATATGCATATTTTCTCCCTATTAGAAGAAGAGCCATGCTAGATAGAGTCCACATCAGATCAGCATGGCACACAAAACCCAGCAAGGTGTTTTTCCAAAGGAACTGAGTTGAAGATTGTTTAAATAAATAGCCTTCCTCCCTGTTTCAAACACCGCTTGATGATGTGGGTAGAGTGGTAAAGGCTTATATAATTGTGTTACTGAATACAAGTTCCTGTTCCTGATGGACAGTGAGGCCAAACAAACTGAAACATCAAATTGGAGCAGAAAGAGATTTATTCCAGGGCCAAGCAAGGAGAATGGGTGGCTTGTACTCAAAAACCTTGACCTCTTTAACAGTTTTCAGGGGGAAGTTTTTATAGGCACTATTTGGGGTGAGGGCTGCAGGGTGTGTGGCTTTCCTCTGATTGGTTGGTGGTGAGGTGCCAGGGTGGTGCTCCAGGATCGTGGGCTCAGCCTGAAGTCACCAGGGTCCTTCTGCTGGGTCGCTTAGTTCCTGCAGAAGAACTGGAAGATATTGTAATGTTTATCCCTTGAGGAGGAACCAGGATCCTGTCTTCATTGCTACATTATAGTTTCTTGATTGTCCTTTGTTTCTGCATTTCCTTACTTCCCTGATTAGCAGCTGTCTCAATCTGCTCTTTGGTATTCAAGAAAGTCCAGGAGGCTTAAGTCTTTTCCCAAAAATAAGAAACAGGGGAACTCAGAAAAACATTGTACCTGGGAGGGCCCACAAGGTCCTTCTTGGTTTCAATTTTAGAATATTGTTTTCAATAAGTAGCTTTTAGGACTGGTGAAGGGGAAGATTTGGCCTTTCCCCCTTGCAGGTAGTAAGCCTGCATGCACTCAGTTATGGACTAGGGCACATCAGTGTAACCTGGGAGTGTGATAGAAATGCAATGTTTTGGACCCCCTCCCAGACATAATGAATCAGAATCTGCATTTAACAACATCCCCAGGAGATTTGTATGCATATTAATGATTGAGAAAAGCCAATTGAATCTTTTTCTAAAATTCACCCTGCTGCAAAAGCAGCTGACTATAACATATTCTTCAATGTTTGGAATTCTGATTTGTTTGATGGCTTAATGTGTATTGACTGCACCTGGTGTGCTAGATGATGCAAAGAAATTTCAGACCACCCAGGCATTGTTCTAGACTTGTCTTACTCTAAAATCAGAAGATGAAAACAATATACTATTTTTTATTTGTGCTTCAAACATATGTACACATAAAAGTATATATACATAAAGATTGAAAGAAGAGGAAGAGTGGGTAGGGGGACAATCAGATTAGAATCCCATTCTGCGAGATGTGGTCCATTGTTAAAATAAGAGCAGGTGAAGATGTTCATATATATACAGAGAAATAAAAGGAATTTCATCAACATCTAGATCTCTGGTCTAGGGAAAGGAAATGACTGAATGGCTGAATTTTGTGAAGACAAGATATCAGGATAATTGCTTGCATTTTCCTCTCCTCCTCCAGATGTTTTAGTATTGTGTTGACACAGCCCAAGCCTATTACTCTCAGACATTTTATGAATTTTTAGTAGAAAACGTTCTGAAAGCATTGATTTCATGTCTACATTCTATTCTTCATGAAAATTACAGTCTTTTAAATGTAATATTTGGTCAAGTCCTCTATTCTTTTGTTAAATTACTATTTTGTATAGTGAACGTAGAAGACTTCTTAGTCACTGTCGTTACGATATGATGACATTGAAATCATGCCAACTCAGATTGGGACTAGAACCCATGTGGCTGGGACTCGAACTTGGCCAAAATTCTTGGTCTTCTAGGTAAGATCACCTGCCTGGTTTCAAGACTTAATGAAGCTCAGGTTCTTGATCCCAGCAAATAATTCAGTGAGAGACAAAGTGATAGGTAAGAAGTGGATTTATTTATAGAGAAACATACTTCACAGACCGAATATGGGCTATCTCAGAAGGCGACAGGGACCTCAAAATGTAATGTGGTTAGCTTTAAAGGCTGGGTAACTTCATAAACTAATGTGTGGGAGGATTATTCCAACCATTTTAGGGGAGGGGCAGAGATTTCTGGGAACTGGGCTGTCATCCACAATTCGGTCATTGATAATCAGCCTTGTAGCTGTCTTGGTGCCTGTGGCTGTGCCACTTAGCTTGCCAATGTGTCGCTGTGAGTGTAGACCGAGGCTCCAGGTCTAGTGGAAGTCGACTTGTCTGCCATCTTGGACCCATTTGGTTTTAATGTTGTGTCCTCAAGCTATGTTATTTTTTTCAAAGGTTGTGCACTGCTCCCTTCCTTCCTGTTTCAAAATGAAATTAAGAATTTCGAAGGAGTCTAGAATCTGTTACTCCCAAATGTGCCACTTTGGCAAAATAACTTTTTTGAGTTGAAGGCAAATGAACTGAAGGCAGTTGAGAACAGATACAGGAAGAGTTTTTTACCTTCCCCTAATCTGCCTAAAACAGATGTTTCCAAACATGTTCCCAAACTCAGGTTCAACTGCTTATTGCTCAGAAGCCAATACTTGAGAGACAAGTGTTGATTGGAAAGGGAAGGTTGCTTTATTCTGGAGGCTGGCAACTTGGGGAGAAGCTGAACTTATGTGCAAAAACCAATTCCTAAGATTCTGAGAAAAGAAGAGAAGCTAAAGACAAAGGAGAAAAGGAGAGATATATCCATTTGAATGCAGAGTTCCAAAGAATAGCAAGGAGAGATATGAAAGCCTTCATCAGTGATGAGTGCAAAGAAGTAGAGGACAACAATAGAATGGAAAAGACTAGAGATCTCTTCAAGAAAACTAGAGACACCAAGGGAACATTTCATGCAAAGATGGGTACAATAAAGGACAATAATGGTATGGACCTAACAGAAGCAGAAGATATTCAGAAGAGATGGCAAGATTACATAGAAGAACTATACAAAAAAGATCTTAATGACCTAAATAATCATGGTGGTGCGATCACTCACCTAGAGCCAGACATCCTGGAATGTGAAGTCAAGTGGGCCTTAGGAAGCACCACTACAAACAAAGCTAGTGGAGGTGATGGAATTCCCAGTGAGCTCTTTCAAATCCTAAAAGATGATGCTGTTAAGTTGCTGCACTCAATATGCCAGCAAATTTGGAAAACTCAGCAGTGACCACAGGACTGGAAAAGGTCAGTTTTCATTCCAATCCCAAAGAAAGGCAATGCCAAAGAATGTTCAAACTATCACAGAGTTGCACTCATCTAGCACGCTAGCAAAGTAATGCACAAAATTTTCCAAGCCAGGCTTCAACAATAAATGAACTGTGAACTTCCACATATTCAAGATAGATTTAGAAAACGCAGAGGAACCAGAGATCAAATGGCCAACATCTGTTGGATCCTTCAAAAAGCAAGAGAGTTTCAGAAAAACATCTCCTTCTGCATTATTGACTCCGTCAAAGCCTTTGACTGTGTGGATCATAACAAACTACGGAAAATTCCTAAAGAGATGGGCATACCAGACCTCCTGACCTGCCTCCTGAGAAATCTGTGTGCAGGTCAAGAAGCAGCAGTTAGAACTGGACATGGAACAACAGACTGGTTTCAAAATGGGAGAGGAGTATGTCAAGGCAGCGTATTCAAAAGCAGAGACATTACTTTGCCGACAAAGGTTCATCTAGTCAAAGCTATGGTTTTTCCAGTGGTCGTGTATGGATGTGAGAGTTGGACTATAAAGAAAATTGAGTGTGAAGAATTGATGCTTTTGTACTGTGGTATTGGAGAAGACTCTTGAGAGTCCCTTGGATTGCGAGGAGATCCAACCAGTCCATCCTAAAGGAGATCAGTCCTGAATATTCATTGCAAGGACTGATGTTGAAGCTGAAATGCCAATCATTTAGCCACCTGATGTGAAGAATTGACTCATTGGAAAAGTCTCTGATGCTGGAAAAGATTGAAGGCAGGAGGAGAAGGGGGCGACAGAGGATGAGATGGTGGGATGGCATCACCTACTTGAAGGACATGAGTTTGAGCAAACTCTGAGAGTTGGTGATGGACAGGGAGACCTGGCGTGCTGCGATTCATGGGGTCACGCAGTCGGACATGACTGAGCGACTGAACTGAACTGAACTGATGATTCTGCTCAGGGTTTCCTGGTGGCTCAGTTGTGAAGAATCTTCCAGCTATGCAGGAGCATGGGTTCCATCCCTGGGTTGGGAAGATTCCCTATTGGAGGTCATGACAACCCACTCCAGCATTCTTGCCTGGAAAATCCCGTGGACAGAGGAGCCTGGTGGGCTGCAGTCCATGGGTCACATAGAATCGGACTTGACTGAAGTGACTGAGCTCAAGATTATGACAGTTTTTAAAAGGAGAATCATTTGGGGAGGGGGTTAGAGTCTTTGTTATTATCTTCTACTGTATGCAGAACTTCTCATTGACTGGTGGTAAGATCAGAGTGTTACTTCAGGATATTGTCCTCAGCCTGAATTACCATTCTCTTCCTGGGTGGGAATCTTAATTCATGTATCTCAGAGATAGTGTTGTGTATATTCCTTGAGGAGAAACCAGGGCCCTGATTTACCTCTGCAGTATTGTTTCTTGACAGCTCCTTCTTTGTTTCTATATCCCCTCTCTTGCCTGAATTGCAACGTTTAAATCTGCCCTTTGGAACACAGGGAAGGTCATGGAGGCTGAATGAACCCTAATTCTTACAAGGAAGAATTGGCAGACATAGAAAGGATTTGTATCCAGGAGCGCCCCATAGGTGTAACAGGGAAGAGTCTATTTTTGACTTCATGTTGGGTCTGTTTCTTTGACCATAATCCTCATTTTTTGGTTGCTTTTGTTATTATAATCATATGTAATATTCTACCTCAAAGGACCCTGCCTCTCTGCTTGACCTAAAACTAAAGTGCTTTTGTTTAACTCACAGGGAGAGACTCTGACCCTGCCCTCCTGTGAGAGACTCTAAGAAAGAAGCAAGGATGCAGCCCTCTCCTGGCTGGCCCCCGAGGAGACATTTGGAGATGGAAGGCCCTCTGACTGTGCTCACTCACCTCTCCCTCTCTTCATTTTACGTCCCCACTGCCTCTCCCTCTCTGTTCTGCCTTTTGACCGCAGTTTCTATTGCCTCTCTCTCTGGCTCTGTAACAGAACCTAGCATCCAGACCTTGACAAGATGGTTACTTTGAGATATTAGTCTGCTATCTTCTCGGTCAGCTGGCTTCCCAAATAAAGTCATATTCTTTGCCTCAACACCTCGTCTCTCAGATTCACTGGCCTGCCATTGTGGCAAGCAGACTGTGCTTGGATTTGGTAACCCAGGGTCCTGCTCAGTTTTAAGAATGACTTTTTCTTTGTGAGGGTTTGCATTGAGATGAATTGCATTAACAAAATTATTAAAATAACCCTTCTCTTCCATTAGCTTTCCCTGTATATTCCCTAGTAACCTTTCTGTAGTTTATTTTTCCTCAAAGAATAACTGCTTTTTCTTTATTAAAATGGTATATAAACATTTGAGTCTAACTTCTTGAATTTCATTTGTTTTTCTTTGAACACCTGTGGATGCAGAATATTAATACATCTTTTATTTTTTTTAATGTTAATGTGTCTTTGGTCAGTTAAATGCCTCCAGTCACTGAATCTGAGAGGTAGAAGAAAATTTCTTCCTCCCTAACAATTTTAACTCTACTAAAACTGAAAAATAAATTCATAAATCATTTTAAAAGAAGAAAGGAAGAAATGAAGAAAGAAGGATAAGAAGGTAAGATATGAAGTGTGTGGACAGTCTGAAACATCAGTAGAAATGGAATGAGAGTTTTTAGGAATTAGCTCTTTAATCATCTATTTCATCTAATCATTATTCAGCTGTCAGTGACTGCAGGCACACTGTATGGAGAGATTATTATTGTCACACCCTAAGCCTGCAGTGAGGTCAACTGTTGGATCAATAACAACTCTGCTCCATCAGATAGCGAATCTAAATGAGAATTGCCACTGTTAATCAGGTATCTTGAAATCCTTGAACAGGGCACTGTGATAAATGATTGCTGACTATTCTTCTCCTTTTAACCTTAGTGGACTTTATGCACTCATACTTTTAATTAACTAATTTAGATCAGGACATTTAAAATACTCAAATCCTTTCAAAATTCTCCCTGGGGAGGTTATTCCTGGAGTAGACAGGAGGAAGAATGTCCTTCCTTTCTTTGTGGTGATATATTTGGCACATTTAATTTTTTTTTCTCAGAGGCACACGTTTTCAAGGAAGACTTTGGTTTCACATTTCACTTAGCATTTAGTTCCTTAGCTTACAGAATGGTAGATTTTTAAAATTCAGCAATAAGGTACAGAGTTCTTTACAGGGTATTAAAAGTTAAAGCTATGAAAACTTACAACCTTTGGTGCAAAAGAGATACCTTTTGCTTTTTTGAGAGCTAATTATTAATGAAAAAATCTTTTAGAAAGAAAATATTGGTGAAGCTGAGGTTATGGAGAAGTTTTAACAATTAAAAGATATTTTGTACATTAAAAAAGACTAAGATGGTGGCTATTGTGAATATTATTTAGTTTTACCTTTTTGTGGTCTTTGTCCTTCAACATGTGTTAAGGTCTGAAATTTTTAAACTTAAGAGTTTGCATCTTCTCTCCAACAGTGAGAAAGGCCCATGATATTATCTCTACTAAATAGTAATAATTTTGTAATACTAGGGTTAATGTATTTTTAAAGTTTTTATTTAAGGATAGTTGATGTACAATGTTGTGTCTAATTTCTGCTATACAGTGAAGTGATTCAGTTATACATATATACACACACACGTATGTATCTTTGTATGTATATATATATATATATTCTTTTTCATATTCCTTTCCATTATGGTTTATCACAGGATATTGAATATAGTTCCCTGTGCTGCACAGTAGGACCTTGTTGTCTATCCAGCTTGTATATAATAGTTTGTACCTGCTAATCCCAAGCTCTGATCCTTCCCTCCCCTGCTTGGCAACTAAGGTTGATTAGTTAACAGAGCAAAGCCATATACCTGCCTTTTTGCTCTTCAGTTCATCTCGCTCATATCCAGAAACTGATGAAGACAGGACAATCAAAAACTGATACTTTCTTTGGTCTTTCTGATTTGACTGGTAAGTTAGCAAATGAAGTTAAAACACTATGTGTTCATCTTGAGGTATGTACAGATAAAACGAGTTTTCCTAGCATTTCATTGAAGACTTTTCTGAGTAGTGAGTCCAACTTTCTATCTCCAGAATTCTTCCTGTCTATTCAGATGAGCTCTGCATAACATGAAAAAAACATTCATCTTCTATGGTTATCTAAATGTTAGATATTTTGTTATCATTTATGGCATTTATGAAGCAGCATTTCCAGTTACTTATTGCTGAAGAACAACACACCCTAAAATGTAGTCGTGTGAAATAACAGCTGTGGGTCAGGAATTCAGGATACCGTGGGGGTGGTTTGTCTCTCTTGAACTAAGTCTGGCATCTTGTACGGGAAGGCTCAGATGGTTGAACAGTGGCTCAGAAGAACCGGGGCTGGACGTACTTGCTGACTTCTGCACTCATATGTCTGATGTGTGGGCTAGGATGATACGGAGTCTGAGCTCGACTGGAGCTGTGCACAGGTCACGTGCACATGGTCTCCACGTGTGTGCTATGCTTCTCACGGCTGACCACATGGGAGCATCCCGAGAGGGAGCATCAGGAGGGAGTTCTGAGAGACCCAGGTAGAGCCACATGGCCTTTTGGAACCAGCCTCAGAAATCACAGAATGTCGTTTCTGTTCTGTTGATCAAAGCAGTCACAGGCCTGCTCTTATTCACGGGGAGGTGATATAGATCTCACCTCTTGATGACAGCAGTATCAAAGAATTTGTGATCTTTTTTAAAATCGCTGCAGCATCCAATTCATAGTATTTTTTATTCTCTGAGACTTTTCCTTACTAATTACCTTTAAAAGCAGCAGAAGATATCTGGCACTTCATCAGCAGAAGCCAGAGGTAAGTCCAGTGTTCTATGATAAAGCCAAGTGCAGAAATCTTATCAATGAATTCCTTTGCCTCTCCCAATATTACTTAGTTCCTCATTCTGTACACAGTAGGTTCTAGAAAAACGTTTGGCTTTGGTGTGCAAAATGAAGTGGGGCAAAGGCTAACAAAAGTTTTGCCAAGAGAATACACTGGTCATAACAAACACCCTCTTACAACAATAAAAAGGGACAACACTACCAGTGGATATCACTGGATGGTCAGCACTGAAATCAGACTGATTATATTCTTTGCAGCTGAAGGTGGAAAAGTGCTGTACAGTCAGAAAAGACAAGACCCAGAGCTGACTGTGGCTCAGATCATGAGCTCCTTATTGCAAAATACAGACTTCAATTAAGAAAGTAGGGAAAACCACTAGACTGTTCAGGTGTGACCTAAATCAAATCCCTTACAATTATATAGTGGAAGTGACAAATAGATTCAAGGGACTTGATCTGATAGAGTTCTGGAAGAACTATGGATGGAGTTTCGTGACATTGCACAAGAGACGGTGATCAAAACCATCCCCAAGAAGAAGAAATGCAAGAAGACAAAATGGGTGTCTGAGGAGGCATTACAAATAGCTGAGAAAAGAAGAGAAGCAAAAGACAAAGAAGAAAAGGAAAAAGATATCCATCTGAATGCAAAATTCCAAAGAACAGCAAGGAGAGATAAGAAAGCCTTCCTCAGTGATCAATGCAAAGAAATAAAGGAAAACAATAGAATGGGAAAGACTAAAGTTCTCTTTAAGAAAGTTATAGATACAAAGGGAACATTTCATGCAAAGATGGGCACAATAAAGGACAGAAATGGTATGAACCTAACAGAAGCAGAAGATATTAAGAAGAGGTGGCAAGAATACACAGAAGAACTATACAAAAAGATCTTTATGACCCAGATAATCACAATGGTGCAATCACTCACCTAGAGCCAGACATCCTGGAATGTGAAGTCAAGTGATCTTTAGGAAGCACCACTACGAACAAAGCTAGTGGAGGTGATGGAATTCCAGCTGAGCTATATCAAATCCTAAAAGATGATGCTGTGAAAGTGCTGCACTAAATAAATGCCAGCAATTTGGCAAACTCAGCAGTGGCCACAGAACTGGAAAAGGTCAGTTTTCATTCCATTCCCAAAGAAAGGCAATGCCAAAAAACATTCAAGCTACCACACAATTGCACTCATCTCATACACTAGCAAAATAATGCTCAATATTATTCAAGCTAGGCTTCAATGGTATGTGAAACAGAACTTCCAGATGCTCAAGATGGATTAAGAAAAGGCAGAGGAACCAGAGATCAAATGGCCAACATCTTTTGGATCATAGAAAAAGCAAGAGAATTCCAGAAAAACATCTGCTTCACTGACTATACCAAAGCCCTTGTGTGGATCACAAGCAACTGTGGAAAATTCTTAAAGAGATGGGAATACCAGATACCTGACCTGCCTCCAGAGAATCCTGTATGCAGGTCAAGAAGCAACAGTTAGAACCGAACATGGAACAATGGACTGGTTCCAAATTGGGATAGGAGTCATCAAGGCTGTATACTGTCACCTTATTTATTTAACTTACATACAGAGTACATCATGGTAAAATGCTGGGCTGGATGAAGTGCAAACTGGAATCAAGATTGCTGGGAGAAATATCAATAACCTCAGATATGCAGATGACACCACCCTTATGGCAGAAAGTGAAGAGGAATTAAAGAGCCTCTTGATGAAAGTGAAAGAGGAGAGTGAAAAAGCTGGTTTAAAACTCAACATTCCAAAAAAAAAATCATGGCATCCAGTTCCATCGTTTCATGGTGAATAGATGGGGAAACAGTGGAAACAGTGACAGACTATTTTCTTGGACTCCAAAAATCACTGCAGATGATGAATGTAGCCATGGGAATTAAAATATGCTTGCTCCTTGGATGAAAAGCTATGACAGACCTAGACTAGTATATTAAAAAGCAGAGAGATTACTTTGCCAACAAAGATCTGTCTAGTCAAAGCTATGGTTTTTCCAGTAGTCACGTATGTTTGTGAGAGTTGGGCCATAAAGAAGGCTGAGTGCAAAAGAATTGATGCTCTTTAACTGTGGTGCTGGAGGAAACTCTTGAGAGTCTCTTGGACAGCCAGGAGATCCAACCAGTCAATCTTAAAGGAAATCAGTCCTGAACATTCATTGGAACAACTGATGGTGACGCTGAAGCTCTAATGCTTTGGCCACCTGATGTGAAGAGCTGACTCTTTAGAAAAGACCCTGACGCTGAGAAAGATTGAAGGCGGGAGAACAAGGGGATGACAAAGGATGAGATGGTTGGATGGCATCACTGACTCGATGGACACAAGTTTGAACAAGCTCCGTGATTTGGTGATGGACAGGAGGGCCTGGCGTGCTGTAGTCCATGGGGTTGCAAAGAGTCGGACATGACTGAGCGACTGAGCTGAACTGAAAGGCTGAAAAGCATATGGAAGCAAGTTTGGGGAAAGAACATCAAGAATTCAGTTTTGGACAATATGATGCTTGTGATATTGGACATCCAAGGAGATACTATTATGTAGGCAAAATGATTACAGTTTATAATGAAGTTGTTGATATGATTCTTTGGAGAGAGGTCCATGTGAGAGATATAATACAGAGATGGTAGTAAAAGCCAGGAGACAGACAATATCACCAGAGAAATAAGTATATACAAGGAGAAGAGGTCCAAAGATTGAGCCTTGAAATCCTCCTGTTAACAGGTCCAGGAGAGATGAGGAGTTTTCAGGAGAGACTAACAGTTAACTTGCAGGGAAGAGGAGAATGATGCTTGAGTCCAAGTGAAGAAAGGATGATGAGGAGGAGGAGTGGTCAGACATCGGTGCTCCTGTTGTGTTAAAGTGCTGTGGACTTAGAACAGATCATTTGTTTTAGCAATTTGGAGGACATCGGCGACTTAAATAAGCGTGGTGTTGGGGGTGAAAGTCTGACCAGAAGTAGTTCAAGAGTGAATTAGAGGAAAGGAATTGAAGCCAGCAATTACATGATGTTTTCAAGAAGTTTTGCTACAAAGCAGAGCAGTGAACAAGCTGGAAAGTAGGGTCCAGTAAAGTACTATTTAAAAAATTTTGAGAATATTTAGGCTTTGTTTTAACCAGTAAAAAGGAATTTAAAGGTATGATTAGATTTAAGTTAAATACTTTTGTCAATAATACTTCATGGGTGATGTTGTGTATTCCATATTGCATTTCATTAGGAGGAATGAATATCAAATTGTCTTAGTAATTCTAAATTTCTGTTTTATTTGGTTAAGATTGTTTCCAAAGGATATTTCTGTTTAAAAGGTACAGTTTCCCTTTGGCAATTAGCAAACAATCTGTGTAGTGCTATTTTGGCTCTGTGTGGATATTCTGTTTCAGTATTTCATTTAGTGCCTTAATCAGTTATTTAATTGGAATAATTTAAATGATGATTTTCAAATTTTAACATTTTCCCCTACATTTTTAGCTGGCTTTTTGTTTTGTTTTGCTGTTCGGTAGAGAATAATTTTTATTCATCAATGGGTGATCAATTGTACTTTCTCCTTAAAGCCTAATTCTTTCCCTTTACTTAACAATTATCAAAATAAGTTATTTCCAATTATGGAAAATGATTTTATGTAAGAGAATGGTTGTGTGTGTGTTATTATTATTTTTCAAGGAGCTGAAATAACAACTTGTTGACAAGTTGAGGGGCATGATCCAGCAAGAGGGACTCATCAATGATACAGGAAGTGAAGTGAAGTGAAGTGAAGTTGCTCAGTCGTGTCTGACTCTTTGCGACCCCATGGACTATAGCCTACCAGGCTCCTCCATCCATGGGATTCTCCAGGCAAGAATACTGAAGGAGAATGGAAAACTACTGAAGTGAATCCTTGAAGTGAAAAGGGAGATAGACTTGGATACAAAAGGAAGGGGCTATCTGTCTGGTTCATTTACGGTTCATTTATAATGAAGTTTAGAAATGAAGAGAAGACAGTTCCGAAACTAGTGGGTAGTTAGATGTGGTTGGGGAAAAAGCCTCTGGTAGTTCTATCTAAATTGCTTCAATATTCTCAGTGAAATATGAAGCAAGGCAAAAAATGGGATGCATAAAATAGAGATATGGATAGGGTGAGTTGTTGTAATGACAAGTTCTAGGTAGGAGCACTGCAGCAATGGGGGACATAATCTATGATAAAGAATCAGTCAAGCAAAATGAAAAGCCAACAATGAATAAAATATATTTGCAAATGATATAAGTGATAAGATGTTAATATCTAACAGAGGTTAATATAAATAGCTCACATGACTCAACATCAAAAAAACAACCTGGTTAAAAAATGGGCAGAACTCAATAGACATTTTTTCATAGAGGAAATGCAGATGCCCAAGAGGCACATGAAAAGATACTCAGTATCGTTAATCATTAGGGAAATGCAAATCAAAACCACAATGAAATATCAACTTCACACCTATCAGAATGACTACAATCAAAAAGAACACAGATGGCAAATGTTGGCCAGAATGTGGAGCAAAGGGAATCCTCTTAACCTCTTGGTGAGAAAGCATTAAATAAACTGATGCAGCTACTGTTTAAAACAGTGTGGGGAGATTTCTCAGAAAATTAAAAATAGAACTACCATATGATCCAGGAGTTCTACTCCTGGGTATATAACTGATTTAAAAAAAAAAAAAAACCCTTACTAATTTGAAAACTTAAATGCACACCAATATTCATAGCAGTGTTATTTACAGTTGGCAAGGTATGGAAGCAGCCTAAGTATCCATCAACAGATGAATGGATAAATAATATATGTGTGTGTGTGTGTATGATACGCACACACACACACACATATATATATACTGTATATATAGCATTCCATTACATATACAGTAAAATGGAATACTATTCACCCACAAAGAGAATGAAATTTTGCTAATTGCAACAACCTGGATGGACTTGGAGGGTATTATGCTAAACGCAGACAGAGAAAGACAAATAGTGTAGGATGTCACTTATATGTGAAATCTAAAAAATATGCAAATTAATGAATAAAACAGAGAATGAGACTAAAATGGGGAAAACAGATATTTGGAATTAGAAAAGGTTATTATGGGATTATATGAGATCACCTGTGTGAAATTTTGAAAATTGTGAAGCACTATAGAATTAAAAACTTTCATTCATTTAAAATAAAAGAGATTTTCAATAAATTGAGTGGTCAAAGTGTTAGATTATTTATATATTGACATTGCAAAGACATAATGCACTAGCAGTCTTGGGGAGAGGGACATTGAACTGAGAGCTGAAAATGTTAAGAAGTAACAGGGAGACAACACAATTCTATAAAGCAATTATCCTTCAATTTAAAAAGTAAATTAATTTAAAAAAAAACAGGGAGTATCCCATGGGCAGTAAATGACAATATTGAGGGTTAGCAGGTAATTTACAGTGATAACATAAAGTTCAAAGCTGAGAATTCCAGGGGAAATGTAGGAGCGAATGGTACAGAAGTGACCATGAATGATAAGCTTGCCTTTCCACTTGCAGTTTTTCAGCAGTTTGGTTATGATGTGCCTTGGTGTAGCTTTCCTCGTGTTACTTATGCTTCGAGTTTTTTAGTTTGAATCTTTTGGGTTTTTCATTTTTATCAAATTTAGAAAATTTTTGTCCAGGTATTTTTTCTGTCTTTACTCTCTTCCACTCCTTCAGGAACTCCATTTGTGTGTATATTACACTCCTAAAGCTCACTGATGCTCTTTCGTCTGTCTCTATTTTATGCATTCTTTTGCTGTCTCATTTTAGATATCTTCTTTGTTATATCTTCAAATTTACTAATTTTTTCTTCTGAAATATATCAGTTCAGTTCAGTTCAGTCGCTCAGTCATGTCTGACTCTTTGTGACCCAATGAACCACAGCATGCCAGGCCTCCCTATCCATCACCAACTCCCGGAGTTTACCCAAACTCATGTCCAGTGAGTCGGTGATGCCATCCAACCATCTCATCCTCTGCCGTCCCCTTCTCCTCCTGCCCTCAATCTTTCTCAGCATCAGGGTCTTTTCCAATGAGTCAGCTCTTCTTATCAGATGGCCAAAGTATTGGAGTTTCAGTTTCAACATCAGTCCTTCTAATGAACACCCAGGACTTATCTCCTTTAGGGTGGACTAGTTGGATCTCCTTGCAGTCCAAGGGACTCTCAAGAGTCTTCTCCAACACCACAGTTCAAAAGTATCAATTCTTCTGCTACCCTTAATTCCATCCATTTTATCTTTTATCTCTCATATTACAATTTTTATTTCTAGAATGTTGATTTGAATCCTTTTTATACCTTTGATATCTCTTTGACCACATATTCTAGTGTCTTGAACATGTGGAATATTGTTACAATAACTGCTTAAATGTCTTTGCCTACTTATTCTACCATCTGTGTTGTTCCTTAGTCATTTGGATTGATTGACTTTTCTCCTTGCTATGTGTTATATTTTCCTGATTTTTGCATGTCTGGTAAGTTTTGATTGTATACTAGACCTTGTGAGTTTTACCTTGTTTGGTGTTGTATGTTTTCCTATTCTTGTAAATATTCTCATTTTGTTCTAGAACTTGGTATAGTTACTTTATAAACAGCTTCATCTTGTCAGGTCTTGCTTTTAGGCTTTGTTAGTGGGGTTCCATAACAGTGTTTTGCATGGAATTAATTTTCCCCACTAGTGAAGCGAACCTTTTGAATACCTTATGGAATGCTCAGTCACTTGTGGGGTTTTCCAGTCTGGATAAAAGAGCTGGCTGGAGTGATCAGGCACTGTTTCTGATGCTGTGTGAATACCAGCCGCTACAGTCCTGATCCCTTTAGGTGATTCTTTCCCCAGTGTGGATGGTTCCTTCAAAGACACACACTGGTGAGTACTCAGCTCAAGACTGGAGAAGAACCCCCTGAAGATCCCCATAGTTCTCTCTCTGTGTAGCTTGCTCCTCTTGGCATCCACCATGTAACTCTAGCCATCTTGGTCTCCTTGGACCCACAACTCCAACTTCTTCTCTTCAACACAGCTCCCTTTTTCAATTCACCTCTGCTGTACTTGGAGTCTCTCTCTCTGGACTATGGTCTGAAAAATTACTGTAGGCAGCAATCTGGGGACGTACTTCATTGACGACACACGTGTTTCCCATCTTTCAGAGATTTTTGTCTTTTGTTGCCTGATGACCACTTTTGGTTTTTTGTTTTGTTTTTGGTTGTTCCAGGCAGGAGAGTAAATCCAGTCCCTGATACTTTATCTTGGCTAGAGTAGAAGCTCAAGTAAGTCTGTTACAATTCAACTATTTCTTAAGTTAAAATATTATATTAAAATGATTATGATTAGCTAATCAGATTATGTGACAGAAAGCAGGATTGTGAGGGAACAGGATCTAGAAAGGATAATTCTGGGGAACACAGTAAAGCTAAAGGTGAGGGTGTGTGTCACTTAGGTCAGTGCAAGTTCTCTGTCAGTGGGAGAGGGCTAATATTACCAGTCTACATGCCATTAGGGCAGACTTAAAAAGAACATGTATTTCTAAATCTTTACTCATTTGAAAAGATGAAAGTATTAATGCAGCAAATGAAGTTGCTATTGTTAAGATGTTCACATATCTTTTATTTGCTTATCTCGAATCTAGACAGACAAATCGTCAATTTTTTGGTTTGGTTTTAGCAGTGGTCTTTCAGTGGTATGGTGAAGAGAAGTATTGCAGTTATAATCCATATAATACTTTTATTATAATCCATATAATACTATATACACCTGCAAGAAACAATTTTCTTGAAATGGAATAAATGTAGGCTTTTAGATAGTAAGAAAAAAAGGTTGGATTTGCAGTACAGCCTAATATTCTAATAGAAAAATAACTACTAGATAAAGTTCTACTGATGAAGAAAAATGCAATCACAAACTTACATTGTGTTTCTTTAATTTTTTTTAACTGAAGGATAATTGCTCTACAATGTTGTGTTGGTTTCTGCCATGTAACAAGGCGAATCAGTGCTAGATCTCCCCTTCCTCTTGAGCCTCCCTCCCACCCCCATCCCATGCATACTGATACTGGTACTGAAGTCGCTCAGTCACGTCCGACTCTTTGCGACCCGATGGACTGTAGCCCACCAGGCTCCTCCCTCCATGGGATTCTCCAGGCAAGAGTACTGGAGTGGGTTGCCATTTCCTTCTCCAGGGAAGCTTCCCAACTCAGGGATCGAGCCTGGGTCTCCCACATTCCAGGCAGATGCTTTAACCTCTGAGCCACCAGGGAAGCCATCCCACGCAATTGTTTCTAATCAATGATTTCTGTTGGGATAAAGAAGCTTCTCTTCTAAACCCCATCTTCACACTTTTATCATTACTATCAACTAATACCTTAGGAAGATTAATGATAAAATCCAATAAATAGCTGCATTTTCTTTGCAGACCTGGGTGTTGCACAGAAGGATTGGTGATCCTGTTATATTTACATAACCAAAAGTCTGCCCACTCAGAGGACTATAACATAATTGTTCTCTTGATTCTTCTCTGTCCACACTTCTTTAGTATCAGGACTTCCCACTCACATGTTACATTAATAGTTCATAGGAGAGAGTTGGGATATAGCATCTTCCTTTGGTGACATAATGAACTATCCCATTTACATTTTAGTAGAGGAATAGGACAGAAGGGAACAGAAACTAGAAGATTGGATTGAGTATACCAACACACAATTTTAATGATGCGTTAATAAATATGTTAAAAATGAAAGTTAAAAATTTAAGGAAAAAGGGATTGGTTTTCTTTGTTTGTTTGTTTTCAGTACTTTATGTATTTATTTATTTTTCCCCATTTATTTTTATTAGTTGGAGGCTAATTACTTTACAATATTGTAGTGGTTTTTGTCATACATTGGCATGAATCAGCCATGGATTTATGTATTCCCCGTCCCGATCCCCGCTCCCACCTCCCTCTCCACCCGATTCCTCTGGGTCTTCCCAGTGCACCAGGTTATCCTTGGTGGAGGGGAAGTGCTCAGACTGATACTGACCAGGATTCTTGGGCTTTCCAACTATCAATAGAAATTGACTGGACTTCAGACAAGAAATTCAGGCAAGACTTTATTTGGGCCCCTGCTGCAGCACAGAGGAGGGGGAACAAACAGCAGATTCCCTTGGTTGCTTGTTCCCTGAGGTGGGGTGAACTGGTTCCTTGAATGGTGTGAGGGTAGAGGTGTGTGGAGGGGCTGGACTGGAGGGGTGGCTTAGAAGGTTTGCCCACCCCTTAAGTTGTATTGAGTACAGAGGGTATGTGCAATACCCTGCTTTTGCTCTCAACACCCCGTTTTTTGTTCTAGGCTCTTCAGAAGTGGCAGTTGGATTTTTTAGTCTTTTGTAACTTTGTGTCCAGAATTTGCCCTAACTGTGCATGCATACAGTTATTTTTAGTCCCACATAGTTCTTTGCATTTTATTTCTTGAGGAGAGGTGTGTCCAGGTGCAAGCACTGCAGTGGAGGATCTTAGGTCCCAGTCTGTCTCAAGGCCATATAGATGGCCACACGGCAAGTGATTGAACTGGTGGTTGTCACTGAATGTCTCCCATTCCCACTCAGCAACATGGGCCTCGTCAAACTATGCAAAACTCTGGATGAAGCTGGACATCTTTAAATCTGGTGATGTAGTAGCTTGTGTTACTGGTATGGAAGCCATTCTGAAAAATAATTGCCAGGGAGATTTTCCAAGGCAAAGATGGCCAAACCTATATGGCCAGCATCCTCCACTACATAAACAAAGGGCTTCTATATCCAGTGGGTACCATGAGGGCCACGTCTCCATTCATACACAGGATATGAGGCAGCATTCCATGGGACAGATGCTAGGTTTGAGCAGTATAAAAATTGTGTACCATGTGATGTTCTGGCCTGGCGTTGACAGTATTCCATTTATCGTCATTAAAGTATTGAGATCTCAGCATGAGGTCCTTCTATTTGTTCTGAGCTGACCTACTAAATTGTTGGTGTTCTTACAATACCAAAGGTAGTGACTATACTGGTATTAGCCCTTATGCCAAGGTCTGTATATTTGCTTTTATTTTTTTATTTTTATTTTTTGACTGTACTGCATGGCTTGTGGGGTCTTAGTTCCCTGACCAGGGGCTGAATTTGGGCCCTTGGTAATGAAAGCATGGAGTTCTAACCTCTGGGCTGCCAGGGAATTCCCCAAGGTCTGTATATTTGATATAGAGGAAGGATGCAATTTGTAGGGCGTACCGTTCAGGCATGAAAAGCTGCAGCACACTACAGTAAGCAGGATGATTAATGTTTCTTTCTCTCTAAGTGTACCAAATGGACCTGATAAAAATTCTTGATTCTGCTAAAATATGTTTTGTATGTATGATAAATGCTCATGCAAGTTTTATAAGAAATGAAGTTTTGGTCTTAGGCGACCTCAACCTCAAATGTCTAATTATTTTGAAAAATTGCCCAGAATGTACACACACACACACATACACACACACAGAGAGAGATATGGAATTTCATTAGTCATTCATTCAGCAATTATTTATTGAGCTTCTATTTTTGTGCTGTGCTAAATATTAGGAATGGAAAGATGTATAAGACACTGACTTTTAATGTTCTGATGTGTAGTTGAATGGAATTGGAGTGGTAATTATCATTTGTTACATGGATTTTGAAATTACATTAATTCATTGATCAGAGTCATAGAAAAGAAGAGGGTATGAATTATGAAGTGAGTTTCAGACTGTCTTCAGAGAATCAGGACTAACATAGATGTGAGGAAATTCTTGGAAAAACTGTTTTATTAAGAAATCTTTATTGAAATCTTACTGACTTTTTTCCTTTGAGGGCACAAAGAATTTGCTTTCAAGAGCAGAAACAGACCCACCTTCCACTCTCCTGAATTTTTTTTTCTCCCCCAGGCAGCTCCAATCACTTTAAAGTTATGACTGATGTTTAAGTGGTGCTTTCATATCCCAGATGCTACCAGAGGTCACACCTTCCCTGTCAGGGAGGCTTGGCCAGTAGTGGTTTTATTTGCAAGTTAGACTGACATTCAAACAGAGCAAGCCACTTGTTCAGTGTCACAAGGCAGCTACTAAGGGTTGGAGCAAGGACTCGGTTGACTCCAGTGCCCAAAGCCCACTGCTCATGTGAAACAAACTACAGTTTCCTTGGGTAGGCAGTTTTCCAGGGTTGCTTTTGCCCTTTCTAAGAGCAGCAAACAAGCGTTCCTCCTTCCATACCTTACCAGCTTCCAGTCTGCAGACAACTGGGGATGGGCAGGATGGGCAGCAAGAAGGGGACATGATGAGACCAGAGTGCTTGGTTCTCACCGCGGCATTTTGGTTTTGCAAGGGAAAAACATTTTCCTGGCTGTAGACACCACCGATTGTCCCCTGCCTCATCTTACGGTGAGGAGGGAGATACCAGGTTCTCCACTTAGAACTGAGGAAAGTGAGTCTTAGAGGGTGGGAAGGATTGACTTGTGGTCCCTCCGCTTGTAACTGGTCATGTTTATTGAGGTTAATCAGCCTCGAAGGTCCGTTATCCTTTGGTACTCTGGGCTCTTAAGCATGAGTGCAGCAGATAGAACATGAAGATGGCTGGGTGGTTCAGGGGTGTGAGAAGAGCTGGGTAAATGGGCACTGGTACGGGCCAGCGGGAGGGTGGGAGGAGCTGCCGTGAAGGGGGTGGGAGGAGCTCTGCAGAGGGGGTGGGAGGAGCTGCCGTGAAGCGGGTGGGAGGAGCTCCGCGGAGGGGGTGGGAGGAGCTGCCGTGAAGGGGGTGGGAGGAGCTCCGCGGAGGGGTGTCCACGTAGAAGGCCCGTGGTCTGTGCGGCTTCGCCTAGGGGATTGCTTCTCTCTTTAGCTCTTCCTTCACCTTGAAGGTTACACAAGTAACCTCTCTGTGCTCTTTACACGAGTATAATTGCAGCAAACTTCTTAAAAACTACAATTTACTGAAAGAAAAATTAAATCGTGTATTTGTAAAGCATACACTGTCTTAGTGATTAAGTCCTAAAAGTAAAGTTCCAGTGAGAGCTTTTATTCACAGTGATAGCGGGACTTTCCACGTAACTGGTGCTGCTTCTCATGTCTTGCACCCAGACTGTACCTTTTTAGTCAGGAACTCAACTTATTCCAGTGGTTGCCTTCTGAGCAGCACAGAGGGTAGGAGCAGATGGATTGTCTTTGAATTCTTCCTCTTGCACATGTGTGATCTTGGGCAAGGTTCTTAACCTCTTCTAACTTAGGTACTTATCTACAAGTTGGGGGTAATTTCTACCACACAGAGATGTCATGAGGATTAAAGGATACAGGTAATATAGGGTCTAATGCAGGGCCTTGTGTCAAATGAGAGGTCAGAAAACATTAGTTTTCTTTCTCTTTCCTCCCTGCAGGACAGAGGACTGGCTTCAGTCTTGTTGCCTCAATCTGCATATGGAGAAATAGCACAAAAGTGAAAGATTTACCAAATTTTCCAATAGAATCTAGTCCTGTTAACTTTCAATTTGCTGCTGTCACTGCCGACTGTTAACCTTGGATCTGCAGGAAGGAGGAAGCCCTGCAGGAGGGATTCACCCTGTTCTGGGGCTGTTGGCAGATGCTGCTGCTGTCAGATTGACATCCCGGGGCTGTGTGGGAAAGCAGTCGCTGGGCTTTCAGTTCTCTCAGTGGGAAGCTGTGTGACTTCAGTCAAGTCATTTGACCACCCTGGGCTTTGATGCCTTCATAATGGCTGGATTTTACCTCTCCTCGTGGACTTACATTTTTCCTCCTACCGTCATTATGCGTCTACTTGCCTGCCTCCACTGTTAGAGCCTGTGTGTGGAGCACAGAGGAGCATCTTACCTAGGAATGCATCTGCGTCTCTTCCAGTGCCTCATTTACTGCTGGTCAGAGAAACTAGAGCAGCTTTGCTATGAGATGGTATGACCATGTTGCAAAGTAATGACCACAGCAAAGTAATACATCTATTGCAATAACTGAATACACAGACATGCACACACTCACATACTTACCCACTCATATTATTGCCATGCAAAGGGCAAAGCGTGAGCAGTATGATTGTCTTTCTCAAATGAGTTTTAAGGTGAAATATTTGGCATTATGAAAAAAGCCCTTGTCAGATGTATTTGCTTGCTTGGTACTATTTCTCTTTCCTGCTACTGTGTGAGCACCATAAAAATGGAACATCTCTGTCTTTTTTCCACTGTAGCTGCTACTGAAATCAGGTCCAGCCGCTCACCCCTTGAAAGTTGATGCTCAAGAAGAAAGTGTTGTTAGGAAAGGAAAGGTCACTTTATTCAGGAGCAACTTGGGAAGAAGGTAGACTCATGTCCAAAAGCCAACTCCCCTCTTCTGATCAAAGGGCAGGAGTGTCACAAGGGGAGTTTCAGGGATGCTCAGGCCGAGGTGGGGGTGGGGCGATACACCAAACAGCAGTCAGCTCCGATAGTCTTGAAATTGATTGGGTCAGCTTCATCTCAATTGTTTAAAGTTCAGTTAATCTTCAGTTCCAGAATTGGTTTGTTCCCATTTCCTTGAGACCAGTTCTCAGAATTGTGTAAGATGGAGCAGCTTGTTCAGTTGCTCAGCCACTGACTCTTCACAGCCACATGGGCTGCAGCATGCCAGGCTTCCCTGGCCTTCACTGTCTCCCAGAGGATGCTCAGATTCAGGTCCATTGAGTCTATGAAGCTATCCAACTGTCTCATTCTCTTCTTCACTCTTCTCTTGCCTTCAGTCATTCCCATCATCAGGGTCTTTTCCACTGAGTCAATTCTTTGCATCAGGTGGCCAAAGTATTGAAGCTTCAGCTTTGGCATCAGTCCATCCAATGAATCTTCAGGACTGATTTCCTTTAGGATGGACTGGTTTGATCTCCTTGCAGTCCATCATATAGTTAACTTCTCCCACTTGGTGGGGGTTTCAGTATCTGCAAAAACAGCTTACAGGACATGGCTCATGATACTATCTACAGCCCTTGAGGAGGAATTAAAGGTTTTTTACTTTGTTTAGTTACTATTTGTTTTAGACTGCTTTCCATTGCTTCTGCATTATCTCATTTTTCTGAATAAATTTATTCATTGGCAAAAGTTTTTCTGCAGACAAGAGGCAGACAGAGGACTCGGGGATGGAAAAGTCTGTCCTGGGAAGGCTCCATAGGGCCCAGCTCAGTGGCATAGACCCAGTACTAGAATAGAGTCTAGACATGGTGAGGCATCAATCTACATTTAATGACTTGTAATGAATATTAAAAAAAAATCATCATTCCCTTCGTATGTTTTGCTTACTGGGTAGGAATACCAGGAAGATGACAAGGTTCTAGCCATTGTTCTTCAGAGAAATTACTAGATCCCTTGTGAGGAAAGAAGGGTCTATGAGGACTGTTATGGGTAGTGGGGTCTATAAAACACCTAAAAATGGCCACCTTAACAAGTGAAAGAATTCCAGTAAGACCCCTGTTATGGGGCCTCCCATGTTAACATAAGTTCAGTTTAGTGTCCAAATCTTTGCAAACCCATGGACTGCAGCATGCCAGTCCTCCCTGTCCATCACCAACTCCTGGAGCTTTCTCAAACTCATGTCCACTGAGTCGGTGATGCCATCCAACCATCTCATCCTCTGTCATCCCCTTCTCCTCCTGCCTTCAGTCCTTCCCAGCATCAGGGTCTTTTCCAGTGAGTCAGCTCTTCATGTCAGGTGGCCAAAGTATTGGAGCTTCAGCCTCAGCATCAGTCCTTCCAGTGACTATTAAGGACTGTTTTCTTTTGGGATGGACTGGTTTGATCTCTTAGCAGTCCGAGGGACTCTCAAGAGTCTCCTTCAACACCAAAGTTCAAAAGCATCAATTCTTCAGCACTCAGCTTTCTGTATGGTCCACATCCATACATGACTACTGGAAAAACCACAGCTTTGACTAGATGGACATTTCTTGGCAAAGTAATGTCTGCTTTTGAATATGCTGTCTAGGTTGGTCATAGATTTTCTTCCAAGGAGCAAGTGTCTGTCATTTATTTATTTATTTATATTTTGAGCAAGTGTCTTTTAATTTCATAGCTGCAGTCACCATATGCAGTGATTTTGGAGCCCCCCCAAAATAAAGACTGTCACTGTTTCCATCATTTCCCCATCTATTTGCTATGAAGTGATGGGACTGGATGCATAATCTTAGTTTTCTGAATGTTGAGTTTTAAGCCAGCTCTCCTCTTTCACTTTCATCAATAGGCTCTTTAGTTCTTCACTTTCTGCCATAAGGGTGGTATCATCTGCATATCTGAGGCTATTGATATTTCTCCTGGTAATCTTGATTCCAGCTTGTGCTTCTTCCAGCCCAACACTTTGCACGATGTTCTCTGCATATACTTTAAATAAGCAGAGTGACAATATAGAGTCTTGACATACTCCTTTCCTGATTTGGAACCAGTCTGTTGTTCCATGTCCAGTTCTAACTGTTGCTTCTTGACTTGCATACAGATTTCTCAGGAGGCAGGTCAGGCAGTCTGGTATTCCCATCTCTTGAAGAATTTTCCAGTGTGTTGTGATCCACACAATGATAGGCTTTGGTGTAGTCAATAAACAGAAGTAGATGTTTTTTTGGAACTGTCTTGCTTTTTTGGCTGTTGGCAATTTGATCTCTGGTTGCTCTGCCACTTCTAAATCCAACTGGAACATCTGGAAGTTCATGGTTCAGGTACTGTTGAAGCCTGGCTTGGAGAATTTTGAGCATTACTTTGCTAGTGTGTGAGGTGAGTGCAATTGTGCAGTAGTTTTAACATTCTTTGGCATTGCCTTTCTTTGGGATTGGAATGAAAACTGCCCTTTTCCAGCCCTGTGGCCACTGCTGCATTTTACAAATTTGCTGGCATGTTGAGTGCAGCCCTTTCACAGCATCATCTTTTGGATTTGAAATGCTTCTACTGGAATTGCATCACTTCCACTAGCTTTTTCATAACGATGCTTCCTAAGGCCCACTTGACTTCACATTCTAGAATGTCTGGCTCTGGGTGAGTGATCACACCATCATGCTTATATGGGTCATGAAGATCTTTTTTATACAGTTCTTCTGTGTATTCTTGCCACCTCTTCTTCATATCTTTTGCTTCTGTTAGGTCCATACTATTTCTGTCCTTTATTGAGCCCATCTTTGCATGACATGTTCCCTTGGTATCTCTAATTTTAAATCTTAACTCTTAGCTTAACTCTTTTTTTTTTTTTTTCATTTATTTTTATTAGATGGAGGCTAATTACTTTACAATATTATAGTGGTTTTTGCCATACATTGACATGAACTCTTAACTCTTATCACAAGAGTTGATGGAAATAGTTATTTGATGTAATAACTCTAAATCAGCATGACAGAAGCTACATTTAATAGCCCTAAACCTAGCTTACAGAAGCAGATAACCACATTGTTTACCTTTTAATTTTATCTTCAGTTTGCCTCCAATCCTGACTGAACTAGATGTTACCTTCTTCCCATCTTATGCTTTTTCAGCTTCACTCGTATCAATTCTCATATCTTTTGACTTACTGTTTACTTGCTTATCTAAATAAATCTTCTTTCTCTTTGGTCCCAGGTTTCATTCCTTACTTTTCTATTCATCTTATGCAAAGGAGGGGCCTCACATCTAGGATGATGCCTTCTTTCTAGCCCCAGCTGTTCAGGGCTCAGCTTGCACCCACTGATTACAAAGAATATACCTCTGTTTCCTCTGCCTGGGAATTATGCATAATAAGTTCCTTTTGCTGGGCATGCTAATTTCAGATTATTGATATAATCTTTCTTTTAGTGGATACAATTCTGGATGAATGAAACTCAAGAGAGAAACCAGGACTGTCTACACTGCCATCCTGAAAGATTCTCACTGTACAGAAGAAAATGTTTCAGCTCAACTGACTTTCTTCCATTTGTTTCTTTCCTCCCCGTTTGTAAAGTAGTCCCTGTATTCCCTTTAGCTTCTTGAAATGAATCAATTTAACCATATCTACATTTGTCAGATAGGTGATGCCATCATCCTGTGATGTGAACTCTTCTACTGAGAGACAGTTTGTCCCCAAGTAACTTGTACCTTTAGGAATTCATGACTTTGAAATCTTTAATAAGTCATATTTCTTAAAAAGTTTTGGGGAAGGAAAATAATAAAATATTAAACAACAGGCCATTGTAAAATGTTTGTCTTTTTTATGTTTCTTTAAATATACTTTACCCCTAATTACTGTTCATATTGCTTTATTTAACATTGTTCAGTTCAGTCACTCAGTCCTGTCCAATTCTTTGTGACCCATGGACTGCAGCACACCAGGCTTCCCTGTTCATCATGACCTCCTGGAGCTTGCTCAAAATCATGTGTGCAGAGTCTTTGATGCCATCGAACCATCTCATTCTCTGTCATCCCCTTCTCCTCCTGTCTTCATTCTTTCCCAGCATCAGGGTCTGTTCCAATGAGTCGGCTCTTCATATTGGGTGGCCAAAGTATTGGAGCTTCAGCCTCAGCATCAGGCCTTCTAGTGAATATTCAAGACTAATTTCCTTTAGGATTGACTTGTTTGATCTCCTTGCTGTCCAAGGGACTCTCAAGAGTCTTCTCCAACATCACAGTTCAAAAGCATCAGTTCTTGGTGCTCAGCTTTCTTTATGGTCCAACTCTCACATCCCTACATGACTACTGGAAAAACCATAGCCTTGACTAAATGGACCTCTGTTGGCAAAGTAATGTCCCTGCTTTTGAATATGCTGTCTAGGTTGGTCATAGCTTTTCTTCCAAGACACAAGTGTCTTTTAATTTTATGGCTGTAATCACCATGTGCAGTGATTTTGGAGTCCAAGAAAATAAAGTATGTTACTGTTTCCATTGTTTCCCCATCTATATGCCATGAAGTGATGGGACTAGATGCCATGATCTTTGGTTTTTGAATGCTGAATTTTAAACCAGCTTTTTCAATCTCTTCTTTCTTTTTAATTAAGAGACTCTTTAGTTCCTCTTTGCTTTTTGCCATAAGGGTGGTGTCATCTGCATATCTGAGGTTATTAGTATCTCTCCCAGCAATCTTGATTTCAGTTCGTGCTTCATCCAGTCCTACATTTCTCTGCATGTAAGTTTAACAGCCTTGATGTACTCCTTCCCCAATTTGGAACCAGTCTGTTGTTCCATGTCCAGTTCGAACTTTTGCTTCTTGACCTGAATGCAGATTTTTCAGGAGGCATGTCAAGTGATCTGGTATTCTGATCTCTTGAAGAATTTTCCACTGTTTGTTGTAATCCACACAGTCAAAGACTTTAGCATAGTCAATGAAGGAGAAGTAGATGTTTTTCTGGAACTCCCTTGCTTTTTCTCTATGATCCAATGGATGCTGGCCATTTGACCTCTCCTTCCTCTGCCTTTTCTAAATTCAGCTTGAATATCTGGAAGTTCATGGTTCACATATTGTTGGAGTCTGGCTTGGAGAATTTTGAGCATTACTTTGCTAGTGTGTGAGGTGAGTGCAATTGTGTGGTAGTTTGAACCTTCTTTGGCATTGCCTTTCTTCGGGATTGGAATGAAAACTGATCTTTTCCAGTCCAGTGACCACTGCTGAGTTTTTCTTTTTATTTTTTAAAGGTATTATTTATCAAATGATAAATATCATTTAGAAAAAAAAATCAATGTTGAAAAGTAAGGTGGAAGAGCAAAAATATTCATCCCAAATCCCACTATCCTTATGGAGTTATGATTCATATTGCTGCTGCTGCTGCTAAGTCACGTCAGTCATGTCCAACTCTGTGTGACCCCATAGACAGCAGCCCACCAGGCTCCCGTCCCTGGGATTCTCCAGGCAAGAACACTGGAGTGGCCTGCCATGTCCTTCTCCAGTGCATGAACGTGAAAGTGAAGTCCACTCAGTCGTGTCTGACTCTTCACGACCCCATGGACTGTAGCCTACCAGGCTCCTCCGTCCATGGGATTTTCCAGGCAAGAGTACTGGAGTGGGGTGCCATTGCATTCTCTTATGATTCATATTAGGTGGATTTTATTCCAGGTATCTTTCTATGCCAATATGGGGAGAACTGGGGGTACTGTTGTGTAAATAGTAAATGTCTGACTATCCTCTTAAGTTAGTTTTGATGCAGCTCCTTACATGCAGATCCAGGAGACTTAGGTCTCAGGGAAGAAAAGGCTGAGCTCCATGTGATCAGTCCTGAGTGTGTCCTGGAGTCGCCTCATAAGTTTTTAGAATAATAGACCTGCCGAGGCACCCGCTTCAGAGACGTTTAAAGGCTTCAAGATTAATCCTTCAGCTTTGAGTTCCAGTGTTAATATTTCTTTTAAGACTTCCATAGCTAAATGGTAGTTTTGAAAGCTAGATGGTATTGAAAAAGGAATTTTACAGTATGTCAAGGTCCAGGTGTATTGGACCTGTAATGACAAATGTGTTATGGGGAGAGAAACAGGCTAAGTGAGAACGAGTAAGTGGTCACCCTTTTTCTTCCCTGATTTGACCGTTTGAGGCTGGATCTTAGCAAGAAGGAGTGGTTTTAGAAACATCCAAGAAAGTAACATCTTATGAGGACATAAGATGAAGTGCACTTTCCAGAGAAAAGTCGGGGGAAAGCTCTGAAGTCCTGTGAGAACTTTGGGCTCAGTTCCTTGTTACTTGATGTGAGACCAGACAGCAATGGTAGAGGTGATGGCAGGAGACAGAAAAATGGGTGAGCTCCCAGTTACCTGATTTCTATGCTTGAAAGCAGAGGGTCAAGAATATTCCTGGGTTTTCTGGGAGGAGTCCAACAGAACCAAGAGTGGCAAGTCTTCAGTGGAAGAGGCTGTAGGAGCAGAGGAGGTCAGAGCTGTGGGCTCCGTCCAGGGCCGATGCGTGTTAGTCCCTCCCCATCTGCAGCCCAGCGTCACAGGGGCTCAGTCCCACAGTACTGGGAAACACAGAAGCCAGCTCTGGACGTCAGTCTTCAGAGAACAACTGGAACTTCAAGGACTTCATCCTCCCCCACTCGCACTGCTGCAAGGTTATCCAAACCATACTTTAAAAAAAATATTTATTTAGTTGGCTGTGGTGAATCTTAATTGTGGCATGTGGGATCTAGTACCTTGACCAGGGATTGAATCCAGGCGCCTTGCACTGGGAGGGCAGGTCTCAGCCACTGGGCCACCAGGGAAGTCCCCAAGCCATACTTCTAATACACCTGACCCCATCTTGGAGAGCTGGAAGGGGAGAATACAACCTTAAATATTTGAGCATTTATTTAGATCATCTAAGCTGAGGCTGGATACAGACTAATAGAGTTTTCTTTTGTAACTGGATCTCACTAAGTGATACAGAGCATCAGGTGAAATATCAGGCTGGGTGAAGCACAAGCTGGAATCAGGATTGCTGGGAGAAATATCAATAACCTCAGATATGCAGATGACACCACCCTTATGGCAGAAAGTGAAGAGGAACTAAAGAGCCTTTTGAAGAAGGTGAAAGAGGAGAGTGAAAAAGCTGGCTTAGAACTCAACAGTCAAAAAATGAAGATCATGGCGTCTGGTCCCATCACTTCATGGCATATTAATGGGGAAACAATGGAAACAGTGACAGACTTTATCTTTTTGGGCTCCAAAATCACTGCACATCATAACTGCAGCCGTAAAGTTAAAAGACATTTGCTCCTTGGAAGAAAAGCAATGACAAACCTAATAACATATTCAAAAGCAGAGACATTATCTTGCTGGCAAAGGGTCATGCAGTCAAAGCTTTGGTTTTTCCAGTAGTCATGCATGGATGTGAGAGTTGGACCATAAGGAAAGCTGAGCACTGAAGAATTGATGCTTTTGAACTGTGATGTTGGAAAAGACTCTTGAGAGTCCCTCGGACAGCAAGGAGATCCAACCAGTCCATCCTAAAGGAGATCAGTCCTGGTTGTTCATTGGAAGGACTGATGCTGAAGCTGAAACTCTAATACTTTGGCCACCTCATGCAAAGAGTTGACTCATTGGAAAAGACCCTGATGCTGGGAGGGATTGGGGGCAGGAGGAGAAGGGAACGGCAGAGGATGAGATGGCTGGATGGCGTCACTGACTCGATGGACATGAGTTTGAGTAAACTCTCGAAGTTGGTGTTGGACAGGGAGGCCTGGCATGCTGCAGTTCATGGGGTCGCAAAGAGTCGGACACGACTGAGCGACTGAGCTGAACTGAATTGAAGTGACTGAAAAGCAATAATGCTAAGTGAACTGGGACTCTAGAAAACACCTGTTTTTCAGGCCACAGGCTAGTAAACCCATTTCACGTGAAGAGTGTTCATTGTATCACACAGCAGTATTTTTTAACCATCTGCTAGATGACTTCTGAGACTGGCTTCCAGTCAGTACTTGTAAAGGTCAGAGCTTTATAAGTGATATGTTATGATTATTTCCTTGGGCTGATCTGTGTCTTTGTATTCACAACCCGTTTAATGTTTAAACCTAAAATATTTACTAGAACTGAGAGCAAATAGATGTTTTTGCCATTTGGCCTCTAAAAAAGCTAGTTTCCCTTAAATGGTTTCTTTATGCCTAGATCTGTCACTTTGGGATTGAGTTTCTAATGTGCTCCAGTTATTCTTAAAAAGCACCACCTCTACAGCTACCAAAATGCTTTAGCTTCCTGGCTAGATGACATTTTATTTTAGTGTAACTACTGAGAGCAAGGGTTATTGTCCCAGCTACCCTGGGAAGTTTCAAAGATTGAAAGAGATTGGTCTTTGGAGCTACTGTTTGCAAATGTTTATGGACTATGTAATTGTTTCTTAGTATTGTCAACATGATGCTTTCAAGCCCTTTAGATTAGAAACTTCCGGCATTAAATCCCGTAATGTACACTTAAGATTAGAGCTGAAGTTTAATGAGCAGCCTATGACCACCCATTTCTGGGTCACACTTCCAAGGCCACATCAGGGATGACACTGGGATGATAGGAACCTGGCACCTTGAAGGGTCCACCCTGGGGTCTCTCCCCTGCTGAGTGGTTCCAGCGGCCCCCGCCCCCCACACTGGGGCAGGTACAGAGCACATGTTAGTGCAGCAGCAGCATCGCAGATGAAAGATTCAGGCAGGCATCACGGTTAAACCTCAAGGGAGAATGGAGGGACAGTGCAGTGGCAGCTAACCTGGTGATGCTCTTTATTCGCAAGTTTTTGTTTGTGTATGAAGAGTCCATGCTGGCCACGTATGAATTCCCACACTCCCTCCAGTACAGATTGAAAACTGTGGCTACTTGTGTGATTATGACTTCTGGCTTCCTATTATGAAACTACCCAAGAACCTTTTATGATAAAGTGCAGGTAAGTTCAATTAATGGCTCCATGGAGTGCCAAAGGTGGGCGATTTGTCAACACGTTTCTCAGGCGAGGGCCTGGAAGGCCACAACCCAGACTCTGAGATGACTTTTTCCTGGCCATCGATCTATAAAATTGGAACTCGAGTTATTGTTGCTTTGTTTTATTGCAACAAGTTTTAGGACATTCATGACATATTTTCTTCAGAGTTTGTAAAAGCTCAAGTTTCTGAAAGATACTGTATGATGGACTCAGGATAGATTGTATTTTTATATGTAGAAAAGGCTTGTGTTTGAAGACAAAGATAATATAGAAAGTTGACTTAGCTGAGTCTCATACACAATATTTTTTTTAATTTTATTTTTATTTTATATTGAAGTATAGTTGATTAGATGGTGTGTTAGTTTCAGGTGTATAGCAGAATGATTCAGTTATACATTTACATGCATCCATTATGTTTCAAGTTTGTTTCCCACTTAGATTATTACCCAGTATTGAGCAGAGTTCCCTGTGTGGATTCTTGTTGGTTCTTTATTTTAAATACTGTAGTGAGAGTGACATGAACACAATATGTTTTATTACTACCTAAATGTATTTGTTAATATTTTCTGTTATTTTTATATATTTTTATGTATTGAATGGCATACTCAAGCTGGATATTCAAAAATTCTCTTTATATTAGTAGTCTAAATAGGGCATACTGTGTTTTTTTTTTAAGATGACTGTACAAATACATGCATATTATATGTGTATGTGTGTCTGTTTAGTTACTTAGTCATATCTGATTCTTTGCTGCCCTGTAGACTATATAGCCTGCCAGGCTCTTCTGTACATGGAATTTTCCAGGCAAGAATATAGGAGTGAGTTGCCATTTCCTACTCCAGGGGATTTTTTCAACCAGGGATTGAACCTGAATCTCCTGTGTCTCCTGCATCAGCAGGCGGAGTCTTTACCACTAGTGCTACCTGGAAGTATAATTGATAGAAATATATGTACAGTACATGTACAGAGATATATCCCATGACACATGTTATTCTTATCATGTGACTAACACTTCTTTCACCAAAAGGGAGATTTTCTTTCCCTTGAATCTGGTGGGAAGCTTGAGACTGCTCTAACAAATAACACGTGTCAGAAGTGATGCTACCTGACTTGCAAGGTGAAGTTATAAAAATAACAGACCATGTGCCTGGCTCTCTCCGTGAGATGTTACCCTGGGAATGGGTAACACGCTGTGAAGAAGTCCAAGGCATGCACACCAAGTGACTGCAGAGAGTGGCTAGTATGCAGAGGAGGCAGTGTCCCCAGCTGGCAACTAGCGGCCACTGCCTCATGTGCACTGATGAGCCTGCAAGGGCCCCGGCCTCAGCTGTCGCCTTTTCTGACGAGACACAGACACACCTTGCGGCACAGACAAGGCTGTCCTGCCCACAGAAACCACAAGTGGGAAGATGCTGGCTGATGTTTAAGCCACTGCGTTTGGGGGGATTTGTTAGGCAGCACTGTCATTGGACCAGAGCTTTTTGGAGGCTTTTTTGGAATGCTACCTTGGAGAGCTCTGTGTTACCTCCAACATGGTTTTTGCATAAATGCCCTTTCTCACGTGAGATGAACGTGTGGGTAAGTCCTCCTGTCACCTGCCCTCTTCCATGTCTAAGAGATAAATTCTTTTTCTTGACTCTACGTTGTTCACAGGCAGGACTTTTCCCAGGAGACTTTCCTTGAAACTGCTGGGTTGACTTAGATGCCGTTTCGCTGGGATCCCTCAGCATCTCTCACCAGTGAGAATGCTGTGCTGTCATCATCAGTCTACTTGCCTTTTCTTCCTGTTCGACTGGGATCCTAGGCAGCTGGGGCGCTTTTCCTCAGGTTTGTACTTGACACCATTTCTAGCACATGGTGCTGGTGGTGCTGGTGTGGTAGTCGCTCGGTATCTGACTCTTGTCAACCCCGTGGACTGTAGCCCACCAAGCTCTTCTGTTCATGGAGTTCTCCAGGCAAGAATACTGGAGTGGGTAGCCATTCCCTTCTCCAGGGGATCTTGCCAACGCAGGGATCGAACCTTGTACATGGTAGGTGCTTAACAAATTTTCAGCATAGGATTGTGCAATTAAGATTTCACTTATCTAGGCCTTGATTCAGAGAACAATGGAGGAGAGTTGAAAGACTTCCAGAAGTGGGGTGGCATGAAATAATATTGATATTTCTAAGTGAAATTCTTGTGTACTTACAAGATTTTTTTAAACAATTTTTTAGAAGGTTTTTTTAAAGAATGTTTTAAAAAGGAGTTTTCCTTCTTAGAAAGTGTGCAAAGCTTTAGCCACCTTCAGAGAACATAATCACATCTTTATTATGAGTTGGCATTTAGAGGGACAATAATCTGTCCATCTCTTGGTAGGCCTCTTCAAAAACATCAGAAACCTTAAGACACCATCCCTGGAAGCTGAAAAGAGCAAGTAAGTTGGGAAGATTAAAGTCCCTACTCTTGCCTTCTTAATTTTGGGGTCAGCTGGAAGGGAAGCCTTAGTCTTCTGTTCTTTTCCATCACAGTGACTCATAAATTTATCATGCTTCAGATGTACTTGGAAACCTTCTTATGAATACAGATCCCCAGGTTCAGAACTCTGATGCCTTAGATGTTGGGTGAGCCTGGAACGTGCATTTTTAATAACCTTTCCAGTGGATTCAGATACTGAAAATCTGAGGATCATACTTTGAGGAAAAGAAACAAACAGCATGGTAAACTGAAAAATAAAAATTCCCTCCGGACACTTATAGAAATCAGAGCTCAGAAACTCTTGAAGGTACTTGAACCAATTATATAAATCATATGCGGAGACTCAATCCCCTCAAGTTCCTAGCTGGGGATATGTTAAATATGATCCTAGAACATACTGCAAATATCTGACTTTTCTGGGTTGAAATCGTGATTTACGCTGGTGTTCAGATCATGTGTAACATCGTCAGGGTTTGCAGTGAGAGCAGAGGGTTGGTCCTGAGTGCATGCGTCCTTGACAGCGGAGTGTTGGTTTCCCAGCTCCTTTTGCATGGCCCCCACCCCATGTGACTGCTGCTCTGTTGCTCACTGTTCTCCCCACCCACCTTGTATTTCCTCTCAGCCTTAGGGTCCCTTTGTGTGTTAAGTCCAACCTGTTCATCTCCAGGGCCAATTTATCCCCAGAAAGATGTGACTGTGTTTTCCAGAATTTCAACCCCACCAGGGTATACAAATAGATTCCCAAGGTAAAGGACTCTGTCATTTATGCTATAGTTGCTTTGATAGCATTTGGATTTTAACCTTAATCATTGAAAGTATGGTTATCAGGGGATTGGTGGAGGAAAACATTGGGAGATTGGGATTGACACATACACATTATATATAAAATAGATAATTAATAAGGACCTACTATATAGCACAGGGAGCTCTACTCAATACTCTGTAATAAGCTTCAGGGGAAAAGAAACTGAAAAAGAGTGGATACATGTATATGTACAGCATTGACTCTGTGGTACAGCTGCAACTAACACAACATTGTAAATCAACTATACTCCAGTAAAAATTTAAACAAATCATCCAAGTCGACAATAATTAAACCATACTTTAGCTCTGTTTGGGGTCTCCATGGAATTGGTCTCCTGTTTCGATGGTCAGTGCACTCATCATGTGTCATATTTTCAAATAGCATGATTCTAAAGTGGTTGCATTCCCCTTGATATGGTTTCTAAGTTTTATTTAATGTAATGCATGGTATTTTCTATTTTTCTGAGAAATGTTTTAGAAGCAGCACTTTAGCCATCTGTCTGTCCTGGCTCTACTACAGTGCCTGCCAAGAAAAAGTTTGTCCACCAGCTGGAAATCATATTATTATATCAAAGAAGTCCGGGACCCACATTTAACCTTCAGTGCAATATCCCCTGAGACTTCTGTACACAAAGTGTATAGAGATTTTTCACCTCCGCCAAAGATGAACAGGCTAATGTTTTTAAAAATTTACTTATTTTAAATTGAAGAAGAATAGCTTTACAGTCTTGGTTTGGTTTCTGCCATACATCAGCATGAATTAGCCATAGGTGTACATATGGCTCTTAGGCCTCCCTCCCGCACCCCACCCTTTTCCACCCCTTTGGGTTGACGCCGAGCCCTGATCCGAGCTCCCCGCCTCATGCAGCGCGGTTTCATCGGCTGCCTGTTCGCACACGGCGGTGAACATGCTTCCGCGCTCTCTCTCCATGGGTCTCGCTCTCCCCTTCCTCCCACTCCTCCATAAGTCTTGAACAGGTTAACATTTTCAGATTGAACTCTGTATGAAGAATAAAACAAAAACTTGACTTATTTTTAAGCTGAGAACTGTCTAATGTCAGATGGGTATGTTGGGAAAACGAAGAAAGGCTGGTTCTTTCCTAAACCCTGGGAAATGCAGTTACCTGAGGAGGCAGTGACCACCTGAATGCTGAGATTACCGTAGATCAGCTGAGAGATGAGAGCTTGTCTTTGCTTTCATGTCACATTTGTGAGATCTGTCTTTGCTTTCATATTCTAGAATCGGTACAATTTAATAAAAATGCACCTTTATTTTTGTCCCATTTGTCTTAGGTAGGGGTCTCTAAAAGCAGAGTCAGGTTGGGGGTTCTTGTGCAAGTGACTCATTGAAAGGATACCTTTAGGAGAAGGAGAATGAAGGATGCATGACAGGGCAGGGAAAGAAAACTAAGTAAGATGTTGTCTTGACTCAAGTTTAGCTGTAACCTTGTTTCACGGGCTTGTGCACAAATTGCATGACAAATAAGAGTCCCCTTTCTTCCTTGAAATCCTACCTTTTGTATTCCTGGGTCATGCCTGACCTCCACCTACTGGGGTGTAGCAGTGGCCAGTGATGTAGTTGGGATGAGGTTGATACCAACCAGGATTCTTGGTCTCCTTAATCAATAGAAACTGATGAGAGGCCAGAGAGGAAATTCAGGCAAGGCTTTATTGGGGCTCATGCTACAACAGGGGGAGTGAGAACAAGTAACAGGTTCCCTTGCTCACTTGTTTCCTTAAACAGGGTGAGGGTAGGGGTGTGTCCAGGGGTCAGGCAGGAGGGGTGGCTTAGGTGGTTTGCCCACCCCTTAGGTGGTGTTGAGTTTTCGGGGCATGTGCAGTTTTTGCTTTTGCTCCTGACACCCTGTTTGTCCCTGGCTCTTCAGAAGTGGCAGTAAATGTTTCTTGGTCCATAATGTACCCCAACTGTGCATGCATGCAATTATTTTTAGTCCCTTATAGTTTCTTTGTGTTTTGTTGCTGGAGGAGCGGTGTGTCCAGGTGCAAGCAGTGCAGGAAAGGGTCCTAGGTCCCAGCCGCTCTCAAGGTGGCTTCCATTCTGCTGCAGACAGCTCTCTGGAGGAGGCGGCTCATGGCAGGGTGGGTTCCGTGACCTTCAGAGGGCATCTGGGGCACTGAAAGCAGCCACTACATCTGCTGTCCATTTAAACTTTGTTCAGTGTGGGATATTTTCCACCAGTCACCATAAGCCAGGACTTTTCTGCACAGCTGAGTCCTAGAGTCTCTAAGTTGAATGACGGCATTTTGATTAAGAAGTTAGACTGTCCAGTGTCATGTAATGTAACAATTCAGGCTTTATTCTAAGGTAACTCTTCTCTCTCCAGCACCTATGCCAGCTTTTTCAGGTAAGGGTGGCATTGTGAAGCTGGCTTATACCTTCAGGAGAAAAAGGTAAGATGACATTGACTTGCTCACTACCTTCCCGGAGCAAGCTGCTCTTAAAGACCACTGTAGGGCTTCAGTGGATCAGAAATCAGGGAAAGATGGAAGATGCTTTTCCTTGACCAGTAGTCATATAAGATGACTGTTTTCTAGGCTTGGCACATGGATATTTCCAGTCACTCATACTTGTGTAGGTTTTCCAGAGGCTTCCTTGCTGGATCCATGTGACTATAACTTCCCTTCTTGGGGATAATGCCTTCTATTCCTCCAGCCCCTCCCCCCACCGTGTCCCCCCACCCACCCCGCCCCATGGCCCTCTTGGGCAGGAGTCACGGTGCCTCCAAGCTGGTCTCTTTCTTGTAGAATATATATCTGGTCCACAGGAAGCAAACTCATGAGTTCTTTTTCCTTGCAACCCAGATGGGCGAGCTGTACACAGCAGCAGCCTTTTCTCCACTGCCAAAGCATCCGGCCAGCCTGTCACTCTTGCCGTCTGATTTTGTAGACCAGAGACAGACAGTCCATTGTGCTTGTATAACTTCAGGATACTGATATCAAATTCTATTGGGAGTCCTTTTGAAGCCATTGTCTTATTTTTCCTCATTAGTTTATCATCAATGCAGTTCAGTAGCTCAGTCATGTCCGACTCTTTGCGACCCCATGGAGTGCAGCACGCACGCCAGGCCTCCCTGTCTATCACCAACTTCCAGAGCTTACTCAAACTCATGTCCATTGCGTCAGTGATGCCATCCAACCATCTTATCCTCTGTTGTCCCCTTCTTCTCCTGCCTTCAATCTTTCCCAGCAGCAGGGTCTTTTCTAATGAGTCAGTTCTTCGCATCAGGTGGCCAAAGTAATGGAGTTTCAGCTTCGGGACACATGAATATTCCAATGAATGAATATTCAGGACTCATTTCCTTTAGGATGGACTGGTTGCATCTCCTTGCAGTCCAAGGGACTCTCAAGAGTCTTCTCCAACACCACAGTTCAAAAGCATCAATTCTTTGGCACTAAGCTTTCTTTATCATGGCAATTTTCAAATATGTAATGAAGTTTAAAAGTTTTCCATGTAATAAAGTTAAAAAGTGAATATCTGTACACCTAGCACTTACTAGAGGATTGTACAGTGCTCATTTTATTGCACAGGTGTCCATTTATTCACCCCTTTATTCATTCACTAATTCATCTTATTTTTGATACATTTTATAAATAAATTGCAGACAATCTGTATAAATCCATATGAACACCTCAACACATATATCATTAACTAATGTTCAGCATATGTTTATTTTTTTATTGTAAAATTTACATGCAATGAAAGGTACATATCAGATGTACTTATAGTGAGTTTTGAGAAATGCATACACCTGTGTGATCCAAAGTCCCATGAAAATACAGACATCATCCAAGAAATTTCTTTCATATTTCTACAACATCGATTCCCACACCACTTGCCTACCAGAACCAACCATTTTTATTTTGTTTTATTTATCCAATAGAGGCCAGATTTGGTGCTCTAGAACCTGAGATAAATGAAATCATCCAGTACGTATTCCTTTGTGTGTAGATTCTCTTACTTAGCATGTTTCTGAGACACACTTTGTTGTTTTATGTTCCATTAATTCCTTATTATTGATGAAGAGTATTCTCTTTTATGACTGTAGGATAGTTTATCCTCTGTTGATGGGCGTGTAGACTATTTATGTTTTTGACTAATGTGAATAAGGTAAAGCCTCTATCTTGGCTTGAGCTGAAGAGAGAAGCTTATTTTACCCTTCTGTCTTAGTGTTGGGAGAATAAATTTGGGCTGAGTAGCAATATGAGAACAGTTCTCCCCAAATAAATTTCCTCACAAACTCTCCATAATCTCTAAATTGCTCAATCCTTTTAAGTCTTCACTGAGGGCCAGTCATCAGATTGATTCTATGCTACGTCCTTTGAAAACAACATTCATTCTGTTTGACAGCCCACCTTTGTACTTGATATGGTATCTTGGTTTTTCAGTTGAAACTTCTCATTTAGCAAATTCTGGGACTCATTCCTTGAGTTTGAACAGGAATAAAATGCTGCTTTAGAGGAGAGGGACTAATGAGGTTGTAGAGGCTGAATGTTCCAGAGAAGCTGAAGAGGAGGAATTTTCTCACAGTTGGCCATGGCTGTGAAGTTGTGCTCTAGGCATGAGTTTCTCACATGACATCAAATGACAAAACCAACTGAAAGCCTGCTCTTGCTTCTAGTGTCTTGCTGAAGGAGGCTGTTGAATTCCTTGCATCATGAGTTTGTTGAAGAGAATGACCTCCATCAGTCACTGCTAGGGAAGACAGCCATGAACAGTGGCTAATGGATTGCATGATTTGCTTTGGCCCTGTGACAGGCATGGAAGTGGTGCCCTCGCCCCCCTTTGCATAATTAATGGCTGCAGTGCTTCTTCGGAGATGAAGAGCTACGGAGGTACAGTTGCAGGCATCCTCAGTGGTGCAGCATGCTGAAGGGACATGCTGTGGGCAGTCTGCAACATCACTGCCTTATTTTAAGTTAGAAGAAATTATAAATTCACGTCCCACTTTAGCATGTAAATTTGCCAAGAATTTCAGTTAACCTTGTAAATTGGGTTCACTAATCCCAAAGTATTGGGATAGTTAGCTAAAGTATATTGACTATAAAGAAATACAAGAAAGCATTCAGATTTAGATGTTCAGTAAGAAGAAGAGATGAAGAAAGCTGAACAAATTTAGCTGAAAAGCTAATAAAATTATATTTCTTCTGTGATAGGATACAGGAAATGGAGTGAGACTTTCAAGCCACTGGAGGATGGGAACAGAGACTTAACAGCTATAAATACTCAGCACATTTGCTATTGATAGAGACGCATGTGGTTCTCTTTAAAGCCCAGTTAATATCAAGGAAATAACTCAGTGATTTTCTCTTTTTCTTAGTCCCAAATTTGATCTGGTGAACATTTGATCAAAGCTTGAGTTTGTCTCTCAAAGTTTCCCTCAGTCATTGTGGAACAAGATTTGATTTCATTTATTTTTGTAAGTTATAATTTATTTTTATAAATATACAATTAAATAAAAATGTACTTATTGTGAAAATCATGAATCATATAAACCTATGTTTCTTTTAGGGAGAAACACTAATAGGGTTCTAAATATTCCCAGTGTAGCTTCCTTTATAATCTTGAAAATCCTTAGAGAATTTCTCATTGTTTTTGCTATTGATGAATGCTTGCCTGGGTTTAAAATAAATGTCCAGATCCCTGGTAAGATATTTGGATTAAAAGATAAGTTATAGAAAAGTAATCATGGTGCCTAAGAAAATGGTATGACGATAATAGGTGCTTAGTTAAGTGAATTCAGTTATTTTTAAAATCTTTCCTTTCTCAAAATTAAAAAAGATTGACAACAAGCTATACAACAGATGGAAGCAATTAATCAGAGAAAATCACAACAGCAATAAAAATGAAGGTATAAATACAAGGTTAAGCTAAGTATAAAACTAAAATGCAAAATGTACACTGTAAGATCCTGGGTGAATGGTGCCAATATTTACCTCTGAACTTTCTTGCAACCAAAAAAGAGAAAAACAATCAAGGCACACACTTCATGCATCTGTCAGATTAGACAAACCAGTTGTTCAAAGGAAGAAATCTCTTATTAATTGGTGAGATTGATTTTTACCCACAGGTTATTCTTAGGTTGACATAAAGTATTTTTATGAATGATATTCTCAACAGTAACTGTATAAAACATTTATCAGTGTGTGGGTATGGTATAATGATATATGACTTAGTAAAACAGTTTTTAATTTTTCCTTGAGGAAATAAGGTGCAGAGAAGAAGTTGGCATATATATATATATATTAAAGTTGTGCAGTCGTGTCTGACTCTTTGTGACCTCATGAACTGTAGCCTACCAGGTTCCTTTGTCAATGGAATTCTCCAGACAAGAATACTGGAGTGGGTAGCCATTCCCTACTCCAGGGGATCTTCCCGACCCAGGGATAGTACCCGGTTGTCCAGCATTAAAAGTTCTTTGCTGTCTGAGCATCAGGGAAGCACCCCCCCTCACACACACACACACACATATGCATGCATGTGTGTGTGTGTGTGTGTGTGTACTTCTGTAATGGTATGGTTCAGCCTGAGGATATGTTGTTTTGAATGTTAGAGGAATAGATGGTTTACTTTTTCTTCTTGCAATTTTCTAGAAATACTGCCCTTGACAAAACTTTTGGTAAGTCCTGAGTGTCAGTGCCTTTGAGTTTATACTTTCTGACAAGCACTTGGACTGCAGGTATTTTTTTCATACTTAACTATGGCTTCCGTGTTTTGCTGCTCTTTGGATGATGTTGACGTTCTCTCATGAAATTTGAAATAGGCGAAAACCTTACTCCACCAGGCTAAGAAGAGACCCAAGGGTAGCAACATGATTTTCCTTGGAAAGAAAAACAGAATCCACCCCACTTCATGAACAAGTGGCTACCTTGTTCTCTCATCTTGGCTTCACAGGTCAAGGCCATTCTAATTTTGATCTTCTATGAAGAAGAACCAACAGAGTTACCATGGAACGTTAAAATTTTTATAGAAAATTTCTCAGTTGAATTATTCAAGACAAAACAGTTTTTAAAATATACCTATTAGTAGCTGAATTGGGTTGATTTGCCATATAGAATTACTGTCAATATTGGAAGTGATTACCTTGGTTCTTCAGCTCTGGAGAAGTTGCTAACCTGCCTTCCTTGCTAATAGATGTTACACACCAGGCATAATGACTATAAAAGTCATGCTTAGAGTAAAATAGTAGGAAAACATTATATTTGGGTGGAAACTTAACTATTTAAAAGTGTGAAATATTTCCACTAAAGAAACACTTATACCCCCTCTGATACAGCAAACGTACCAGGAAAACTCTGTTTAAAGACACATCTGATCAAGGAACAGTTTAACATGTGCTTTCTTCTTGGACTCAGGTAATGACAAGATCAGGTTTAGGACAAATGTTTACGATCAGCCTCAGTCTTGCTGACTGAGAAATATTCATAGTAATAAACCAGTTAAACAGTCAATCGACTACCATACTAGTCACGATTTCTGTCTTCAGTGGTCTCTAAACATGTGATAAATGCTACTATTCCTTTTAATGCCAAAAAATGAAGTTGACTCCCTATCTTACACTATTCACAAAAATTATCTCAAAATGGGTTAAAGACATAAACATAAGACCTGAAACCATAGGACTTATAGAAGACAACATAGGGAAAATTCTCCTTGACATTATCCCTGGCAATAACTTTTTGAATACGACACAGAGGAAAACACAAGAAATAAAAGCAAAAATCAGCAAGTGGGGCTACTGGGAAAAAAAGCTTTTGAAAAGCAAGAACTTCAACAAAATGAAAAAGCAACTTGTGGAATGGGAGAAAATATTCTCAAAACATATCTCAGATAAGGGATAATATCAAAAATATGTAAAAATTACTAGTAATGAAACTGAATCAGTAATGAAGAAACTTCCACAAAGATCAGGACCAGACAGCTTCACAAGATAGTTTTACCAAACATTTAAAGAAGAGTTAATACCTATCCTTCTCAAACTCTTCTAAGAAACTGAAGAGGAAGGAACACTTCCAAATTCATCCTGAGACAGGCAGCAGTTTTCTGATAACAAAACCAGAAAAAAAAAATCACAAAAAAGAAAATAATAGGCCAATATCCTGATGAACATAGATGCCAAAATAGTCAAAAATGTTATCTTACAGAATTTAACAATACAGTAAAGGGATCGTGCATCATAATCAAGTGGGTTTATCCCAGATATGAAAAGATAGTTCCGTATCTATAAATCAATGTGATATACCACATTAATAAGAAAAAAATGCAAAAATCATGTAATCATCTCAATAGATACAGAAAAAGCATTTAATAAACATCCATTCATAATAAAAAACAAAAACAAAAAACTCCCAACACAATTGGTATAAAGGGAACCTAGCTCAGCATAATAAAGGTCATTTGCTTACTGGTGGCTCAGACAGTAAAGAATCTGCCCACAATGTGGGAGACCCAGGTTTGATTCCTGATTTGGGAAGATCCTCTGGAGAAGGAAATGGCAACCCACTCCAGTATTCTTGCCTGTAAAATCCTATGGACAGAGGAGTCTGGTAGTCTGCATTTGATGGGGTTGCAGAGTCGGACATGACTGAGCAACTAACACTTTCACTTTCACTTTCATGAGACAAATTCACAGCTACCATTATACTCAAAATTAAGTTGAAAGTTTTTCCTCTAAGGACAGGAACAAAACAAGGATGCTCACTGCCATCACTTTTATTCAACATAGTACTAGAAATCTTAGCCACAGCAATCAGAAAAGGAAAACAAACTGTAAGCCAAATTGGAAAGGAAGAAGTAAAAATATTTGTAGACATGATACAACTCAATATAAAAATCCAATTAAAAACTGGGAAGGGAACCTCAATAGGCATTTTTCCATTGAAGATATACAGATGGCTAACACACACATGAAAAGATGTTCAACATCACTGATCATCAGGGAAAAGTAAATCAAAACCACGATTAGATACTATTTCACAACTGTCAGAATGGCTGTCATCAAGTAGACAAGAGATAATGAGTAGCAGTGAGGATATAGTGAAAAGGGGACTTGTGCAGTGTAGGTGTTTAAACTGGTGCAGCCACAATGGAAAACGGTATGGAAGTTCCTCAAAACAACTAAAAATAGAACTACCATATGATCCAACAGTTCCATTCCTGGGTAAACATTTGAACAAAATGAAAATACTGCTACAAAACATATATATGCACTTTGGTGTTCATAGCAGAATTATTTACAATAGCCAAGATATGGAAGCAACCCAAGTTGCTTGACAAATGAACAGATGAAGAAAATGTGAATATGTATATACACAGTTGCACAAAAAGAATGAACTCTTGTCATTTGTAACAACACAGATAGGCCTGAAGAATATTGTGATGTGTGTTGTATTACATTAGGTGGAATAAGTTGAATAGAGAAAGACAAATATTGAATATTTTCACTTATATATGGAATGTAAAAAAAAAAGCCAAACCAATATAACAAAGCATAAACAGACTCAGAGATACAGAGAACAATCCAGTTGTTGCTAGAGGGAATCAGGGATGAAAATTTGCATTAAATAGGTGAAGAGGATTAAGAACTATAGACTTCCAGTTATGAGACAAATCAGTCACATAGATGTACAGCACAAGGAATGCAGTTGAATGATGTTATGATAGCTTTGTATGGTGGGTAATTTATAAAGACACTAAATCAGTATGTTGTAGACCTGAAACTAATATAATACTGTAAGCCCATTATACTTCAATAAAAATTAACTGGTACAACCTAATAACAAAAGTCCCAAACAATATGATTTAAAAAATGGGCCGAGGAACAGAGATGTTTTTCCAAAGATACACAAGTAGCCAACAGATGCATGAAAAGATGCTCAACGTCACTAATCATCAGGGAAATGCAAATCAAAACCATAATGAGATATCACCTCACACCTGTCAGAATGGCCATCATCAAAAAGACAAGAGATAACAAGTGTTGGTGAAAATAATGAGAAAAATAAATCCCCGGGAACTTTTGGTGGGAATGTAAATTGGTTCTGCCACCACAGAAAACAGTATGAAGTTTCCTCAAGAAATTAAAAATATAACTACCATATGGCCCAGCCGACACACTTCTGAGGATAGATCTAAATGAAATGAAAATAGGATATCAAAAAGATATCTGTACTCCCATGTTTATTCTATCGTAATTCACAGATACCAAGATATCGAAACAACTTGAGTCTATCAATGAATGAATGGACACAGAACCTGTATAGAATATATATTTAAAATATATTAAATAATATATGTAAAATTATACACACACACATACTTGAAAGAAGGAAATCCAACCACTTGTGACAACATGGATAGACCTCGAGGGCATTATGCTAAGTGAGATAGAGAAAGACAAATACTGTATGATGTCATTTGTATATGCAATCTAAAAATGCTGAACTCATAGAAACAGAGCGGAGTGTTGGTTACAAGGGGCTTGAGCTGGGGCAAGGGTGATTGGGACGATGTTGGTCAGAGTGTACAAATGAACCTGCAGTTGGCTGGTGAATCAATCTGGGGATCTAATGCCCAGTATTGTGATTGTCATTAATAATACTGCATTATATACTTGATAGTTGCTAGGAAACCAGATTGTAAGTGTTCTCACCAGAGAAAAGGGAGGATAATTATGTGATATGGTGGAGGTGTGAGCTAGCACTATGGCGGTAATGGTATCACAATATATAAGTTTATCAAATCAACAGGCTGTACACCTTAAACTTGCACAATGTTATAAATAAATTTATTCTCAATTTTAAAAAGATATAAAACATATTTGTCTATTTTGGAGACAATTTGTCTATCCTTGGAGAAGGAAATGGCAACGCACTCCAATATTCTTGTCTGGGAAATCCCATGGACGGAGGAGTTTGGTGGGCTACAGTCCATAGGGTTGCAAAAGGGTCAGACATGGCTTAGTGACTAAACAACAACAAATCTACTTTGTCCTATCTTAACGTGTCAACTCTATCGGCTTATACTTGATACTAATTAGCGTAATAAGGACTGACATTAGAGAAAAGCTAAGATTTTTTTTTTTTTTCCATTTTCCTAGTCCTTTCCCAGGGGGCCAAGCTTTAGTCCAGGCTCTTTTAACCACAGCTGGGTCTGTAACCAAGAAAGTTTTAGCCTAGCAAAAATTTAGGAACATTGAACTAGAAATGTTGGTTGAAAGTAGTTTTATTCTCCTTTCTTATATCCCAGGGAAGCTACTACATGGTACTAAGAAGGATGATTTAGCTGGAGGAGCAACTGAAACTTACTATTATGAGGACACCAACTTCCTGTCATAAGCCAATGACCTGAGTTGGCCCCATCTACTTCACTCGTGGGCCCTTCACTCCTTCTGATCCTGCATTCAGTGTTCTTTCTTCAGATGTGAGGCTGGGCTAATAGCCATGCTCTGCACCTGCCCAGCTAACAGTCTGCCCTGACTTTAATTGACTGTGTACCCCCTTAAAGTTGGAGTTCCCTTGAATGGGAATATATAATGTAATGGAGTTATTGCATGGCGCTTCAGACATGGGAGGGCTCTGTATAGATGAGGATGTGTGTTTACCAAAACATGGTCCACAAAGCAGTGGCGGTGGGGAATCTTACATGCAGACTGCAGTCATTATTGGTAGATAATTAACCCTTGAAAGACAAGGTGTCTGAAGCTTTTTATATGTGATTCACATTTAACTGCCATCAACACAGGGCTTTCTGAAACACATCCACACTTGCTTATTGATTTACATGTTCTTTTTTAAAAAATATTGGAGTATAGTTGATTTACAATGTTGTGTTACTTTCAAGTGTACACAAAATGATTCACTTATCCATATATCTACTCTTTTTCAGATTCTTTTCTCATATAGGTTATTGTAGAATGCTGAATAGAGTTCCCCGTGCTATATAATAGGTCCTTATTGGATATCTGAAGTTTTTAGATAATGAAAACTAAGGATAAAATAGTCAAAAAGCAAATGGCACCCTGGAGTTGAGTATCTCATCATGATCTTCCTGTCACTGCACATTGGTGTGAAATCCATCCCATTGCCTTATGCCCAGGACCAGAAATGAATGTTTCTGGGCCATAATAGCCTCACTTCGGGCCTGAAGGTTTCCATGACCCAGGGGAGACTGGACCAAGTTAACCCCTTGTTAACTCCCTGGGGGGAGAGCTGGCAATTGGGGAAGACAGGAGAAGTGTGGATTTCAGAAAGAAGGCAGGGAGATAGAATGAGAGGCATCATATAGAAGGTCTTACACGGCTGAAGCCCTGTCCAGCTAGATGGAGCAATTCTGTGTGGTGAGGCTCCAAGCTCTTCTTGCGGCACCCATGCCAGTCAGAGCACCGGGGCCCAGAGCTGGCTTTCAGTTTCCCTAGTTTTCTCTGTTTGGAATTTTATCACATGCAGAACACCCAGCAAGGGAAACGAGTTCATTCTGTGGGGCTGTGCCCCTCCTCCCAAATAAAACCCTCACTAACTCACCTTTGAGAGAGGGCCCAAAGCCCAGGTTACTCAGAGATGGAGACAGGGCAGAGACCACCACACCCTTCTGTCTACACTTTCTGGTCTATAGTTGTCATTAAAATACTTCACCCCTCATTGCTGATCTATGAAAATTGGTTTAACGTTTTCAGACAGTCTCCAGATTACAGCCTCCTTGCATTAATGGAACTCACACCAGTCAGGCATCTCGTGCTTCCCATCTTTCTACTGGCTGTGCCATCTGTCACTGTAATACCTGTGCCATCGAGTTTTGAACCATGATACTTACACCTCATCAGCTTCCAAATGGTCCTGTGATCTGTCAGCAGTGATCAAGGCAATGCAATGAGACGTGCCTGGGCATTTCCAAGTCATTCTTTAGGGAGGACCCAGAAGGAGAAAGTTGGAGCCTGGGGGCATTTGAATCATTCTCCCTTGAGTCATGCTTGTGAAGTCTTCAGAGTTCCTGGTGTGTGTGTTTGTATTTTTATTTTATGTTATATTTAAATTTTTTAAATTTATTGATTTTACTGCAGGGCTTGTGGGATTGTCATCCCCATGTACTGAATCTGTGCCCACTTCATTGGAAGCATGGAGTCTTAATCATTGGACCAGCAAGGAAGTCCCATGTGTTTGTGTGTGTGTGTTTTAATATCTGGAAGCAAAAGTTTATATATCTGAACTTACTCTGTGTGTGCTAAGTCGCTTCAGTTGTGTCTGACTCTTGACAACCCTGTGAACTGTAGCCCACCAGGCTCCTCTGTTCATGAGGTTTTCCCAAGTGAGAGTACATGGAGTAGGCTTCCATTTCTTCCTCCAGAAGATCTTCCCAACCCAGGGATCTCTTATGTGTCCTGCATTGACAGATAGGTTCTTCACCACTAGTACTACCTGGGAGTGTGACGGCAGATAGAAGTGAACTGTGTGAAACCCTAGTACATAAGCCACGCATCCAGTGGAGTGTCTATCTGGTGGACAAACAAGAGAAAGGATAGAATGTGTGATGAGAGTCAGGGTAGAGTTGCTCTGTGTGTGTGTGTGTGTGTGTGTATTTGTGCATGAGTGAGGGTGAGGGGCTTGGGAGGTAGTTTACTTTGAATGGCAGAAAGCTCCAGAGGTATGAATATGAGGAAGGTCACGATCATTGATCATTTATATTCTGCTGTCTTAGATATTAGGCCAGTTATTGTGCATCCATTGTCTTATTTAATCCTTAAAAGAATTCATGAAAGTAGGCAAGAGTAAGTTTAGTACTAGGATTCCTACTGTCCTTGTTTTGTTTCATTTGTTTGTTTACAGATGAAGACATAAACATTTTTTTTTCAGACAAAGAGACTGAATTTTGCTCAAGGTCATGCCTGTGACCTTGGAGAACTGAAGCTATGACAGATTCTAGACTGTATGCTGTTTCCATAACAAATGGAGGGTATGTGTACCAAGATTTTTCCGCTAATCTCTTAGAACCCCATATTCCCCAGAACAGTTTTGGGATGACTCCAATTCTCAGAAGCTATTACCTCAATTTACCCAGCAAGGTCTTTTCCAGTCTTATTTCCTGTCATTTGAAAAATATTCATTCTCTCTTTACCACTGTAGCAGTCTGCAATGTATCATTTTCTGCTGTAATGGAAGGTGGGCTAGGAATTACCTGTAATTTGTTTCTCCATCCAGGCACGTCAAAGTAAGTTACGACAAGAGTGGAGCGGCAACCTTGATCACCTACCATTTTATAGCCGATGTGATTGTTTTGATGAAGCCTATAACATTTTTAACGCTGTGGTTGTGATGATCCAATTCTTGTCTCAGCAGAACAATATTGCAAGAGTTGAGTCCACTCTGGTTGCAGAGGACGGCAGTGTGGCTTGCTAGTGATGGGGTCAGAAAGAGAATTGCACAAAACCCACCCTTGTCCCCCTTCCCCCAAGACAGATCATGTTGCAAACTCTGACCAACATTCTGCTGCCTCCATGAATTATGCAGTTTTCTTCTTGGCAGAGGTGAAAAGAGTTGCAAGAAAGTCATTTTCCGATAAATAGATATTAAGACGACATTCTCTCCAGACTGTTATTTACAAAGAGAAGACGTGGGTGAGGGCTTTTAGTGGAGCCGTCCTCCCCTTGGGGAGGTCCTGGGGCAATACACTGCAGCTGTTTCCCCTTGGCCTCTTCCTTTGAAGGAAAAGGCATCTGAGGAGGCATGGAATAGCGTTAGCATCCTAGTCATAGTCCTTGATATCTACTTTTATTTGAACAAATATTTCTAGAATGTTCAGTCTTTGTCATACTTTTGCTGGAGTCCACCTAGAAGACAAGATGAGGCCCCATGCCCAACAGCGTTTAGGAATGCTGACCCTTAAGAATGTAAAAACCTGTTGGCAGGTGCTGCAGTAATGGTATGGAAATGGGGGTGATGAGAATCTTAGGGGAGGCAATCAGGAAAGACAATCAAGTAGGGATACTATTCGAGTTGCTTCATCATCACTGAGTGATGGATTCTATGAGGCCAGATAAGGATAAGGAGGAGACAGCATAAAAGCCACAGGGAACTCTGCTCAATATTCTGTAATAACCTCAATGAGAAAAAGAATGTGAAAAAGAACGCATACACATATTTGTACACCTGAATCCCTTTGCTGCACACCTGAGACTCACACAACATGGTGAATCAAGTACACCCCGATATAAAATAAAAGCTGGAAAGCCGGCCTGGAGATCAGTATAGAAGCTCGTTACGTGCTGGTGGCAGGTGTTAGGCAGAGGGCGAGTGGGGGTGAGGCCTGTCCTGTTGAAGCTGGAGCGGCGCCGTGAGGGGCTTGGAGAGCCTCCATGAGGAGACGGAGAGGCGCTCCCCAGTCACGGGCACACGCAGAGCCCAGAAGGGAATGTCAGAGAGGGGCTCTGCCTGGAGGGTCCCATGGTGGCTGGGGCACGAGAGCCCACCTAAGGCAGGCAGCTGCTTGCAGGGCTGGCTCTTCTAGTGTCTGAACACTGGGTCACCAGGTATCTCCATTTTCTAGAAGAAGCCTGCAATCTCTAAACTGTGAGCTCTCATGGTACTTAAATGCCGGCAACTAGAAAACAGAAAAATCATTTTGAAAAACCCGGGGGTCACGAGGGCTTCTTTGATGGCTCAGTTAGTACAGAATCCGCCTGCAATGCAGGAGACTCTGTTTCGGTTTCTGGGTCGGGACGATCCGCTGGAGAAGGGGTAGGCGACCCACTCCAGTATTCTTGGGCTTCCCTGGTGGCTCAGCTGGTGAAGAATGAAAGCCAGCCTTAAGGTGAGTGTCTGTTTATAGGTCATGGCTCTACCGAGGAGACAGATGGGAACTCAGAGTATTTATACTCAGGGAGCCAGTTCGGTCCTGGGGAAGGTGACCCTTGAAGGGAGGAGATGCAGTGGGACGGCTGGAGTCTGAGGGGTGACGAGGCTGCACCCCGGTACTTTAGGGGGTTGGTGTGGGGGGCCAGGGGAGTGGGGACGAGACCATGGAACTCCTGGGGAGCCCTGCATGTGGGAAGGGTGTGTGGCCTCAGGGACACCCAGGAGGTTCTGTGGCTGTTAGCTGCGTCATGGGGGCAGTAAAAGGAGCTACTGTCACGTGCCTGCTGGCTAGCGATTTTGCTTTTTGCTGATTCTACATATGCATTTCACCATGTATTTATTTCCTGCACCTTCTCTGTATTTGTGGAAGAAATTATTTGGTGTCAAAAGAATAGATTTTTTTTCTTAAACCAAATAAATTACCCTTTTCCCTTCCCGTTCACACTCCAAGATGAACCGTAAGCATTAGCTGCTGGGTTTCAGACTCGTTCCCTGTACAGCATTAAACACACTGATGTGGTGGAAGCAATGAGCTGAAAGTATTTTAATCCTTGATGGATAGCAGGAGAGGAGGAATTTATGAGTCCAATTCTTTTCAAGTTTGAAGATAATGATTTTTGCCTTTCCTGTCTCTGCTTTTTTCTCTTGTATTTTACATTTTGCGACAGTGAGTCAGACACACTATTATTCCGTTCAGCAGCCTTGGCGTCAGCAGCAGATTTACATGAACTAAGGAAGGGATGCTTCTATATTACTTTCTTCCATTCAATGTGGTATTTTATTGTAGTGTAGATTTCAGGTGATCTCTCCATTAGAACTTCCAGTGCTGCGGGAGGGTCTTCTATATCGCCTGTTGATTTGCTTAAAGGACCACTGGAGTTAGAAGGGAGCCTGAGTTTTTTAGATGCCAAGTGTGACTCAGAGAGGTGAATGGATTAATTTAACACTGCTCACTGCACTTACGGAAAAGCTGAATCTACATGAGAATCCCAAGTAACATGTGGAACTTACTGATGAAATCCCTCACACATGTTTTGCTTGCAGAGTGTTTTCCATCCAGATTTAGTGACACAGGCTGGGACCTGGGGCCCTTTGCTGCGGTGCTGCATCGCCAGCACCTGGACTCACCGCTCCTCAGCAACAGAATACAAGAAACTATACCGGACTGAAAAAGTAATTGCGCATGTGTATAGTTAGGACAGATTCTGGCCAAAAATATACAAAAGACCAAAAACCCAACTCCCACTTCTGAAGAGTCCAGAGCAAAAACTGGGTGTCAGAAGCAAAAGCAGGCTATTGTGCATGCCCCCCTGCACTCAGCACACCTGAGGGGTTGGCGGACCACCTAAGGCACCCCTGTGACCCAACCGCTGAACACTGCCCTACCCTCACCCCATATACAGAACAGGCTCCCTGGCCCCCCACTTCAGGGAGCAAGCAAGCAAACCTGTGATTTGTTTCTGCTCCCCCCTGCTGTCGCAGGGACCCCAGTAAAGCCTTGCGGGAATTTCTTGTCTGGCCTCGAGCCAATGTCTGTTGACTGAGGAGAGCCAAGAACCCTGGTCGGTATCATTAGGACCCCTGCTTGTCCCTGTCATTCTCAAAAGGGGAGCTTGTTTCCTTTCCTATTGCTCTATACTCACGCCTTTGCCAGGTAAATTGACAAATTCTCGTTAGATTGACCAACGTCTCTTTATTCTAATACAGGGGATGTAGGTAACTTGCAGCACTAGAAGCATGCGGGAGTTTCAGTTAGCTCCCCACACCCTAGAAAACCGCCCAATAGTGGAGGGTGCCACCCTATTTCACTTTCTGTGAAGCGCTCTGCCAGGAACCCCCGGGATACGGCGAGTCTCCCCCGTCTGTCCCAGCGCGGCCGTCCTCGTTCCTCCGCAGGAAACAGGCAGTTATTCAGGGGCTGTGCTCGGGTGCGCGCGGCGGCTGCACCGCCCGGGGAGACGGTAGGGCAGTGGACGGATTGGGTGCTTTCGCTCCTGGGCAGCTGGCAGGCAGACAGAGAACTAGAAATAGAGTCTGTTTCTTCCCTTTAATGTGACTGCATGTTCCCTTAATGTTCTTTCATTTTAATTTTTTTTTTTAATGGCAATGGTAATTTTTTTTTTTTTTTGGATCAGGTAATACATGGTAAAAAACTCAAATAGCATACATTATTCTTTAGTATTTCTTAAATCATGGCATGAGCCCCAGAAAGGAGGAATAAAAGGGAGATTTTACTTCCAGTTCTGATAACCCACTGGCTAATTATGATATCTCTGTGTCTTGGTTTCTTCACCTAGAACTTTGTTTAATAACTTTAGGGTGTGAGACTTTTCAAACTCTTGTGTGAAAATGCTTTAAGGGCAAAGAGACAAAAGGGTTTTGTTATAGTTTCATCTTGTCACATTTGAGACCCCAGTCACTATCTACTGTGTGCTTGTGTCAGCTGTGTGATGATGAAGAACTCTAAATTATTAACTCAATTCTCAAAATAGTTCTTCCAGGTAAGTACTATTTTTATTTCAAATGGAGGCAGAAAGGAGCTCAATAACTTGCTAAAGTTCACATAGACAGCGATAAGTTATTAAAAAAAAAAAACAACTAGTCTCTCTTTCTCCCTTTCTCACTAACTCTCTTTCTCTACATATACATACGTTGCTGTTTAGTCGCTAAGTCATGTCTGACTCTTTTATGACCCCATGGACTGTAACCCGCCAGGCTCCTCTGTCCATGGGATTTTCCAGGCAAGAATACTGGAATGGGTTCCCATTTCCTTCTTCAAGGGATCTTCCGGACCCAGGGATCAAACCCACTTCTCCTGCTTTGGCAGGCGGATTCTTTACCACTGAGCCACCAGGGGAGCCCATATATATAGATCGATATTTATAAACGTATCTATCTGTCTATGTGATGATTGAACCACCTGCCCTTTTACCCCACTGTTTTATGCAGAACATTGTGTTTGTCATCAAGTGTTCTTTTAAAATATTTTCTAATGACTTCACAATATATGTCTGCAGAGGAGCTCCTTAACCAACTCCTATCTGCTTGACCTTTGTTTTTATTTTTATTTTTTGGTCAGTATGCCTAAGGCAAATTTCCTGGTTCACAAATCTTTGTGACCATTTCTGATTATTTCCTTGGCAGGGGATGAAGTGGGGAATCTCCAGAGATGGAATTGCTATGTCAAAGAGTATAGGCATTTTCAAGGCTTTTGATATATACCACCAACACCTCCTCAGGAAAGGTCATGCCAATTTATTCTTCCTCGGCACTCTGTATTCTATTTTCATGAAGATGACAGAGCAATTACACAAGGCTAGATTAGGACAGGACTTAAAGTTGGCCACGTGTGCTGCCTGTGCATTTGCTCGTCTGCACAACTGACAAGGAAAGAGAAGGTGGATATTTTGTCCAAGGGCACAAGGTAAATTGATGGTTGAATACAAGTGATATTGGTTAATGATAAGCAATAGACGGGGCAGAAAATGGCCTATGTGGGTGTGGAAACATGATCTTTCATTTTGTAGTCTCATTACAAAATGTCACTCTTCCATTTTCTGGTTGCTTTGTTCGAATGACCTCAGAGGGTAGCCTACATTGTTAGAGCTCAATCAGTCTGTGCCAAGCAGATTTCAAGTGGCACTGTGACACCAGGGATGGGGCCTGGGGAGAGTCCAGCCACACCTGCAGAGCCTCTGCAACAGTTTTGAGGCTTCATGTATATAGGGCAAGCAGCAGCTGTTTAAAAATGACAATTTATTGCACAACCTAATAGAAACATGAATACAAATGAAAATTAAATTTAAAAACACCAACAATTCTGTCATGACAAGTAAAATTGTTTTTTCGTATTTGATTTTTTATTGAATAATTTACATTGCTGTTAATTTACAAAGTTGTGTTAGTTTCTGGTGTATAGCAAAATAATTCAGTTATAGATATGTATTCTTTTACATATTATTTTCCATTTTTCATATTCTTCATATGAAGTACACTTTTATGTGGTTTTAATTATGTCACAGATACAATTTTGTACTACGTTTTCACCTCTCAAATTCTATTTAAAAAAAACATTTTGGTAACTCTCCTGCAAAATTGTATTTTTTTTTTAATTTTATTGGAGTTTAGGTGCTTTACAATTTTCTGTTAGTTTCTGCTGTATAGCAAAGTAAATCTACTATATGTGTGCATATATCCCATCTTTGGATTGTGTTCCCATGTGGGTAACCATAGAGCATTACTCAGCCATAAAAAGGAACTAAATTGTGCCATTTTCAGAGATGTGGATGGACCTTGAGACTGTTGTACAGAGTGAAATAAGTCAGAAATAGAAAAACAAATACCATGTATTAATGCATATATATGCAATCTAGAAAAATGGCACAGATGAACCTATTTGCAAGGCAGAAATAGTCACAGACATAGATTATAAACATGTGGACACCAAAAGGGAAAAGGTGGGGAATGACTTGGGAGCTTGAGATTGACAAAATTGCATTATTAATAGCTTCCCAGTCAAGTATCTTGACATTTTTCATTAAGCATTCCCTCCTTGTTGGTTGTTTAGTCTATTTCCCAATTTTTAGTATCATTAAATACTGTAGCCAAGGTATCTAGATTATGTATGTGTATTTTCCCTTTTAGTTGACGTCATTTATAAGTCCTCAGAAAGAGATTGCATGCATGTGGGCTCAGTTGTTCAGTTGTGTCCGACTCTTTGCGACCCTATGGGTTGTAACCCACCAGACTCCTCTGTCCATGGGATTTCCCAGGCAAGAATACTGGAGTGGATTGCCATTTCCTACTCTGGGGTATCTTCCAGGCCCAGGAATCAAACCCACATCTCTTGTGTCTCCAGCTTTGACAGATGGATTCTTTACCACTGTGCCACCAGGGGAATGCCAGAAAGAGACTGAGTTCAGTGGAGTTGCTCAGTCATGTCTGACTCTTTGTGACCCCATGGACTGCAGCACATCCGGCTTCCCTGTCCATCACCAACTTCCAGAGCTTGCTCAAACTCATGTCCACTGAGCCGCTGATGCCATTCAACCATCTCGTCCTCTGTCGTCCCCTTCTCCTCCTGCCTTCAACGTTTTCAGCATCAGAAGGAGGTACAGTTCAGTTCAGTTGCTTAGTCATGTCCGACTCTTTGCGACCCCATGAGCTTCAGTAGGCCAGGCCTCCCTGTCCAACATAAACTGCCGGAGCCCACCCAAACTCATATCCATTGAGTCGGTGATGCCATCCAACTATCTCATCCTCTGTCGTCCCCTTCTCCTCCTGCCCTCGGTCTTTCCCAGCATCTGGGTCTTTTCAAATGAGTCAGCTCTTCGCATCAGGTGGCCAAAGTATTGGAGTTTCAGCTTCAGCATCAGACCTTCAAATGAACACCCAGGACTGATCTTCTTCAGGATGAACTGGTTGGATCTCCTTGCAGTCCAAGGGACTCTCACCAGTCTTCTCTAACACCACAATTCAAAAGCATCAATTTTTCGGTGCTCAGCTTTCTTTATAGTCCAACTCTCACATCCATACCTGACTACTGGAAAAACCATAGCCTTGACTAGACGGACCTTTGTTGGCAAAGTAATGGATCTGCTTTTTAATATGCTGTCTATGTTGGTAATAACTTTCCTTCCAAGGAGGAAGCGCCTTTTAATTTCATGGCTGCAGTCACCATCTGCAGTGATTTTGGAGCCCACAAAAATAAAGTCTGTCACTGTTTACACTGTTTCCCCATCTATTTGCCATGAAGTGATGGGACCAGATGCCATGATCTTAGGTTTCTGAATGTTGAGCTTTAAGCCAACTTTTTCACTCTCCTCTTTCACTTTCATCAACAGGCTCGTTAGTTTTTCTTCACTTTCTGCCATAAGGGTGGTGTCATCTGCATATCTGAGGTTATTGATAATTTCTCCCGTCAATCTTGATTCCAGCCTGTGCTTCCTCCAGCCCAGCATTTCTCATGATGTACTCTGCATATAATTTAAATAAGCAGAAGGAGGTTAACTAACCTTAAAAAACTGGAATATATTTATGGGTTTTAATAAATACTGCAAAGTGGTTTCCAGAATGATTGGATAACTAAGATTATGTCAATAAACATTACAGAGAATTTTTAGATGCAATGATTTCTTTAAATTTTTTTAAGTTGCCCAAGCCAACTCTAGCTTCTGTTTTAGGAGCCAAGGCTGTCAGCCTCATAGAAGGTTTGCTCATAAACATCCTTGGTCAGGTGACTGTCACTGTTGTCCAGTTTGGGAGATAACGCTACAAGGTGAATGACTGTTAACAAATTCCATTCCCAAACTGGTCAGTCTCTTAGCTGACCAGAGAATGTTTTGGCTTAGACTTTTACTGTCAAGGACTTCATGATTTGTAAGTGTTGAAGGCAGACCTGCTCAATTTATACACTTCTTTGTCCACAGATTTTATTTTCTTCAGTTCAGTTCAGTTGCTCAGTTGTGTCTGACTCTTTGCAACTCCAAGGACCACAGCACACCAGGCGCCAACTTCTTCACTCCCCTCTTTCACTGTCATCAAGAGGCTCTTTAGTTCTTCTTCACTTTCTGCTATAAGGATAGTGTCATCTGTGTATCTGAGGTTACTGATATTTCTCCTGGCAATCTTGATTCCAGCTTGTGCTTCATCCAGCTCAGCATTTCTTGTGATGTACTCTGCCTACAAATGAAATAAACAGGGTGACAATATACAGCCTTGACATACTCCTTTCCCGTTCTAGAACCAGTCTGTTGTTCCATGTCCAGTTCTAACTGTTGCTTGGTCTGCACACAGATTTCTCAGGAGGCAGGTCAGGAGGTCTGGTATTCCCATAGGAATTTTCCATAGTTTGTTGTGATCCACACAATCAAATATTTGGCATTGTCAATAATGCAAAAGGAGATGTTTTTCTGGAACTCTCTTGCTTTTCCAATGATCCAACAGATGTTGACCATTTGATCTCTGGTTCCTCTGCCTTTTCTAAATCCAGCTTGAACATCTGGAAGTTCATGGTTCACATATTGTTGAAGCCTGGCTTGGAGAATTTTGCGCATTACTTTGTTAGCATGTGAGATGAGTGCAATTGTGCAGTAGTTTGAACATTCTTTGGCATTGCCTTTCCTAGGGTTTGGAATGAAAACTTACCTTTTCCAGTCCTGTGGCCACTGCTGAGTTTTCCAAATTTGCTGGAATATTGAGTGCAGCACTTTCACAGCACTATCTTTTATGATTTGATATAGCTTAACTGGAATTTCATCACCTCCACTAGCCTTGTTCTTAATGATGCTTCCTAACGCCCACTTGACTTCACATTCCAGGATGCCTGGCTCTAGGTGAGTGATCACACCATCATGATTATTTTGGTCATGAAGATCTTTTTTGTACAGTTCTTCTGTGTATTCTTGCCACCTCTTCTTAATATTGTCTGCTTCTGTTAAGTCCATAGCATTTCCATCCTTTACTGAGCCCATGTTTGCATGAAATGTTCCTTTGGTATCTCTAATTTTCCTGAAGAGATCTCTAGTCTTTCCCATTCTATTATTTTTTCTTGGGCTCCAAAATCCCTGCAGATGGTGACTGTGGCCATGAAATTAAAAGATGCTTGCACCTTGGAAGAGAAGTTGTGACACACCTAACCAGTATGTTAAAAAGCAGAGACATCACTTTGCTGACAAAGATTTATATTGTCAAAGCTGTGGCATTTCTAATAGTCATGTACTACTCTATGGGTTGGATCACAAAGAAGGTTGAGCACCAAAGAACTGATTTCTTTTAATTGTGGTAAGGAGAAGACTCTTGAGAGTCCCTTGGACTGCAAGGAGATCATACCAATCAGTCCTAAAGGAAATCCACCCTGAATATTCTTTGGAAGGACTGATGCTGAAGCTGAAGCTCCAATACTTTGGCCTTCTGATATGAGGATCCAACTCACTGGGAAAGACCCTGATTCTGGAAAAGATTGAAGGCAAAAGGAGATGGGGGTGACAGAGGATGAGATGGTTAGATAGCATCACTGACTCAAGGGACATGAGTTTGAGCAAACTCTGGGAGACAGAGGGGGACAGAGGAGTAGTGCTACTCATGGAGTAACAAAGAGTCGGACACGACTTAGTGACTGAACAATATCATTGTCACCGATTCTCGGCATAAAGTCTCCTGTTTAGTTGCATTGGAGTTAGTTCAGCAATTTTTAGGTCCATCTTGAATTCAATAAACAGTCAATGAATAGCTTATTTCCTAGAGCACCATCCTGATTACTTCCTTCATATAATTACTTAATTTTAATCAGACTTTCTTTATGATTAAAAGAAATAACACAATCGTTTCCCAAGAATATTTTACCAACTATCTCATTGAGTAAATACTGTTAACAGAAACTAGGATGTTAAGAGTCTGGGAGGAGAAAATGAACTCAATTTTCTCACTCATTTTGAGAACTAGGAGGACATCTAATGAAGATGCTGAGCATGTAGAAAGCAGACTTGATACCTTGGAAATCTGTGGTAGGAGAAAATGAGATTTGAAAATGACAGAGAGGTAGTAGGTAAAGTGCTTGTGAGTCTGGAGAAGTCAAGAAAAGATACTGTAGAACACAGGTTGAGAAAGTGAGCTCAGTTCAGATGGACATGGGTTAAAGTCTTGGTTCTCCCTCTTACTGTGCCTTTGGGCATGTTATTTAACCTTGAAGCCTCAGTTGTTGCATCTACATAATGGGGGTTATAATACTTATGTAATTGAGTGGATGTGAGGATCAAATGAGATAATGTAATTTATTAAAATTAATAAACATCAGCTCTTTTTGCAGCATATGTGTTGTTGTTGCAAGAGTATACAGAAGGCTAAGCATAAATGGTCAGAGAGAAAAAAAGAAAACCAATAATATCCAGGAAAACAGGATCTCTTAGGAAGGAAGAAATGAACTGCAAAGTCAAATAGGAAACAGAAGCCAATGAAGGTCAAGGTCAGAAGAGTTGTTTCTTGTTTTTGTTTTTTTTTTCCAATTTGGGGATCACTAGGTCTCCCATGACTTTCAAGAGAATGGATTTATTAGAAAAATTGGTGACAAATTACTTTGTAGGACGTTACAGCAACAGCAAATTTCCCTAGGGCCCATTGAGCTCAAAATAAAGAGGTCTTGCCAAAGGTAGGTGACCGCATTGGCTGTGTGAGCGTCACTGGGTCGTTGATGGATTTAGGTTTCCATGTGTGCTCTCTGACCATGTAGGTAGGTGACCGCATTGGCTGTGTGAGCGTCACTGGGTCGCTGAGGATTTAGGTTCCCGTGTGCGCTCTCACCATGTAGGTAGGTGACCGCGTTGGCTGTGTGGGCGTCACTGGGTCACTGAGGATTTAGGTTTCCGTGTGCGCTCTCACCATGTAGGTAGGTGACCGCATTGGCTGTGTGGGCCTCACTGGGTCATTGATGGATTTAGGTTTCCGTGTGCGCTCTCACCATGTAGGTAGGTGACCGCATTGGCTGTGTGAGCATCACTGGGTCGTTGATGGATTTAGGTTTCCCATGCGCTCTGACCATGTAGGTAAGTGACCACATTGGCTGTGTGAGCGTCACTGGGTCGTTGATGGATTTAGGTTTCCCATGCGCTCTGACCATGTAGGTAGGTGACCGCATTGGCTGTGTGAGCATCACTGGGTCGTTGATGGATTTAGGTTTCCCATGCGCTCTCACCATGTAGGTAGGTGACCGCATTGGCTGTGTGAGCGTCACTGGGTCATTGATGGATTTAGGTTTCCCATGCGCTCTGACCATGTAGGTAGGCTGACCGCGTTGGCTGTGTGAGCGTCACTGGGTCATTGATGGGTTTAGGTTTCCCATGCGCTCTGACCATGTAGGTAGGTGACCGCATTGGCTGTGTGGGCATCACTGGGTCGCTGATGGATTTAGGTTTCCCATGCACTCTGACCATGTAGGTAGGTGACCGCATTGGCTGTGTGGGCCTCACTGGGTCATTGATGGATTTAGGTTTCCGTGTGCGCTCTCACCATGTAGGTAGGTGACCGCATTGGCTGTGTGAGCGTCACTGGGTCGTTGATGGATTTAGGTTTCCCATGCGCTCTGACCATGTAGGTAGGTGACCACATTGGCTGTGTGAGCGTCACTGGGTCGTTGATGGATTTAGGTTTCCCATGCGCTCTGACCATGTAGGTAGGTGACCGCATTGGCTGTGTGAGCATCACTGGGTCGTTGATGGATTTAGGTTTCCCATGCGCTCTCACCATGTAGGTAGGTGACCGCATTGGCTGTGTGAGCATCACTGGGTCATTGATGGATTTAGGTTTCCCATGCGCTCTGACCATGTAGGTGAGGCTGACACTGGGTCATTGATGGATTTAGGTGTCCCAGCGTCGCTGGGTCATTGATGGGTTTAGGTTTCCCATGCGCTCTGTAGGTAGGCTGACCGCGTTGGCTGTGTGAGCGTCACTGGGTATTGATGGGTTAGGTTTCCCATGCGCTCTCACCATGTAGGTAGGTGACCGCATTGGCTGTGTGGGCATCACTGGGTCGCTGATGGATTTAGGTTTCCCATGCACTCTGACCATGTAGGTAGGTGACCGCATTGGCTGTGTGGGCCTCACTGGGTCATTGATGGATTTAGGTTTCCGTGTGCGCTCTCACCATGTAGGTAGGTGACCGCATTGGCTGTGTGAGCGTCACTGGGTCGTTGATGGATTTAGGTTTCCCATGCGCTCTGACCATGTAGGTAAGTGACCACATTGGCTGTGTGAGCGTCACTGGGTCGTTGATGGATTTAGGTTTCCCATGCGCTCTGACCATGTAGGTAGGTGACCGCATTGGCTGTGTGAGCATCACTGGGTCGTTGATGGATTTAGGTTTCCCATGCGCTCTCACCATGTAGGTAGGTGACCGCATTGGCTGTGTGAGCGTCACTGGGTCGTTGATGGATTTAGGTTTCCCATGCGCTCTGACCATGTAGGTAGGCTGACCGCGTTGGCTGTGTGAGCGTCACTGGGTCGTTGATGGATTTAGGTTTCCCATGCGCTCTGACCATGTAGGTAGGTGACCGCATTGGCTGTGTGGGCATCACTGGGTTGCTGATGGATTTAGGTTTCCCATGCACTCTGACCATGTAGGTAGGTGACCGCATTGGCTGTGTGGGCATCACTGGGTCGCTGATGGATTTAGGTTCCCGTGTGCGCTCTCACCATGTAGGTAGGTGACCGCATTGGCTGTGTGGGCGTCACTGGGTCGTTGATGGATTTAGGTTTCCGTGTGTGCTCTGACCATGTATGTAGGTGACCACATTGGCTGTGTGGGCGTCACTGGGTCGCTGAGGATTTAGGTTCCCGTGTGCTCTCTGACCATGTATGTAGGTGACCACGTTGGCTGTGTGAGTGTCACTGCATCATTGATGGATTCAGGTTCCCATGTGCTCTCACCATGTGCGCTCTCACCATGTGCACGCTGGGACCCTGTGACTCTCAGGATTAAAGAAGCTGAGATGTGCTGCTGCCTGCAGCCTTCTTGCCTGTGTGTCTGTGTTCAGTCGTGTCTGACTCTGTGTGACCCCATGGACAACAGCCGGCCAGGCTCCTGTGTCCATGGGATTCTCCAGGCGAGAATACTGGAGTGGGTTGCCATTTCCTCCTCCAGGGGATCTTGCGGACCCAGGGATCAAACCAGTGTCTCCTGTGTTGCAGGCGATTCTTTACCGCTGAGTCTCCAGGGAAGCCCAGCCTTCCTTGTACCCTGACTGACATGTCAACCTCTGATTTAGAAGCCAGTATATTTTTTGCCTTGAACCACATTTCATCTGTTTATAGGAAAATAGGATGAAATCAGTAGGCATAGATTGGGTTCAGTACATTTACAAAGAGTTGATGGCATTTAGCTGTTAGATGTCTATTACACAGTCTCCTCTCACAGCTGATTCACCCGCAATTAAAGGAGAGTGTCAAGTTAAATCCACCCCACTCCTCCTTTGTGTGGATCTGTTAAAAAAGTTATTTGTTAGGAGGAGCTTTCAATCCTGTTTTGCCTTTGGTTTTATTACCTCTGTGGCAGTCACAAAGATGGTTTTCTTTCTACTTTTAAGCTGAAAATTATTTCAGGATAGAACGATTCAACTTTAAATGGAAATGAGAGCTAAAAGAAAAGTGCAGGTTTTCTTGAATGACACTGGTCTTTGGCAGGCATGCCATCTTCTGAAATTTCAGAGAATTTTATCCAACCCCAGGGAAATTAGGAAACCAATCAGAACCATTTCTGTTTTGGGAAACAGTTGAAATCCCTGTCTCTGTTTCTGTCTTGGTCTCTCTTGTTTTTGTCCTCAGCATCTGATTCTGGGTTCAGAGTATTTCAGACTTGGAGCTCTTGTTCTGACATGTGACATGTTCCCGTCTTAGGTTGCTCCTGGCTGTGGTTCCTCACTTTGCTGCTGCCCACTGGACAGGATGCCATCCACATTTTCTGCCTGCGATGACTGGCATTTTGAGCGGAAGCTGCACTTCCTTTACAAAACAGGAAAGGTATCCCGGAGCTCTGAGTGCAACCTTCTCCCTGTTGCCGACAACATGCATGCAGTTGCAGGCTGGCTTCTGGCATCTATTGCACTGATGAAGACCCGCCTTGCTGATTTTCTAATTACAGATAGAACTTTATAATTTCAAAACTGCTGTCATAATGTTGTTTACTGGTGAACCCACAATTCCCTTTCCAAAAAGAGTTAAGTTGTGATAGACATTGATGAGTGACTCTTTTGAAGGTTGATTGGAAAGTGATCACAATAATTCAAAGAAGGAAGCAGACACGTTTATAGAATCCACTGTATGTGCCAAGTACCATTTGGTGTTTTGTGGTGGGATCTCTCTTGATCCTCAGTAGAACTAGGAATGTTGGCATTGTTTGAAACTGGTACCAAGAATCACTATTCACGATTTCTGCAGCTTGACTGGGAGAATAAGGCAGTTATACTTGCAGCATATGAGAGATTTATTCCCCTCACAATGCAAACAGATATGCCCTCTTGCCCAGCTCAAGGAGGTGATCCTTTAAAACAATTGACATTATAGGTTGGAACTGGTTGTGCTGGGCTGAGTTTGGCTTGCTGACATAAGCACTTAGTTCTCATGTTATTAAAAAAAAAATTTAGGTGGCTGCCAGTATTTAAAAACTTGGAGGTTTCCTAGATAAATTTTGATGTGCACCTCTTGAAGAAAATCAGATGATCTGTCAATATGAGGCTTAAGTTCCTTGCTAATAACTGGGGCTGAGTAGCCCTTTAGATGACCTGAATGCTTTCCATGGAGCACTAGTACTGGAAATCCTTACTTAGGTAGACTAAAGCTCTCTTTGTGTACCCCTTTCTGATTCAGCTTCTTCCAATTATCACATTGGATATCCAATTATCCCATAGCTCACAGCAAACAGTAGGAACCATAAATAAGAGAGGGAAACATACAAATAATTAAGTTATTAAATATAGGGTTTCATTCAGAATCTTATCTTTAGGTCCTTGATATATTAGCATATTTGCCAGTCAGCACATTAAATAATTCCTCTTTGGATAAAGATGCTGTTCCTGTTATCATGATTCAAGGGATAATATACTGAGCAATAATGTCTCAACCAACATTTAGCATCAGGACATCTAAGATAAAGTGAATGTTAAAATCAAGTTGATACTATAAAGCAAACACCTGGGCCACATTCATATCCAAAGCATAAATATATAAACCATATCCTGAGATAAAAAGAGATGTAGGCTGTCACACAGGATGCAGGCTAAACTTCTGGGGTGGGTTTGAGACAGCCAAGAGAGCTGGTGGGTTTACTGTGGTTAAACTCCAGGTGCCTCAATTTTAAGCCCCCTTAGTATCATAGTTACCATAGTTTCCACTGTACAGATTAGGAAGTTTAGGAGCTTTATGTAATCCGACCTGAAAATTGTGAGCTGGGATTTGAACCCTTACAATGAGTGTTCATACTGTACCAACAAAGATCCATCTAGTCAAGGCTATGGTTTTTCCAGTAGTCATGTATCGATGTGAGAGTTGGATCATAAAGAAAGTTGAGCACCGAAGAATTGATGCTTTTGAACTGTGGTATTGGAAAAGACTGTTGAGAGTCCCTTGGACTGCAAGGAGATCCAACCAGTCCATCCTAAAGGAAATCAGTCCTGAGTATTCATTGGAAGGACTGATGCTGAAGCTGAAACTCCAATACTTTGGCCACCTGATGCAAAGAACTGACTCGTTGGAAAAGACCCTGATGCTGGGAAAGATTGTAGGCAGGAGAAGAAGGGGACGACAGAGGATGAGATGGTTGGATGGCATCACCGACTCGATGGACGTGAGTCTGGGTAAACTCCAGGAGTTGGTGATGGACAAGGAGGCCTGGTGCGCTGCAGTCTTATGGGGTCACAAAGAGTTGGACACGACTGAGCGATTGAACTGAACTGAACGTGTGTTCACGTGCATGTCAACGTCAGCCTGTGTGTCTGCCTGCGCCTGCGCCTGAGTCTGCGTCTGCTGTGTCTGTGACTGCCTGAGTCGGTGTGTATGACGATGTCCATGTGTCTGACTGTGTGTATGTCCATGTGTATGACTGTGCCTGTCCCTATGCATATGTGTATGTCCATGACTATGTCCATGTGGGTATAAATGCATATGTCTATGCATATGAGTGGGTTTCCCTGGTGGCTCAGTGGTAAAGAATATGCCTGTCAATGCAACACAGGTTCGATCCCTGGGTCAGGAAGATCCCCTGAAGAAGGAAATGGCAACCCACTCTAGTATTCTTGCCGAGAGAATTCCATGGTTAGAGGAACCTGGCAGTTTACAGTCCATGGAGTCACAAAGAGTTGGTCACGACCTAGCAACTGAACAATAACAAATGTGTATGTCTATGACTATATTTATATGTATTTTAACCTATTTATGACTCTTTCCATGTCTGTATGAATGACTATGTCCATGTCTATGACTATGTCTATGTTTATGTCTATGTCTATATCTATGTCTATGACTGTGTCTATATATATGTATATAATATGTAATGTATCTATTCTTTAATAACAAGATATAGCATAATATATATGTCTGCATAATCCAGTTTTATTTACCTATTAAAATCACACCCGTTTGTCTGAGTTAGACTTAGAAGCTGCTTTGTCACCAGCAGTGTTTTCACTGCTTGAAGTATCTGCAGCCGCCCAGTGAGCATAATGTGCTAGGTAGCATGATGCGTGACGACAGCTCAGAGGCGGGAACTTGGGCAGGGTGCCAGAAACGAGCCTGCAAGTGGGGCTCTCCCTCTATCCCCCAGTGTGGAACGATGATTTAGAAAAATGTACCGCTGGGTCGTCTCACGAGACCTTGACGTGCACTGGTCCGTCAGCATTTTAAACAGTCAGGGTTTCTGTTCAAGGTCTCCTGTGTCTACAGTCGCACGGGAAGCAAAGAATTCCAGCTTTGTTTGCCATGCCTCAAAGTCAAAAAAGAACCTAACGTAAAAGGGACACAGGATCCTAGAGAGCAGCAAGCTCACCATCTAGGGTAACTAAGGGAGGGAGAGACGGACTGGCTGTGACTCCCAACCCTCAAACTAGGTGCTGAATTCGTCTCACTTCAGCTTGTTAGAATTTAGAGTGTCTTTTAAAAGTTAAGCCATCTCAACTCCTAGGACATCAGAATGTCTGCAAAGAGGACTTATTTTGTCAAAGAGGAGAGTGTGAGTATCAACACTGCCTTTATTAGCAGTATAAGTTTGGGCCATTGCCTTCACCTTTTTCATACTGAGTTTTCCTGTCTATAAAATGAGGGTGATGATAATACTGTGAAGACATATAATTATGGTACCTCCTTGATAGGATTATTGCCATATTTAAATAAGGCAAAACATATAAAGCAATTATAAGGATTCATTGATTTTAGTTGCCATCATTTCTCTTCACCCTAAGGATAGGAGAAAAGTGTTAATCCTAGATATTACTCTCCAGGGCTGCCCCTGCTGATGTTTGCATCTTTCTTGTCTCAATAGTTGCCTGAGTTACAACCCTAGGGTCTCCTCATGATACGAGCCATGAGGTGGGGCACCTGCATGGCCAGTCTATGGGCCAGAAGGAGCCTTTATCACTGCTTCTGCCACCATCCACATCCTTCACCTTGGAGTCCTTCACCTTCATCTTTGGAGTCCAGGGACCAAATCTGTGTCCTCCTTTGTCCCATGTACCTCAGACAAATTTGCTTCTGCTTTAGAAGCCTTGCTGTTGTTGTTCAAGTGAACAAGAGTTGTGTCTGAATCTTTGTGACTCCATGAACTGCAGCCTGCCAGGCTTCCCTGTCCTCCACTATCTGCTGTAGTGTGCTCAAATTCATGTCCATTGAATTGGTGATGCTGTCAAACCATCTCATCCTCTGCCACCACCCTTCTCCTTTTGGCTTCAGTTTTTCCGGAATCAAGGTCTTTTCCAATGAGTCAGCTCTTCACATCAGGTGGCCAATGTATTGAAGTTTCAGTGTCAGTTCTTCCAGTGAATATTCAGGGTGAATTTCCTTTAGGATTGACTGGTTTGATCTCCTTGCAGTCCAAGGGACGCTCAAGAGTCTTCTCCAGCATTGCAATTTGAAAGCATCAGCCTTCTTTATGGCCCGACTCTCACATCTGTACATGACCACTGGGGGGATAAAAAAAGAGTCTCTTTAGTTCCTCTTCACTTTTTTGCCATTAGAATGGTATCATCTGCATGTCTGAAGTTGTTGATATTGCTCCTGGCAATCTTGATTCCAGCTTATGATTCATCCAGCCTGGTATTTGCATGATGTACTCTACATGTAAGTTAAATAAGCATGGTGACAATAGACATCCTTGTCATACTCCTTTCCCACTTTCGAACTTGTTCTCTTAGGAGGGTAGGAGTGGAGAGTAAATGAGCTGGCTTCACTACTGCAGTGCGTCGTTCTTTCTGTGACCTGGGTTCTCCATGGAAGACTTTTATGTTCTGGAACCCAATACCATGGTACCTTAAACTTGCTAAAAAACAGGAGGGATGAGGTGGGGGTGTGGTGGGAGGGAGGCTCCAGAGGGAGGAAACGCACGTATACTTACAGTGGATTCAGGTTGTTGTAGAGCAGACACCAGCTCAACATTGTGAAGTGATTATCATCCAATTAAAATTAATTTAAAAAGAAAGAGAAACAGCTGACTACAGGAGCTCTTGGGATTCCACTACTGGTGTACAAGAGTGTCTGCAAGAGACATAAATACAGAAAGTTTGGCTGGAAGAAAACTGTTTTGAATGTCTCATGGTGTCTTATATGCAGTTTGTCAGGAAGTGACCCCTGCCGTCCAGTTCTTGAGTAGAATTTCACATTCTACAAGCGTAAATAAAAGGAGATAGACCAGTGAAGTATGTACTGATAATACCGGTGAGGTGGAAGGGAGAGGGAAGGGGAAAGTGCCTCAAATAATAGATTTCTGTTGAAGTTTATCATTAGATCATAGAATATTAGCCCTTAAATATTATGTAGGACAATCCCTTCAGTTTAATGGTGAGGGTTCCATGGCATGAAGAGATTTTGTGGGTGACTCAAAGTTATCTCATGAATTAGCCTTCAACATAGTTTTACTACCCTGTTTCTCTAAGCATGAACTTCCTCCACAATTTTGTAACCTTCCACTGATTGACACCCAGTCTACCACATAGCATTTAGGTGTACTAAAATGAGAGCATGCATATGAAATTATTTTATATATCACCTGGCTCATTGATGAAAAGATATTCCTCTCTCCCCAACTCCCTCCCTTCCTTCCTCCTAGTGCATATTCAAGTTAGAAGGGCAGGAGGTCAACATAAGTATTGAATCAATCAGGTTTTATTCTCCTGTAGGAATTTAGAGTTTCTCATCTCTGCCAAATTCAGTTCATCTTAGCAATATTAGTAAGGTAGTTTTAGTTGGTTTTTAAGATACTTTGAAAAATTTCCCTGTCCATCCAACTCCTTTGCTGTTTCCCCTTTTGTGAGTCCAGAAACTTTGTCCACTGGTCTCCTGGCACTTTCTGAATGTGGAAGAGAAGGGGGTGGTGTGTCTGGACTTACACAGTAACACTTATTATCCAGATGATTGAGAATGTCCTGTCCTGATGTGAAGAATAAGAGTACTTTCTTGGACCTCCCTTGTGGTGCAGGGGATAAGAATCCACCTCCAATGCAGGGGATGTGGGTTTGATCCCTGGTCTGGGAAGATTCTGCATGCTGCAAGCAGCTGAAAGCCTGTGAGCCGCGGCTGCTGAAGCCTGAGCGTCTAGAGCCTGTGCTGGGCAGTAAGAAAAGCCGTCACAGTGAGAAGCCAGCGCACTGCGGGCAGACCAGCGCCCGCCCTCTGCTCCTAGAGGAAGCCTGTGAGCAGCGGCGGAGACCCAGTACAACCAGGAATAAGTAAATGAGTATACTTAAAAAAGAAAGAATCCTCTCTCCTGGACCTCCTAGGAATATCTTAAAAATGTTTTCTGCAGATATACAATTAGCCTTTCAAAGGAAAAAAGAGGGGGGCGGTGGCTAGGCTTTGCCTTTTGTTTCTAAATGATTTCTGGAAAGCCTGGGTATCAGTCAGTTTACTGAGAGAAATCACTGATCTACTTCATCAAGATCATTGACGGGCCTGTTTCCCAGCAGGGTTCAGAAACATTCCCTCCCTTCCTACCCTTTTTCTTTTATTGATATTGAAGCTTTGATCTGTTTAGGGAATATGGGAGTAGATGGAAGACATCTGGCAATGTCATTTTCCAGCAGAGGTTGAGAATTTTATCCAAGGAAACTTCCTAGTCTGGTTTTGAACTGCTCATAGCTTCTCTCCAGGAGCAGCAATCTCAAGCAGGTGGAGCCAGATGTGGACATTTTAGTCCATATTTTATTCCTTCAGGGGATCTCCTTTCATCTTTAATCAAAGCACAGTTTAAGAATTTCTTCCATTCAGAGTGAGCCAGTGAATTGAAAAAAAAAAAAAAAAAACCTACAAATCCCCACTTTTGCCCTTCTCATTCAAGAGTAACATTTTTATGTTTAAATAGTAACTCAAAGGCACTGTATTATTTTTTGGAAACTATCATACTTTTGCTCAAACCTAATTTCCAAGGAACTGGATTAATGGACCAAGTTACGAAAATAAACTTCCTTGTGAGGTTGGAATGGAGAGAGTCAGGAGGAAAGTAGACTAAAACAGACAAAGAATATGAGGCTGGAAAGCAGGATGGACATTTCCATTGTGGGGCTCAGTATGTGCTCTAGGATTGTCGACTAGCTCTAAAGACAGATTATTGTATGAGAAATAATAAAAACAAGCTCATAAACTGTGCTTTCAAAGGAGATATAAGTGTGAGTCTTCACCAATATTACTTAGAAAATACAGCACAAATGTCAAAAGGTAGGTTTGTTGTTGTTCAGTCGCCAAGTCAAGTCCAACTCTTTGGGACCTCATGGACTGCAGCACACCAGGCTTGCCTGTCCCTCACTATCTCCTGGAGTTTGCCCAAGAAAAAGGTTGGTCCCCGAAAGAAATCAGGCAGAGTCAAAACATAGCACATTTTAGCTAGAGAAATTGAGTAGATATTGGAAATATACATGCTGGATACGTGCATTTTCTCCTAGATCATTGTACTTTCTGCCATGACCTGTATCGGAACTATTCTGGTGAGGTGTGTGACAAGCTGGGAACATTTGAGGAATTTTCTGTTGTCATAGCTGTGAATTATGCTTTACACTCTAAGCCCCACAGCTGACTCCAGGCACTGCCCCCGTGACCCGGCCTGGGGGATCTGGATTGCTTTCACATGGGAGCCGCTTGATAGTGTCTGGCATCACACCCACACTGCATAAGACTTGCTTCTTTCCTTGCAGATCTTTTGAAGTCAAGGAGCACATCTGCTAAGCTTTCACATTCGTGCTGTATGGAAGGTGGCCCGGTTAATGCCCTCAGGGTCCCCGGGAACAATGGAGGACAAATCCCCATGGATAAATGCATCCCTCCTCTGTGCCCAGGTGGACAGTAATGGAATATATTTCACAAATGTTCTCAGAAGACTCTAGAGAATCAAGTACCAACTGCATGTAGTGATGGGCAGTTCAATTCACATCCTTGCATTTGCTTTCTCTGGGTTCCGAAGGTGTTAGTCTACACCTGCTGGGTGCTGTGACCCAAGCCAGTTTAGAATATAGTGAAGGAAGAAGAGAGATCAGGCATTTCTTTTACTTCCAAAATAGCTTCATAGATGAGGCAAGCATTGCAAACAGGTAGAATAAAGACGTTTGCAGGAAAATGAGGTTATTCTGACAGAGTCCACAGTACAGAAACTTAATGTAGCACAATCTTCTGGTTTATTTATGAGTACTTCTGTGATCCTGGAGCACAGGTAGAATGATGTGGTGAAAGATAGACCTGGAAGGACAGAAACGCTGCCCATCTCAGCTCCTATTTATAGACTGATTATGTTTAGTGCCACGTTGGGAGTTCTCTGTATGCAGGAATTGACTGTGATGTCTACTTGAACTTCACAGCACCCAGCACAGAATCTTGGGGAGAGGTGACTCATCCAAATTCATCAGAACCAGGTTCTTGTCTGTCAGTGTTAGAAGTATCCTACTCACGTGGGAGACACAAGGAAAGGGAGGAGGGATGTCAATATGAGTCATTTGGGTCAAGTTTTAAAATACAGAAAAATGAAAAAAATGCAATGAATATTGTCTAAATAATTATTTTTGATGAACACAATTTAAAATCGAGCACTTAGTAACACAGTGAAAGAGTCAGCTAAGAAGAACTAGCTAAGAAGAGTTGGCTAAGAAGAATTAAATCTATGCTAATAAACTGCACATTTTTTGCAAATATCTAAACTAAGGTTGAGAATCCCTTGGCCTGCAAGGATATCAAACCAGTCAATCCTAAAGGAAAGCAACCCTGTATATTTGTTGGACGGACTTTTGTTGAAGCTCCAATACTTTGGCCACCTGATACAAAGAGCTGACTCATTGGAAAAGACCCTGATGCTGGCAAAGATTGAGGGCAAAAGGAGAAGAGCGCAACAGAGGATGAGATGTTGAGATAGCCTCTCTGACTCCGTGGACATGAGTTTGAGCAAAGTCCAGGTGATAGTGGCTGACAGAGGAGCCTGGTGTGCTGCAGTCCACGGGGTCACAAAAAGTCAGACCTGACTTAGTGACTGAATGACAACAAAACTAAGATTACTTAGACATAGACCAATTCAGACATCCATTCGATCTACTTTCTCTCCAGGAGGCATGTGAATACACTGAATCCTTTCATGAGCCAGAATGCCCAAAGCAGTGTTTGCACCAAGTTATGAATAAAAATCTCTCAGGTGACCAATGAAATACATGGGTAGACCAGGACCCCATTTTTATTTCTCTTTTTTAAACTTTTCATTTTATGTTGGAGCATAGCTGATTAACAACGTGATAGTCTCAGGCGGCCAGCAAAGGGACCCTGCTGCACATACACTTGCGTTCATTCACTCCCAGGCCCCCTTTCCTTCCAGGCTGCTACATAACACTGAGCAGAGCTCCCTGTGTTGTGCAGTAGGTCCTCACTGGTTATCCGTTTTAAATATAGCAGTGTGTGTATCAGGACCCCTCCTTCAAGCTGATGATTTAACATCCCTTGCTAATATCTTTCATAATGATACTTACTGGCCTTTATTGAGTTAAACTTTTATAGCTAACATACTAATTACAGTGCATTTTGGCCTGTATTTATGCAGCTACACCAAGTGCATAAGTAAAGTTTAGTGGTGGGTCTGACTGTACTACATAGAGCCTGTGAAATGCATGCCTAAGTTAGCTATTAACACTGTTAGCTGTTTTTATTCCATTTGACCATGGTAGAGAATTATCTAATACAGAACTAAGACTTATTGAATGCAAATAATTTGTAAACGCTGGGACTAACGTCTCCAAAATCCTTCTGCAGTTATACTGGGGGCGGGTGTATACCCTCCGGAATGCATCTTCTCTCCTCAGTTGCTGATTTAGGTAGAGGAAATGAGCTTTCTGGGATAAGTGTGACCCGAACACATTTCTTCATTGCCTAACAATCTCCTCCTCTTGGTTATTTCTTCCTTCCTCAATTAAGGAGTTTTCCTCAACTGCTAAAGCAGTACTTAAAAACTTCACACCTACTGGCAGTTTTTTCTATTACTGTTTCAAACTCATACATGTTAGAAAATACACTCCTTCCAAATATGAACTTATATTTTTAATTATTGGATGACTGAGGGTATAATATGCATATAGCCCTCACATTTGATAATCACTTATGTGAACTAAAGTAAAATAAAGCATGAGGAAATCACTTTAAGAAGTAGCATGGAAATGCAAGCAACAGCTCTCATGACAGTCATAATCACTGATACAAGTTGGGGTTAAGGATGTATTTAAAATTGCTTATTTTTTTTATTTTTGATGGGCCCACTATCTCCGTAGTACTTTTGATATTTATATTCTCAAGTTTTAATGTTTCAGTATTAAGAGTAAGAATGAAAATAATGGTTAGAATCTAACAAATCTTCAGGGCTGCAGGAGAGCTTTTACGGTTATGAAAGTGGTAACTTGAAGCCAGAATCCCAGTGCTCACAGCTCTGTTTCTTTAACATGCATGGAGCTGGGGTAACAGTTGTTTGTTTGTCCTCTTTTGAACTGGCAGGTTTAGAGATGACGGTATATAAATATCCCTGCTTTGACCTTACTTTGAAGACTTTAATAGAATATTAAAAACAGCTGACCTGAGCAAATGAGGAATAAAATCCAAGTGGAGGAGGCAACGGAAGTGAAAGCATCCAACTTCTATCACTGTGTACAGACGACTTTCCAGTGCTTCCCATCAGGGGTTCTGGGGCAGACAGACCCCACTTGCACCATGTCAGAACAGTGGAGACATATCCTTGTATTTCTGGGTGACTCATAGAGATGGGGGTTAGAGCAGAGAGAGTATAGATTTTGGAGTCAGACATCCTGAGTTCAAATCCCAGTTCCACCAGTGACTGCTGGCTGATTCTTTAAGCCCCTTACTTTGTGAGCCCCCGGTGCCTCTAGTTCTGTTTCCTCTTTCTTCTCTAAGCTTCCTGTCGCTTTCACAGTGCTCTTTGCTTTGCCATGCACCCAGGACTTCATGGCAGGTCACTCCAGCCACTCTTGTCTACACCGCCAGCATCTGTACCTGCTTGACCTTCTTCATTCAACCTGCAAACCCCAGCCCACCCACTCAGGCACTTTCTCAGTCGCGGGGTGCTTCCTGTAGCCGGAGGGAAGAATCTAGGCACACTACACGCTCCAGAGCTTGCTGTTTCTCTTCTCTGCTCCCTGACACCAGCGGGATTCCCACCATCACCTGAAAATTCACCTTCATATTTCAGTGACTTCCTCCCCCCATTACTGACAGTAGGTTGCACTCCTAAACATTTGCTCTTCTTCCAAATTTCCTGTTCCTACTGCTTCACTTTCAGTTGATTGTCTTGCCTTTGCTTGTTTAGATAGTATGGAGTTTTCAGGCAGAAACTCCTTAGCTTTCTGGGTAAGCACATGAAAAATTCTATCTGAGCCACCACAGCCTTCCAGCTGCCTCAGGGGGAGAGGTGGGCTAAGCCCTTCTTGATAGCATCTCCTTTTTCATTTTTCCTCCAGAACAATGCCCCCTATCCTTCCCCATCTCATATTTCCTCTCTTTTTCTACTGGCATCTCCTCCACACGCATCTTCACAGAAAGGGTTCTCTCACCAGCCCTGTATTCTGCTAGAGTTGCAGTCCTGTTTCTCCCTTCATGCTCAGAAGCAGAGTTGGCTCCCAGCCCAACAGACACATGAAAAGTTGTTCAACATCACTGATTATGAAAGAAATATAAACTACAACTACAATGAGGTACCACCTCACACTGGTAAGAATAGCCATCATCAGAAAAATCTACAAACAATAAATGCTGGAGAGGGTGTCGAGGAGAGTGAACCCTCATGATGTTGCTAGGAATGTAAACTGATAACAACTACTGTGGAGAACAGTGTGGAGGTTCTTAAAAAACTAAAAATAGAAATACTATATGACCCAACAATCCCACTCCTGGGCATATACTCAGAAAAAACATAATTCCAAGAGATATCTGTACCCTCATGTTCATTGCATCACTATTTACAATGGCCAGGACGTGGAAGCAGCCTAAATGTCCATCAACAGAGGAGTGGAAAAAGAAAAGCTGGCACATATATACAGTGGAATATTGCTCAGTCATAGGAAGAAAGTGTGTCATTTGCAGATATGTGGATGGACCTAGAGACTGCCATACAGAGTCAGAAAGAGAAAAACAGACAGAGTATATTAGCGCATGTGTGTGGAATCTAGAAAAATGGTATAAATGAACCTATTTGCAAAGCAGAAATAGAGACGCAGACATAGAGAACAAACACGGGGGTGTCAGTGGGGAAAGGGAAGTGGCATGAATGGGGAGGTTGAGATTGACGTGTATATTAACATGCCGCTGATACTGTGTATAGAATAGACAGCAATGAGAACACGCCCTTGTAGCCAGGGGCGCTTTACTCAATGCTCCATGGCAACAAAGAGGGAATGTATGTGTAACTGTAACTGATTCACTTCGCTGTACAACAGAAGGTAACACAACATTGTAAAGAAACTATGCTCCAATAAAAATGTTAGAGAAGAAAGGTCTGTTGGAGCCCAGAGAGGTAATAAGGTCACGGAATGAAGAGGCCTGAGTCAGAGGCAACCACGGCTTGCCTTTGTCTGACACTGGCGCTCTCTTCAGCCCTTTGCTTTTGGGCTATTAGCCCAATAACCTTTGTGTTTTGGGAATAGGGATCCAGTTTTGCCAAAAGTCTGTTTTTTTTCCCTTAAGAAAATCAGGAAATCTGAATCTCTTTTCTTTAGATTTTTATTTTATGTTTGAGTATAGTTGATTAACACTATTGTGTCAGTTTCTGGATTTCTATTAGAAATTTCTCAATGTTTAAAAGCACTTTACAGTCCTAATAAAAGTACATGTGTGGGCTGAATTTGGATTATTGACCCCAGTTTTAAACTCAGCCTACACTATCTTGGTATCTCATCTCATTTAATCAACTTACTGCGATCAGTTTTCTGTGTTTAACAGTCCTTAGAATCTGCTTTATATCACACTTCTCCAAGGTTTATGTACCCATGAATCTTCTGGGGATTCTGATAAAAGACAAGAATGAACTCTGATTCAGTAAAATTGGAGAAAGGCTGAGTTTCACATATTCTACTGGTCCATAAACCACACTCTGAGAAGCAAGGCTTCAGAGGACCCACTCATCTTTAGAGATTTATGTCCAGATAAGCCATTTAAGCCTCTGCCCTCTCCCCACCTGGTGGCTCAGCTGGTAAAGAACCTGCCTGCAATGCGGGAGACCTGGGTTCAGTCCCTGGGTTGGGAAGATCCCCTGGAGAAGGGAACAGCTACCCATTCCAGTATTCTGGCCTGGAGAATTTCATGGACTATACAGTCCATGGGGTCACAAAGAGTCGGAAACGACTGAGCGACTTTCACTTCACCTCTCCTTTCTGTTAGTAGAGCTGACCCTGTCTTTTTCAGTACACCTGCTGCATCTTAATCCAACCTGGGTAAGGTGACTCTGAGTCTCCATGTTGTTTACATGTCCATGTGCCTGCCTGTGGATCTTTATGCTCCTTCATGGCAAGGACCAAGTCTTACCTGTTCCCTCAAGCACTCCTGCAGTGCTAGGAACAGAGTAAGCACTTAAAACTCTGTCCCTCTGACTCATTCGACACCAGTCCCTAGGAGTGTGCCTACGTGTGTTTCTTCTCTTAGGAATTAGTTTGCAATGTGGAGGGTTTGTTATGTTGAAAGACAGAGTCGCCTTAAAGTAGGTTCCCACAGGAGGACCTGGTGCCTTACTTTGAAAAATTTTTCTGCTCCATGTTCCAATTGGTCTCATAGTGTCATCTTTCCAATTTGTGTTGCCAATTAAAAAATAAATAAATAAAATGAAGTTCCTTTAGTTCTTCTGAGTGTTTTCAAGATTTCCCTTCCCTTCCAGTCATCTGGGAGTTGTGTGCTATCTCATTCTGGCTTAGTAGACATCATTCAGGGGTTTTCTGCTTGAAAGGCAGCCTGCTAGATATCTGAAGAGACCTGATCGTTTTCAGAAGAAAAGCACAGATGGCAGAGGATAGCAGCGCCTGAGAAAGGAGTGTGGAGCATGCTGTATCCACAGGCATGTTTCTCTTGGTGATGACAGGCTTAAGCATGCCTCTTTTCACTCGGGGGGTTTAACACAGTGCTTTGAGGTTCAAAGGACTGAATTCTTGAACCTGCCTGACACCTGTCAATCAACCAATCATTGAGTATTTATGAATAACTAAGCATGTGTCAAACACTGTGACAGATACCCAAAATGGTAAGATATGTGTTTATATAACTTCCTGTTTACCAAGTACAGATACAGTATCTTAAAGGAACCAATACTGATCTAAGGAAAAGGGATTAATATTTATTAGAGATTTAATATGTGTTATTCAAGGAGCTTTATAAACTTTATATTATTGATATTTCACAGCCACTCTGAAGGGTTGGCACATAGGTGTCTTTAGCTCCATTCTGTAGCTAAAGAAATTGAAACACAGAGATGTTAAATAATTTGTTCAAGTTAAATAAGTAGTCTAGTCAGAATCTCAACATGGTTCTGACTGTCTCCAGAATCTGGAGATTTTCAATCACAACCGCTGGCAGGATCCTAATAAAACTTGGCAAGGAAAATTCAATAAAGTCTTTCATACCTTTCAGCTTCTTTCTGTGTTGGGTTTCTGAGGAATCTGGGCTTAGAAAGGAGCTAGACTTCAGCTCTGGGAGAATCAAATTGCTTACTCTGTGGTAGAGAAAAATGTTGTTAAAAATAGGTTGAAGCCAAGAGATTTTGATCTTTGAAAACTGCATAATATTCTAGTGCTTCACAATCTTTGTCTATGTCAGAATCACCAGAGGGTTTATTAAGCGCCGGTTTCCTCAGTGCCTCCCGCAAGAGCTATGAATGAGCAGGTGCAGACAGGGCACCAAGCTTGCTTCCCCATCAGCTCACAGGTCCAGCTGGCGTTGCCCGTTGGTAGATGCCATCTTGAGTAACACTGGATTTTATTTTATTTATTTTTAAACTTTTAATTTTGTATTGGAGAATAGCTGATTAACAATGTTGTGATGGTTTCAGGTGGACAAAGGGACTCAGCCACACATATCCATGGATCTGTTCTCACCCAAGCTCCCCTCCCATCCAGGCCGCCAGGTGACAATGAGCAGAGTTCCCGTGCTATACGGTAGGTCCTTGTTGGTTATCCATTTTAGATACAGCAGTGTGTACATATCGGTCCCCAATTCCCCAACTATCCCTTCTTAAAAGAATAACATTTATTTGTGTGCTTTACTCAGTCATCAAGTAGTTTTTAAACATGTTATGTGCCAGGTACCATGCTGGATGGTGACCTCTAGGCCCATTCTGGACAGCTCGCTGTTGGTTACTGACGCAGTGCCCAGTTTCCCAGGAATCTAATGATATAATTAATACTTTCAGAGATCACCCATCAGCATTTTTACGTATGCCTGAGGATTTTTCCTCCTTTCCTCCTTTAAACTAGATGTAAACTTGCTTTATCACAGGGTGAAACATTTTTAAGGATTTTGATAATGAACTTACTGAATTATTTTTCAGAAAAATTTTGCTAATTTATTACTCAACAGCGACAGAACAGAATGTCTATTTTAATAAGCCTGCCTTACTTCCAGGTGTTATTATTTCCATTTAGGTGTTTGTGTCTTCCTTACTGATTTTTAGAGTTCTTTTTCTATCAGTGATATGGATCTTTTAAAAAGCTTAATTTTTATAAACCTTGTATATATTTGTGCTAAGTGACCTTGATTTCCTGGAATACAAAGCAAAGAAAGAGTGGCAGGAATAATTTGCCTTCTTTGATAAACAGGTTACTAAATCATTTTTAAAACATGAACGCTTTGAGAATGTACTAACAAATACTAAATAAGCTTCAGTGGTCATCCCAAATTTTAGGTTGCTTCTTTTGCACCTGCAGTGCTTTGAATGGAAGATGGAAACACCTTTGCACAGAGCAGAATCCAAAAGTATCTCACTGACAAATGCAAACATGAGAAGGCTTCTTTCTGCTCGTACTCAGTGATGCAAGCAAACTGAAAGAGACAGCCAAAAAAGACACTAATATATCATTGAGCTGTTTTATATTCATAACTTCTCAATGATAGCACCTTTCTTTAATGCAGTATTGATTCAGCCAAGAAATGTTATTCTATTACTTTCTTGAGCCATTGAATTAGGTTAAAGGACACTGTTACGGTTTTTACCTGGAGATGGAGAATTTTTATAAACTAGTATCTCTTAAATTTTTCCAAAGGTCACTGGCCAGAAATTTGACTATTGGTAGTCTTGTCACAAATCGGGGAGATGGCTGGGTTCGCTATCAGGTATCGTGGTATTTCAGACAGCACTGTAATGGGGGAACAATGCTTGGGAGGCTGAGAGCCTGCTGGTAACCTAGAATTAAAGAAGACATATGGTAATTCTGTCCACTCACGAGTTTGGCTCATTTTCTTAAAGCGACTGCGTGTGTGACTGAGGGGGATCCCAGAGCTCGGTGCCTGCTTCTCTAAAGCCCTGGGAAGGTGGGCTGTGATTTCTCCTTTTCCACCAGGTCTTACTTCTTCTGGATCCCATTCTTGGAAGTGTCAGAGATAAATGAGAAATCTGTATTAATATGATAATAGCTCCTCAGTGGAAGATTGTGTTGGTTTGCGGGGGAAGGGGAAATGCACAAAATGATGGAAAATATTTATTCTGAGTTTTTAGCAAACTTATCTTTCCTGTAATGGGATTGACCAGTTCTGGATAGTGTCAGGTCAGTTCCATAAGTGGGATTTCCTGATGTCTTATCCACACTGTTGGATACTCACCTGACTGACCATGAGAATAAGGGTGTATATGAACTGAGTACTGTCCTTTTAAGGAAGGCCTCCTCCTCAACCTGAAGATTTTGCATTTATTCGCTCTTCAAAAAGTAAGTACTTTTTATTTATTTTTTTTAAAGGGAAGCAATTCCCAAAGACTCAGGAGGCTTGTTGTGTGGTGACTCATTTCCATTCTTTGTTGCTGCGAGGATGATTTGTGATGCTTGCAGGTTATTTTCATAGCTTGACCCACCAGTTCCCTGTGGGTGGCGAACAGTGTTCTCTTTCGGCTCATCTTTGCTGGTTTACCCACCTCCAATATTGATAGGGCGCTGGAACGTAGATGTGTTTCTGGAGACATTTTCACAAACGGGGGCCCCTCTGTAAATCAGAGGCCCCCTCTGTGCCCAAACTTTCAGGCTTTTCAGGAAGACTCCGCTTCACCAAAATAATTTTTGTTGATGTTTTCTTTTAGTGTAACTCTTCTTGGTGTCAAATCTTAAAATAAGACCTCAGAGAGAAGTTATTCATCAACTTTTTATGAGATATTGGTACCTTCATATAAATCAGTTTTCAAAACCTTTTCCTGAAGAAGAGTTTACGAAGGCTGAGAAGAGCCTTCACGACCCTGTGACCTGTGGTCAGGTGGGGCATCCATGGCTGTGGAGGAGAATGTACACCGTGATACTCGAGGAGGGAGACAGTGGTCAGACCCGGGCACACACTTCCCGCGGCGCAGTCTGCGCGGCGATAGCGCAGGCGGCAGGGCGGATGGATAGCAGTGCCCGGGAGGGCCGGTTCGCGGTTCTGCTCTCTCTCTCTGTCATCTGTGAGGCTTGAGGCATGTCGCTGGGGCTCTGTCTCCACTTACTCAGCTCACAGGCTGAGCAGCTATCGGCCCTTCTTCTGCCTTCACGTACCTCTTTCTGGGCTTCCCTGGTAACTCAGCTCGTAAAGAATCTGCCTGCAATGCAAGAGACTCTGGTTTGATTCCTGGGTTGGGAAGTTCTCCTGGAGAAGGGCTAGGCTACCCACTCCAGTATTCTTGCCTGGAGAATCCCCAAGGACAGCGGAACCTGGGGGCTACAGTCCGTGGGGTCTCAAAGTCAGACACGACCGAGCGACTAATCACAGCAGCCTCTTTGCCAGCTCCATGTTGTTTCCAAATGTATGGGCTGGTCAAAACTTTCTTTTGGGTTTTTCTCTATGGACTTACGGAAAACCCAAATGAACCTTTTGGTTAATCCAATAGTTTTCTAGAACTGCTTCAACGATGGTGTTTTTTTCCTCACTAAAAATTTAGTGGGTTTCCTGGCCCAGAGTGGCTTCTCCCTGTCTACCATGGTTTTACCTCGCTTTCCAGATCCATCACTGCTCCTCTCATCTGACTACTCCAACCTATAATGACCTCCTCCCAAATCTGACAGTGCTCTCAAATTACGTGTTTCAGATTATGCAGTTATTCCGTAAGTGGAGAGTTGTTCTGTCATAGGTTGGTCTTAACGCCTCATGTAAACTCCAGGTTTCTTAGGACAAGGGAGACATTTCATATATCAGTATAATTCCTTTCTTATTTAACAACTGGTGGATACACTGTTTATGGGCCCCTCTTACTATGGAGATGCTATTTTGAAAATAGTAAACCAATATAGATTTCATACTTTCCAAATTATGGTCTAAAGGAAGTTCCCTTTGCACACAAATGAGGAAGATCCTTATGGCTACTGGGCAGTGACTGAAGTGGAGGAAGCAAGTTCAGAGTGGGTGAGACTGAGATGAGAATGCCATCAAGGGGGAAAGCCTGGGGATCCCATCTCCTCTACCTGTGAGAGTCAGTGTTCTTGGAACATTGATCCACCAAAGTAATCCTCTGTGAGGTCTGTGGACAGGGAGAGAATGTCAAGTGCTAATAATTTCCTCAATTATTATATTAGCTTCATACAATAGCTATTGATATGCAGTGCTGTCATTATCGGTTCAGTTCAGTCGCTCAGTCGTTCCTGACTCTGTGACCCCATGGACTGCAGCATGCCAGGCCTCCCTGTCCATCACCAATTCCCAGGGCTTACTCAAACTCATGTCCATTGAGTCGGTGATGCCATCCAACCATCTCATCCTCTGTCGTCCCCTTCTTCTCCTGCCTACAATCTTTCCCAGCATCAGGGTCTTTTCCAATGAGTCAGTTCTTTGCATCAGGTGGCCAAAGTTTTGGAGTTTCAGCTTCAGCATCAGTCCTTCCAATGAACACTCAGGACTGATTTCCTTTAGGATGGACTGGTTGGATCTCCTTGCAGTCGAAGGGACTCTGAAGAGTCTTTTCCAATACCATAGTTTGTTATCATTCTATCATTATCATTCTGTTGCAAAAGTTCCCTAACTTCCATAGTCCTTTTTTTTAAATTGAAGTATAGTTTATTTTACTTACTTCATCTGACTTACTTCACTTAGTACGATCATCTCTAGGCCCATCCGTGTTGCTGCAAATGGCATTATTTCATTCTTTTTTATGGCTGAGTAATATTCCATTGTGTGTATTGGATTGCCCAAAAGGTTCCTCTGGGCTTTCTCATAAGATCCTACAGACAAATTCAAACAAAAGTATTGGCCAACTCAATCTGTATCACATCTTTGTCCATTCATCTGTCAGCAGACATTTAGGCTGCTTCAATGTCTTACAGTCTATTTTTCTTTAATTCACAATTTATTTAGTAGTGCATTGAAAAATTTCCAAGTTTTATTTTGACTGGCTTTTTTTTTATTATTAATTTATAATTTGATCATGACAAATTTCATGATTAGATGATATAATTATCCTAAAATATTTTCAGAATTCCTTTGAGACATAAGAAATAGATAATTTTATAATTTTTCCATGTATATTTGAAAGGGCATATTTTCTTGGTATATGTTTGTGTATACAGATAAATACACACACATCTCCTCAAACATAGCGAACTTGGTGATTTTGTTGTTTAACCTTCAACATGCTTACTATTTTTAAAAAATTTGAACAGTAATCTTCTGATTGATCTGTATTAAATTCTCCCAAAATATTTTGGATGTGTCAGTTTTCTTTGCAATTATGTCAGTTTAAAAAGTATATTTCTAATTCTGGTTTTAGGTACATATATTGATTATTTTATCTTATCTATTATTCTTGTCATTAGGTAATGTTCCCCCTACATCCCTATCAATAATTTTTTCTTACATTCTGTTTTGTTTGCTGTTACTGTTGTCCCGCCATCTTTGTTTTGGTTATTATTTTAAGGTGTATTCTTCTATTTTTCATTTTCACATTTTCTGTGTTTTGTTTTCAGTGTGGTTCTTTAAAGCAGCATAAGACTGTGTTAAAACTTTAACGTGATATTTCCATTTTAATAGATCTATTATTAGGTTACATTTCTTTCTTTTTTAAATTTATTTCAATAATTGATAGTTTTGTATCTTTTGTGCTTTCTGCTTAAGTTCTTTTCTTTTTGTTGGATATTATTTTGCCCTTATTTTCTGCTTTTGATTGAATTAAAATATTTACTGTGTTTCTATATTATTTTTATTCTCTGCTGGTTTGGAAGCTCTGTGTTTTATTTCTATAATATTACCAATTACTCTTAAATTTATAATGTACATACTTAACTATATATAGTATGTATGTGGCATTTATATGTGTTTATATAAATATATATTTATTTTATGAATTATATGTTATAGTTTCTTTCTGAACATTACAAAATAAAAATGCTTTGCTATTTATTTCATACCCTTTCTCTTTTTGTTTCTACTGACCAGTACCTTAGTATAACCAAACAAAACAGAAACCCGCAGTCAGTCATCACTTTGTACACTAGCAGTTCAGTGTATTCACACGCTCTGTCAGCTTCTGTGCCCCCGCTTGGTGTTGCTGTGACCAGCCTCCTGAGCTGTCCGTCTACGTCACATCTAAAAGTATCGTCAGCTTGAATTTTCTACTTAGTGGTCATATTGAAGAAAATTATAGATCCAGTCATCATAACCTTTATGTTTGAATTTGACAGCTTTTTATCTTTTTCTGAGATATTTTGTCTGTTATTGTTGTATGTTTGGAGTAAAATCTTTGCATCAATGTGTGAATGGTCTATGTCATCATGAGTAGAAAACACAGCTGTCTAAACATGTTTGCTTGGTACTGAAAACTTTGCTTTGAGATCTATAAAAAAAATCTTAGTCGCATATCTAAGACACATTAAAAAGGAGGCCAAATTTATGTCTTAATTTCCTCCTTTGTTATCAACTCAAAGAACTTGAAAGTGAGTAGGTGGTCATCTTAATGAAAGGAAAATGTGAATGTTCTGATTGGTTAGCTCTTAAGTGGATCATCTCATTAACAGGAACAGTTTTTCTTTCTTTCCTTTTTTTTTTTCAATCTAGACTTTGTTTCTCCCTACTACTGCTTTCAGTATTTAAGGCTAGATTTGATCATTTTTAATAATCAGAGCCACCATAATAATGGCATTTTCTATTTGGGTTACAATGAAAGCAATCAAGGATAAGCTCGATTGAAGATCTCACATAATTAATCACTTCTCTTATTGTTATCTCTTCTTAAAAGTGTTTTGAAAAATAATCATCTATATTAATGGAACATCTTTCAAAGGAGAGGAAATGAAAGAATATCAATTTATATTCTAATACTGAATATCATGAAATATTTCATCATCTTATTCAGGGAACCATCTGGAACTATTAGATTCATTTTTCAATTCACACTTTTGGGGGGATGTTGTTATCTGTTGCCGCATACAATAACAGAAATGTACTCATCCTATCAGCTACCTACTTCCATTTGAGCAGCTGCAAATTTGATAGCAGTCCTGGCGAAGGACTGTAATAAGAATATGATTTGACCTTGTTTTATGAATTACATGTGCTCTATATAATGACGGGGATAATGAATATTTATATATTTAATCATGATGTTAATCTATTAGAACTTCAGAGAGGTGTGCCTAAAAAACGGGCTCCAATACTAATAAAACCCCACACATGAAAATCTAAATAATCAGGGCAAATAGTAAGATACATTTGTCAAAGTATTGCCTGAGAGCATTTATTTCTCCTTTCAGCACCTATAAGAAGCTAGTCAGATGGATAATTAGGCCATATAGTTTTTGTACATTTGCTTATTCAAGGAGACCAGTCAGTTCATGTCCTTTTCTATTGGGAGTTCTTGGTGGTTCAAGGGACTTGGAAGTTTAAGCTTTACCCTGGTAAAGTCTTTGATTTCAGGCAAACATCTTTGAAGGACCACTGATATAAAGCAGAAGAAGACCAAAACCAAGGAGCTGTTGATGCTCAAATTGCGATGATCTCGTATTCAATGATAATCATTAAAAACGTACAACCTAAGAAACTAAAAATCAAGTCTGATTAACAAAGACAACTTCTGCCAGAGTTCATGTTATCTATTAGAGAGCTGTTGGACTTGGTGATGGAGGCCAGCAGGACGTGTTTGCTGATGGACTCGTCTGAAGATAACTCTAGGTTTCCTCTCCAATGTGTGTTTGACTTCTGGTCAAAGTCATTGAAGAAGGGAGAAAAAGAGCAAAGCAATTTGTCCTTATCTAATTTTTAAGTTAGATATTAGATTTGTCTGAAATATGTAAGGGACCAGGCAGACATGACCTTCTTCAAGTCACTTCTTCTTCTTTTTTTTTTTTTTTTCTATTTTGTATGTGTTTTAAGAATAGGAAGTAGGAGGAAGACGTTGGATAGAAGTTTGAGTAACTCAAATCTTGGGATGAAACTCTGTCTTAAGGGACTGCAGCTGTCCTTGAAATAATACCAGTTGTTTAAGACAAAGTCCCTGGCTTCAGGCAAAACCAATCTTTTGAGCTGCAGTGAGTATGAGGACCAACAGACTGGTTCCAAATAGGAAAAGGAGTACGTCAAGGCTGTATATTGTCACCCTGCTTATTTAACTTATATGCAGAGTACATCATGAGAAACGCTGGGCTGGAAGAAGCACAAGCTGGAATCAAGATTGCCGGGAGAAATACCAGTAACCTCAGATATGCAGATGACACCACCCTTATGGCAGAAAGTGAAGAGGAACTAAAAAGCCTCTTGATGAAAGTGAAAGAGGAGAGTGAAAAAGTTGGCTTAAAGCTCAACATTCAGAAAACTAAGATCATGGAATCCGGTCCCATCACTTCATGGCAAATAGATGGGGAAACAGTGGAAGCAGTGTTAGACTTTATTTTTGGGGGCTCCAAAATCACTGCAGATGGTGATTGCAGTCATGAAATTAAAAGACCCTTACTCCTTGGAAGGAAAGTTATGACCAACCTAGATAGCATATTAAAAAGCAGATCCATTACTTTGCCAACAAAGGTCCGTCTAGTCAAGGCTAGGGTTTTTCCAGTGGTCATGTATGGATGTGAGAATTGGACTGTGAAGAAAGCTGAGCACCGAAAATTGAACTGTGGTGTTGGAGAAGACTCTTGAGAGTCCCTTGGACTGCAAGGAGATCCAAGCAATCCATCCTAAAGGAGATCAGTCCTGGGTGTTCATTGCAAGGACTGATGCTGAAGCTGAAACTCCAGTACTTTGGCCATCTCATGCAAAGAGTTGACTCATTGGAAAAGACCCTGATGTTGGGAGGGATTGGGGACAGGAGGAGAAGGGGACCACGGAGGATGAGATGCCTGGATGGCATCACAGACTCGATGGGCATGAGTTTGAGTAAACTCTGGGAGTTGGTGATGGACAGGGAGGCCTGGTGTGCTGCGATTCATGGGGTCACAAAGAGTTGGACACGACTGAGAGACTGAACTGAACTGAACTGAGTATGAGGAGTGTGGGAGATGAGAAGGGGGGATGTGCACCCCATAATCTTACAGCCCGTAGGGAAAATGTTCTTTTTCCTGCCTGCTCTGTTTAAGATCAACTGTGGATGTGTGCTGGTGAACTAGATCAACTCACTGTTGTGCCCACGTGTAAGACATTATGGAGCTAAGAACTGAAAGATGAATAATGTTTAAAAAATCACCATTGGTAAGAAAGATGCTTTTTTTAAAAAAATATTTTATTCAAGTACAGTTGATTTACAATGTTGTGCTAACTTCACAAGTGTACAGAAAAGTGATTCAGTTATATCTGTCTACCTACATATACATACACATTCTTTTTCATATTCTTTCCATGATGGTTTATCACAGGATATTAAACATAGTTCTCTGTGCTATGCAGTAGGACCTTGTTTATTCATTGTATAAATGAATGAATAAGTAAATACTAAACACATATGCTAATCCCAAACTCCCAGTCCATCCCCCACTCAGCCCCCTTTCCCCTTAACCACAAGTCTGTTTTCTATGTCTGTGGGTCTGTTCCTGTTTTATAAGTACGTTCATTTGTGTTGTATTTTAGAGTTCATGTATAAGTGATATTATTAATATTTGATATTTGTCATTTTCTGACAGACGTCACTTGGTATAAGCATCTCTAGGCCCATCCCTGTTACTGCACGTGGCATTATTTCATTCTTCTTCATGGCTGAGTAATATTCCATCACATATATGGTTTGCATCTTCTTTATTTATTCAGCTCTCAGTGGACATTGAGGTTGAAGAAACATTCTATTTTGTTGCATTCAGCAGTCCATGATGGAAACTTCCTTTTGTGTGTGTGTTCATCTCCGTTGCTTGGACTGTTTGCTTAGTTCTATGCTCTTCAGCCCTTGTTTAACTCTTCAGATCTCTGTTTCTCTTATGTTCCTCTGGTATTCGTCTTAGCTGGCTCTTGGACTCAGGTTATTATTTATTAAATCTTCAGGGTGTACTCTGTACCCTCCTGCCTTCACCTCTTCTTTGTCCCCACATTCCACCCCCATCTTCAGCTTTTGAACAAGTACTGGCAATACATAGTGACTCATGATAGCGGAGAAAAAATATCTGACATCTTTATGAAATTCTAATTAATGACTCCATCACTTATTGTCCTGACCATACATTCTCTGATCCCGTACTTCTTAGCATCAAAATTTTAGTGCTCAAAATGAAAAACATCATTTAAATGGTCCTCTTTTCAGAGTTGTCTGAACAAGACATGTACCATTTTTGTGGCTGTGAGTTATAAATGAATTTCTTATTTCTGGAGATATTTGAACAGATGTACCTGACCTTCCATCAGGGATGATGTAGAGAAGACTTTTAGCACAAAAGAAGATTTGAGTTTGATCACCTGTCATTGAATCATGTGAACCATCTTCCCCTTTATCTTCAGCTTGGACTGCCAACTTTGAAACTACAGAGAGCTCTAACTGCTTCAGGTCATGCTTAGTTGATAGTGTACAACTTGCAGTGCTTTGTGCTCTTTTTCCAAATCCTCCTACCATGGGAGCTCTCTCTTTTGAGCCCCTTAAACCAAAACTACTGCTCTAGCCTCAGACTGTGTTCCCTGCGTCCACGCCTTGCACGCCTTGCACTGAGTCCTGTCATAGGAGGCAGGATCGAAACATGCCACTCACTAAATGATTCGGCCCAAGTGACAGAGACAGTTAACTGCTGAATCAGGATTTGATTATAAGGTAGTTCATTTCCAGATGTTAATTGCTACATTAGTCTGCTCTGCAGTAGTGATATGTTTTACTCATAGGATTCATATGCAGTTAAATAAAATAATGCATGTACAACCCTTAGCATTAGTTGCTGGCATAAATTAAATGCACCCCTCCAAAAAAAAAAACCCAAAACTAAGAAACAAAACAAAACAACAGCAACAGCAAATGCATAACTCATGTAACTCACTTCTGTTCTCCATATCAAAAGTTCAATGCATCTCCTGACATTTGGGTTAAAGTAGAAGCTCCCACCATGGTCTATGGGCTTCCCTGGTGGCTCAGAAGATAAAGAATCTGCCTGCAATGTGGGACTCCTGGGTTTGATCCCTGGGCTGGGAAGATCCCCTGAAGAAGGGCATGGCAACCCACTCCAGTATTCTTGCCTAGAGAGTCCCATGAACAGAGGAGCCTGGTGGGCTACAGTCCGTGGGGTCACACAGAGTCAGACATGACTGAGTGGCTAAGCGCAAGCACCATGGTCTAGAATAGCAGGCAGCACATTTTTTCCGTAAAGGATTATAAGATAGTGAATATTTCAGGCTTTGAGAGTTAAGAGGATGTTATGTAGATACTTCTATTACTATTCAAAATGTATTGTTTGAAAACATAGAACCATTCTCAGCAGGTGGGGCCAGAGAACCAGGGAGTGCTCCCGGTTTGGCCAGTGGGCATTACTTCACTGGCCTTGGGTTCAGTTCAGTTCAGTTCAGTTGCTCAGTCGTGTCCGACTCTTTGTGACCCCATGAATCGCAGCATGCCAGGCCTCCCTGTCCATCACCAACTCCCGGTTAGAAGACCCTTAATTCTTAGTCTGTTTTTAAAATTTATTTTCAACTGGAGAATAATCGCTTCTCAGCGCTGTGTTGGTTTCTGCTATACAGCGATGGGAACCAGCTGTTGAGTGTACGTGACTCGCCTCCCTCCTGAGCCTCCCTTCCTCCTCCCACCCCTCCGGGTTCCTAAAGATTCCCTCTTACCGTCTGCAGACCTCCTAGCCTTTTTTTGTCTGATTATCAAGCATCCCAAGCTCACTCTCCACACAGGCCTCCTGCTCCTACTTGTGTTCATGCCCAGGTAACCCTGGCCCTGGTTCTCCCACAAGTGCCTCTGCCCCCCCGTCTTCTCACCTGGGAGATGTCACCTCGTTAGGGAGGAGACCTTAAGGGATGTTGCCCCGCCCCTCCGGCCCGGTGGCTTTCCGCCTCATCCTGCATCACAGCCACAGGTCTGTGACTGCACCTGTCACTCTCAGATTAGCCTGTTTGTTAGCATATTTACTGATTTATTGTCTTTCCTCCCACTAGAATGTGATCAGCATGAAGAGAGAGGGCTATTCTTGACTTATTCTTTACTATGATTTTGTTGATTTTGGTTTCCAGCTCTGGATATTACAATACATCATCTCCTTGGAAACAGTGGAGTAGTCCAAAACTTAACATTCTGGACAGTGCAGTTTTTGGTTTTAGAACATTACTCTGAAATATTTAAGTTATAATAATTTTTGCAGGTGCATTTTCTCACTCGCATTATATCATTCCTTGAACATCAAAATGTATGCAGATTGGGCTTCCCTGGCAGTGCAGTGGTTAAGAATCTGCCTTGCAATGCCAGGGGCACCAGTTCAATCCCCGGTCCAGGAAGATCCCACATATTGTGGGGCAGCTAAGCCTGTGTGCCACACCTGCTGAATCCTGCCCACGCTGGGGCCTGCGCCCGGGGGCCTGCAGTGAGCATCCAGTGCCCCACAGCGAGAGAAAGCCCAGCGCAGCAGTGAAGCCCCAGCACGGCCACAGAGACCCACAGAGCCAAAAAGAAAATAAACCAATCAACATTTTTTTAAAAGATGGCATTCTATCAAAAATGTATGTAGCTTTAAATAGGCATAGTACATTACCCTTTTGGACGTCCACTATGATCCATAGCCATCTTTATGCAATGCCCACTATCTTCAGGGCTGAATTTGATTGTATTTTATATAATGTACTTAATAGTTACTATTTGTATTTTGGATTGCCATCCATTTGCCCTTCATTTTTTAAAAGATGCTTCTTTCTTTTTGTCTGAATCCTGTGTGTGTGTGTGTGTGTGTAATATAAAATTCTAACAAAGGGTTTCCAAGAATTTATACAGGTATAGAGTTGTCAAATAAAACTTTGGAAAGCAGTGAAGAGGACAGCAGAAGGGTGGGTCTCTCTGGTATTTGTGTGATTAAAAAATTCATGTTTAGCTGAAAAGTGAGACATGTATGTCTCACACAGAGTTGGATATGACTGAGTGGCTAAGCGCAAGCACCATGGTCTAGAACAGCAGGCAGCACAGAGACCTATGTATAAAGGTGTTTATGGAAACATTTGATTATGATAGCAAAAGTTTGTAAAGAATCTCAAGTGTCTGTCATTAAGAGATTGATTTTATTTTATTTTTTTTAATTTTAAGAGATTATATATGGTACAAATATACGATATGGTACATTGAATGATGTTGAAGATCTGTACTATTAATGTCGAAAAAATGTCCACTACATGTTATGAAGAATATAAACAAATCGTGTGCAGTATGCTTACCATGATCTTGTTTTAGTGAAATATATATATATATTTTAATGAAATATATATATATATATATACCACCAAGCCCAGTATAATCATTGTTGACATGCTAAAGTAGGAGTATAATCTTTGAGATATTTTTCCCTTTTACATACATATGCCTGAAAAATATCTGAAAGATTAGTCTCATACTTTAGCATGTTAATAATGATTATACTGGACTTAGTAGTATTGTTGTTATTTAGTCTCTAAGTCGTGTCTGACTTTTTAAACCCCGTGGACTGTAGCTCACCAGGCTTCTCTCTTTGTGGGATTTCCCAGGCAGTAATACTAGAGTGGGTTGCTGTTTCCTTCTTCAGGGGATTCTCCTGACCTAGAGTTCAAACCCGTGTCGCTTGCATTGGCAGGCAGATTCTTTACCACTGAGCCACCTGGGGAGACCTAGTGCTATTAGAGAGGCTGTTTATTATAATAGCATTTTTTATAAAACCAGTTACTACTTTTAGTAATAGAAATAGTAAAGACGTATAAATATGTGATATTTATAACATTTATGTGCATAGAAAATGAAATGTTCTGTCAGTTAAGTCCAAATTCCTATCTGCCCTGTTTTATTCTATTTCCAGATGCAAGCTGTAGGATTGCCCTATGGTTTGTGAAGGAATAAATCGGGGTGTGTATTTAGCCAGTTTTACTAAAATCAATCTTTAGCTTATGTAAGGAAGGTGATTCATGTGTTTTAAAAAACTGTGCTTGATTTTGGGAAGTGCTCTAGTGGCTAAATTAAATTTCAGTCATTTTTCCTGTACTGTGTTCTCTGCGTACTTAAGAGCTGTTCAGGCCGTGGTTTTGTCTTATGTATTTACTAGTATCGTGTTGATTCACAGCCACAAATGTAGGTTACTGGATGAAGGCTTTCCTTTTCTCACCATAACTCACTCTTTCTTGTGTCTAACTGTAATACTTTTCAATACAGTGTATTCAGTCATGTTTCAGGAGAGGAATCTCGCTCTGATTTATACACACATCCATTTCTGTTGTCACTCAAATACTGAAATATCTATTGCTCCATTTCAGGTTTTATTAATCTTTTTAAAAAACTCCATTTCAGTGGAATTCTCCACTACCTGCACATATAAATGGTATTGGATGCTTGATACACTAGAAGTGTCTTCAACAAGGTTAGAAACCTTAAGCGGGGTCAAGGAGGGGAGCAGTCGAGTGGGGCAAAGGCAGATGAGACAGACAGCCGTAGCAATGTGCCCTGTTTTTTCCTGACTCTGTTATTTCTTTTACTTTCATGGACTTATGAGATTTTTATTTGCCTTTCATCACTATGTATTTCTATATAAATATGGTATTTTGATGGGGTGGTTTCTTTTCTATTTTAGTCGAAATTCTCATTTTTGGTTTAATCACTGTAGTAAAAATGTCGTGTGTTTATCATCCCTTCAGATATGAGAACATGATTTTCTTTCATTAAAATATAATTTTTGTACTTATAAATTATTTTTATGAGAATAAACAAGTCTATACATTGGTAGAAATGCCTTGAGCAACTGAAAACAGAGGCTTTCTTTTTAAGCTAAAAGACTGGTTTCATTGAGAGAAAAGGAGAGCGGGAGAATAGGGAGAGAGTACCTGAGGAATAGCAAAGGAGATGGGAGAAGGAAAAAGGTTAAAGTGTGTTGCTGGTAGAGACTGAGGTTGGTCGTAACTTAAGAAGCAGAATTAATCTCTCCTGAGCCATCATTGGGTGGCTGTTAATTAAATGATACCACATCTTCTTATCTTCAGACTTCCATAGCTCTACAGCTAAACGCTGAACTTGCTTTTTCGACAGATAAGATTTTCCTTTGGCAGTTACCGGTAACTTTCAATTGAAGACTAAAGCTTCCACTGCTTTAAAGTTCTCTTTGTATTCACTTGCCAAGCAAATAAAAGTTGCTTAATTTTGCTGACTGAAATTAGTTAAGCAGGAATGGAAAAGATTAGGAGCTGTCTTTTACTCTCTCCTCTCTCCAGATTCGAAGGAGTGAGACCTGAAAGCTGTACGTTACTCTGCAAGAAGTTTCAATCCAGAGCCCCTGGACAGATTTTCCTGATGATTACATTTTCGGGGTTGTTTCTGTTTCCTGCCCGATTGGCTGTTTATTTAATGTTGCCTTTTTCTCTATTTTCTTTCCCATATGGACCAACGATCATGTATTTAGTAAATTTAGTATTTAGTAAATGCTTTATAGCATTCTGATGTAATTTATCAGTAGGTCACTGGAGTCCTGTCTCCTCCAGGACTGAGAGGCAGGATGCCTCTCAGGTCAGTTCTGCTGGTTCCCTCTGGGCATCTGGAATCGCGTCTGGGGACCCGAGGCACAGGCATGGGGGGCATGTGATCCATCAGAGAAGAGGGGAAGGAGGATGCGATGGATGTGTTTGCTTCCTTTCTGTTTAGTAGAGAAACTGGAATCCACACTCTGGAGTGAGAAACATGTGTCCCTCTTCAATCCAAGTGACCTTGAAGAACATGCAGTATATCCTTATACTTGCCTCTGGGTCACCTTGGCTGAGGAACCACTGAGATACTGGGTGAGGTTGGAAGCAGCCTGGATTCTCTGCTGTACCTGTATTCCGCATTAGGGGCCTTTATTATGATATATTTTTCTTTCTTTTTTTAACATTCTCTGAAATTGTCAGGAAGGTTTTTCACCTGAATTTTTGTCCACTCCCTCATGCTATTGTCTTGCCCCATGCTTCAATGAATTACTCACCTAGGATGCATTTATTTTAAAATATTTTGTTTCAAGGGGTCAGTTTAAGTCTAGCAGCTTCACTGTATCCTGCATACTTATGCAACCTATACTTTCCTGCTAGTCCTTGTCCTCTTTGAAATCAAAGCTTTGTAGACACACACATACACACACACACACACACACACACGTAACTGAAATAAAGGCACATTGTAACAAATGATATTCTAGATATTGTCTTGGGCAGGAAAAATTAGTTTGGACTAAGGAAAAGAGGAAAAATCCTTGTCAACTAATATTTTTTACACTTTTACCTTGGGTTAGGCAATGGCATTAAATGGAAGAAACATTACAAAGGTTTCCTTCTTTCTGCGAGATTATATTACAGGACACAGAATCAGAAACCATCATAAATCATGGCAGGAAATAACAAAGAATCAATGGTGGAAGTAGGCAGGGTTGAAAGACTTGGGAGAAGGGAGGGTGTAAGTCAGGGAAGAACCCTTCCCAGATTTGAACTTTTATGGATGGTTGCACAGAGAGAGAGAGAGGGAGAATAAGAGGATGATCTGAGCAAAAAAAAATGCCATTTCCCTGGAGCAGGAAATGGCTATCCACTCCAGGATTCTTGTCTGGAGAATCCCATGAACAGAGGAACCTGGTGGGCTACGGTTCATGAGGTCACAAAGAGTTGGATATGACTGAGCAACTAACCCTTGAGCAAATGTAAATAGTGAATATAAGCCAGTCAGTGAGGCTAGAATATTCCTTTGCCCTGTTTTCATATTCCCTCAGACAGAACGCAGGAAGCATTTAGGAAACCTTGTTTGTGCTTCCAAAATAAAAGCGTATGAAAACTCTGTCCTTTATGCTCTCTTTCAGACTCTTTACTTGGAACTCTTTCCAAGACAGCAAAGTCAGCTCAGATTCTGCACAAGAACAATCACCTCCCTAACTCCAGTCTTCAGCATGGTGAGCTTTTTTTTTTTTTTTTTTTTTTTTGCTGATGCGCAAAATGTCTTTTCCTGCAGGGATTTGTTTTTCAGGTGATATTAATAGCTGTTTGCCTTCTGACTCCTGGTTGTCTTGAGATTAAGCATTCTGGATGATTTGCAATGAGGGCATTCCATTTAAGTGCCTGGGTCACATGGAGCAGGGCTGGAGGAGAAACTGGAGTGTGTGTTTTTAAAAGGCATCTGCCATTTGTAACAGCACCGTGTGGTTTACTGAGAGATGGAGCAACTCAGACTAGGAAAAAAAGACCAAATGCCTGTCCTCATGTGGGAGAGAGAAGAAGAAATGGATTCAGAAAGGAAACGTAGTCAGCAGAGACCAGGTAGACTGGTGCCAAGTAGGAGAAAGGAGTTTATCCTCTGGGGGATAGTATCAGTCGTTGGAAATGACTTAGCGAAATGCATAATCGTCATTACAGGACCCAAATTAACTTTTCTCTGAGATGCCAGCCATCCTGTATAATGGTGCAGTGTTACACTGTTAAAAATAGTTTTGTTGAGTGCAATGAGGCATAATAAATTGTAAGCAAATAGCAACGTATTAAAACATGAGAAGAAAATGATTTGCAATAAAAGCCAAGTATTTAGTCCAGGAAAGAGATGCTAAGTAAAATTAAGTGCAAGCCTCACAGGTGGAAACAGCGATGGGCAGTAAGATAACAAACTTGAAAAGTCATGTGTCAAGTGGCTGATCTCTTCTATAGCAGCTCTTGGCCAGTCTGACTTTTCATGTTTAACCCACGGTGTTGCTAAAGGCTTGAGGCTTATTCAGGAGGTAAGAGATTGGAACTTTTACCAAAAAAGAAGCTCTGAGAAAATTTTAGGTAAAAAGTAAACTAATCTATCAGTCTGTAAGTGCTGAATAATACAAAAACACACACACACACACACACACACAAAACACCACTTTCTGTGTCAGGTGCTATGAGCATAAGTTTCAGAGTCATAAATAGGTGGAAGGACAAGGCAAATTTGGGGAGGATCCATACCAAAGGCAATGAAGAGGGAGTCTGTTAGAGAAAAGACTCGCCACAGGGTCAGAAGGTGAGGGCATGGCTGGGACAAGCTTAGCAGGGAACCCTTAGAGCAGGGGTCCGCGACCTCCGGAATCTAATGCCTGATAAAATGCACAATAAATGAAATGTGTTTGAATCAGCCTGAACTGCCCCCCACCCCCACCTGCCCTAGTCTATGGAAAAATTGTCTTCCATGAAATCTGTCCCTGGTGCCAAATCGGTTGGAGAATGCTGTCTCAGAGCATATTTCACTTTTACAAACAAGACCCAGATGGGCTTTGCCAGGTGAGACGTTTCGCTGTCATGCTGAAGCACAGACTTTGCCATGGCGTTAATGGGATTTTGGAGACATTGATGAAATCCATACTGTGAATAGTTTTGCATACCAGGCTGAGGAGTTGGGACTTTTTCTCTGGGTCTGTGGGACACCAACAAATATTCTGAAACAAGAGCATGTTTCTATAAGATTTTTTCTTATGTAGGATCAGTTGTGAAGGAACTAGTTGAACCTTATAGCACCTGTTAAAATTTCTTGCAGAATCTGAGACAGGACAGGGAAAATTGAGAGAAAGGAACAAATCCACAGTAACAGTGAGGGGGGGGTGGTTTGTGAATCTGGGTTCCTGCTGCTCCACTCTTTGGCCATTCAGTAAAGCTCGTGCTGTTCCAGCCTCAAAACGCCGAACCAAACAACAACAACAACAATAGCGCAGGAGAACTTCACAAAACTTCTGACTGGAGCACAAAGAAAAAATTCCAAGAAGATGCTTGTGTGCTAGGTGAAATTGTCAGACACAAAAAGACAGATGTTGTATATTCCATTTATATGAGGTTCCTGCTGCTGCTGCTGCTGCTAAGTCACTTCAGTCGTGTCCGACTCTGTGAGACCCCACAGATGGCAGCCCACGAGGCTCCCCGTCCCTGGGGTTCTCCAGGCAAGAAGACTAGAGTGGGTCGCCATTTCCTTCTCCAATATGAGGTTCCTAGAAGATACCAATTCATGGAGACAAAAAGCAACGCTGTGGTTACTAGAATCTGGTGAAGGAAGAGACAGGGAAAAAGTGTATAATGGGTACAGGGTTTCAGTTTGGGATGACGGAAACGTTCTGGAGATGAGTAATGGTCATGGTTGCACAATGGTATCAGTGTACCTAATGCCACTGTGTTGGATATGTAGAAATAGCTAAAGTAGTAAATCTTGAGTTATTCACATTTTACCACAAGGAAAAAATTCTAAAGAAAGGAAGATACTTACGGCTTGAGCATGATGGTTAGAAGATTGATGAACTGAAGGGGTGAATAGTCAGCTTTGGGGACCTGACTGTGACTCATTTCAGCCATAAGTTTGAACAAAGAGCATATCCCAGGAGAAATACTTGTCAGGATTGTGCAGAGCTCTCCAGTGGTCATAGTGAGCTTAGCAAAATGTCTCAGTCATGATGGGAACCTGTCAGAACAGGTATGTTTCTAGTCAGGGTCTCTCACGTACAGGGCGTGTCTAGTTTGGGGACTGGCCTGAAAGTGAGGTGTCAGGGTTCTTTCTTAGAGCTCCATCAAGGAAAGAGGAGAAAGAGTTTGGCAGGAGCTGCTCTAGGAGTCTGAGCCCTTTGATAGGTTCACATATAGCAGGAAGGAGTCAGAGCGGTCATGTTAGGACAAGAAACAGGTATATGTGGAGATCTGTTTCCTTAGAATATTTATATTTAATACATGCATTTTTGTGTACATCTTATGTGTATACTGATTCTCAGTGCCTGTATTTTAAGACTCTTTTGGTATGTCGTTTTTCCTCTGTATATGAATAGCTGGTTTATATATGAGTAAGAGCTCATTCTCCTGAATATGAGAGGATTATTCCTTCAAGTGTAGGCAGATGATTCCTTCTTGTCTCCAACCTTATTGAAAAGGGAAATGCAGATTTACTAGAGAGAACCTTGGGGTCAACTTCTGAACTGATTCAGGAGATTCAAAATCTTGAAACTTCTAATTGCTGGAATGTCTGCTAAAGTAATCGTAGAAAGAGATATTCAGCAAAACAGATGACTTATAATTCATGACTTTTTAACATTTTGTTGAATGTTTTCAAAGATATCTCTTATTTATGGAATGTATTGTTAGGCATTGTATCAATGAATCACATTTGTTAATTGTTTTATGTTACCTCTTAGAGGATACTGCTTTTAAATATATACAATCTGCATCATATCCACATTAGATTTTAAGTAATAAATATTTTTGTCACTAGGAACCCAAAAAATATACTATTCTAACACTGTGAGGAATGTTGATTTTAAGTTGAACTTTAGATATATTTGGTGAGTTCATTTATCTTATTTAATATCTTTGTATTTTCATAATTTTACAATAATTGTTTTTTATTTTTATTGATAGTTAAAACATTAATATTCAAAAAGAATTGGTTTTTACAAAATCAGCCCTTTGGCTAGTTGCATCTGTAAGAAGTATTTTAGAAAACATGTTGATAATACATTGCAGATGAGTTACCTAAGACTCTTAGTTTAAATAACTTTCTTAAGGTTAGATAGTTCTATGTGGCAAATTCAAACACTGCCCCCTAAGTTAGCATTTTATCTGGTTTGTTTACTTACTTTTGACACTGTTAATAACAGGTGAACTGCAGAGTCACGAATGTCTTTGTTGATACGAAGGAAAGGTCATAAACAGATAGTTCAGTCACTCAGTCGTGTCCAACTCTTTGTGACCCCATGAACCACAGCACAGATAACTCATGAGCTATAGCTGATCCTTAAATATGTTTTCTTGGCCCACACTGGGTTTTTTTAAATTCATTTCAAATATATAAAACGTATACACATACATCACAACTTAGATTATGAAACTCTCTGGAAGCCAACTATGGCTGACAATACTGTACACATTCTTGGGTGGCAATATTTGTTTGGAACTAAGTGGCTTCATCTCTGGATTACTGGATTCTCCAGGGCCTTTTCCCTATCCTCCCTCACACATTTTATTATATGTTTGACCGCTGAAAGTGTCTTAATTTATGATCCTTGACGTAAATAGTGTAGAAACAAAAAAATAAGGACTACTAACTAAGCTGTGGCCTCAGAGTTTACAAAGGACATTAAGAAGTTCTTCACCAAAGTTCAGTTCTATTACATTCTCAATGGTTAAATGAACTGATGATATTGTCATGGCTTTAATTCCTTGAGTCATTTCTCATTGAGAAGAGAATGGGGTTAAAGGTATCACAAAACATTTGTTGTTTTCCTGTGGCTTTAATGGTCAAAGGGGAGAAATTACAGGTAGATTTGGGATGTCAGCTAACAGTCCAGAAAATTCAAGCCAAAACCTGATCGCTGGGTTCCAAGCGGTTTACCACTGTGGCCTTCCACTAAAGGGAATCCATTTAAGTGAGGTCAGTGGGCTGTCCATACTGTTTGTGCTCCCTGGGTGAGTTAGATCTATCACAGAGGGCATTTCTGGATAAAAAAAAGCAGTGATGCTTTAAGATCACATCAGAATGTGCCAATCAAATAGAAAAGGGCATGCTACTGAATTTTTCCCAGGGGGCACTGATCACTTGTGATAAGTTGGAGTTTTATCCATGACACAGCTTATGTCAACTCTGATGAAATCTGGAAATACTGTTTTAGAAAAAGAAAGGGGAAGGGAGGCTGGAAGTGTACATGGTCATTTGATTTGTTCACTTTTCTCCCAAAAGGGCAGTAAATACGCTTAGCTTACTTTCTGGCCAGGCTTTTTGTATCTGTGCAGCTCTCTCTCCAACTCTCCCTTGACGTGTAACTCCCCTCCGAGCCACAGTGGCCGGGTGGTGCTGCTGGAGGTGATGTGGCTGCTTCAAACATGATCATTTAGCTCCTGTGTTTGCAGCGGTGTCAGATGTTTTCCCTTCCAGAGAAGGGACCACTCCAACACTTTATCTGTGTTGTCTGCATTTGAAAATAGATCTCAAAAGTTTGGATCTCTGTTTGAAAGTGGAATAGAAACCTAAGTGAACGCTCTTCCTCTCAGTTTCTTTGGACTTGCTGTGTTGCATTTTAAAGAATCTGATTCTCTTTCTTGTGTTTCAGAAGGTTCCCCAAGAAAATGTAACAAGAAGAATAAGAAATAAAATATAAGCTTCAGAATTATGCCTTAAAGCAAAAGATAACTGGACTATTTACAAACCTTCCATCCAATGATTTTAGCATGGTACATTGGCTTGGAATTGAAAATAAATTCTTGGTGGCATCTACATTACCTGTGCATCTTATTTTGAGGGTTACCTGTACAAACTCTCTCAACACTCTGCCTGATGTCACCCAACCTTCATACCATGACTGGGATTTTCATCTTTGTGTTTCATTTGTTTGGTATAGACAGTCATGTCTTGGGCAGCTAACATCTTCCCTTGGTAGTTAGCTCCATGAATATAGGGAAAATTTCATTCTGTAGGGATGCCTGTTGCCTTTCACTTGTAGGCACTCAGTCTGTGAACTAAATAGTTCAGTCATTAATACTAAACTATAGTATTAGCAAGCATTGGATTTGCAGGCTTTGTAAGTCTGTTTCTGGACTTGTGTTTTCTTAGCTGTATGCACGCTAATCTAGATTGCCCCTGTCTTCCAGAATGAGGACTGAGGAATGTGACAGTCCCATGTCCTACTCTTCCCTTCCACTTCTCCTGTAAAAGGCTTTGTTACCATTTTCTACTCTCCTGGGCTTGAGTCCTCTTCCTGAGAAGAGGTTTTGAGGATGTTCTCATTCATTTGATCTTTTAGTTTATTGGGGATCAGCCCAAGGATGGTCCGTGGACCAAATCTGACACATCACCTGTTCTTGTAGACGAAGTGTTGTTGAAACACAGTCAGCCACGTTTGTTTACATACTGACAATAGCTGATTTTTCTCTACCATGGCAGAGTTGAGTGGACTTGTGTAGACTACCACAGCAGAATTTCTAGAGACTAAATGGCTCATGAAGCCTCAAATATTTACTGCCTGGAGCTTTGCAGAGCAAGCTTGCCGACTGCTGAACTTCGCATTCATTTAAGACACATTTATTAAGTGTGTAAGATTTTACTATGTGGTTGATGCTATAGATTTAAGTCTAAACAATGTAATCCTTTCTCTTAATAGTCTTGTGGGAAAGACAGACACATCAGCAATATCTTAACCATAAAATACAGAAAAAGGCTCTAAGCATGAATTTAGTAGACAGTAAGGATAGAATGAGGAACAACTGCTGGGAGGGCTAGAGAAGGTGGTTTAGAAGAGGGCTTCATGAGGAGGCAGGCTCTGGATTTTAGACTTGCAGGACCTCATCCAGGTAGAGGATGGGCGCTCATTGCTGGCAGAAGGAGAGATGTGAGCAGAAGCACAGCTGGAGACAACAGGACTTCTTTGGGAAACAGCTAATAGTACAGTTTAGCTAAAGCCGAAGTCCTAAAGGACTGTCACCAGCTAAGAGCCTTGCAGTATGTGGGGTTGAGTTCTCCAAACGGCGTCGTGGAGGACGACAGAGGGGCAGGGTTTAAGGCTAGAGGTTGTTTGTCTTGATGCTTCAGTCGTGTCCGACTCTTCTCAGCCCTACGGGCTGTAGCCCGCCAGCCTCCGCTGTCCATGGGACTCTCCAGGCAGGAACACGGGAGTGGCTTTCCATGCCCTCCTCCAAGGGATCTACCTGACCCAGGGGTAGAACCCACATCTCTTACATCTCCTGTGTTAGGCAGGTAGGTTCTTTACCGCTAGTGCCACCTGGGAAACCCCTGGTTTATCTTGCTGTGTAGATATTTATATCTATACCCATCTTTCAGCTCTTCTCTAGCTTGGCTATAAACTTCTCTTTTTACTTGGGAAGCTCTTCTCTTTGGGGAAAGCAGAAGGAGAAAACTCTCCCATCAGGTGGAATCACTGTTACTTCACTTCAAGTTGACATGATTTTTTTTTTTTAAGAGGACTTGGAAGGGTTGCTTTTCTTTACTCTTTATTGCAAGGAAAAGGCAAGAATCATCTCCTTTTTACCTCAGTAAAGGCCCATGCATGGTAGAGAATCCTAACAACTTTTCATGATTATGATAAGATAGAAGGAAATTATCTACTGGAAAAATTAGATCTAGTGGCAAGATAATTTCCATCCATTGCCTGTTTTCCTAGTGCCTGTCAGAGCTTTTTGATACTTGAAATTAATTTGTCTTCACATAGATATAGGAATTAAGCAAACTGAATAAAAAGAATAGCCTTTTTTTGTTGTGAAAACGACTCCAACTCTGTTTAATTAAAATATATTGTTAGTTAGTAGATAACGCTAAGGGAGATTAACACGGCCGGTCAATTTATTTTCCCTCCATCAGAAATAATGTTTCTAAACTTCTTGTTATTTATCTTTGTTCAGCTTCAAGTCCCTCTCATTCCCCTTCGAAGTCTTAAAGAAAAGCATTGTCAGCACACATCAGGACCCAGAAATATTCTCCAAAATCCCTCATCAATTCAACTATCCAAACGTTGCCAATAACTAGCATTTCCATAGAACTTTCAGCATAAAAAGGACCTTTAACCTAGATTATCTCATTTTACCTTTGAAATTTTGCTAGGTAGATTCTACCCTGATCATCTCACAAGTTGGAAATGGAGGTTTTGTGAAGTTCACTGTTTCCCCTCAAGATCTCATTTTAGTAAGTGGCAGAGTTCAGAATCACAACGCTGACTTCAGAGTCTGTGCTTTTTCATTCCTTCTAGTGATTTTTCTCTTTCTGACGTCATGTGCAGATGTAACAAATGGTGTCAGAAGCAGTGGCACCTTGCCATCAGAGCCAGTCCAAGGGGAAGGATAGCATCTCAGATGGAACTCTGTGTTGAGCACCTGTGCTCACTCACACAGAAGATTCACTGTGGGGATTTTAGCTCTTTCTGGCTTCAGTGAACTTTGCAGGCCACTCACAGCCCACATCAGAGAATGCAGCTTCTACACCAAGGTCAGCATTCCAGTTCATTCATGTAATTCTCTTCCGCTCTCTCCTTCTGCATGCTAGACTCTGACTCTATACTTGCAAAGTAGTAGGTCTCCTTGGGTATTTATTTACTTTTTTCTTTTTTAAAAATGCATTATTTTTTCAAATTCTTTTACCACTAAGGTTATTACTGAATATTGAGCAGAGTTCCTGTGCTATACATTAGGCCCTTATTGGTTATCCATTTTAAATATAGCAGTGTATACATTATCAATCCCAAAGCCCCATTCTACCCCTCCCTCCTACCCTTTCCCCCGAGTAACCATAAGTTCGTTCTCTAAGTCTGTGACTCTGTTTCTGTTTTGTAAGTAAGTTCATTTATATCATTTTTTTAAGATTCTGCATATAAGCAATATCATGTGATATTTGCCTTTCTCTGTCTGACTATTTCACTTAGTATGACAATCTCCAGGTCCATCCACATTGCTGCAAATGGCATTATTTCATTCTTTTTTAATGGCTGAGTAATATTCCATTGTGTGTATGTACTACATCATCTTTATTCATTCATCTTTCAGTGGACATTTTCATTGCTTCCATGTCTTGGCTCTTGTAAACAGCATTGCAATGAACATTGGAGTGTATATATCCTTTTGAACCATATTTTGCTCGATATATTCTGATGAGCGGTATTGTGGGATCATATATAGCAACTCTATTTTTTGTTTCCTAAGGAACCTTCATATTGTTCATTGGCTGCACCAATTTACATTCTCCTTGGTTATTTCTCTATTTAACTGACCTCCATAGGCTTGCCTTACCAAGTCAACAATTGCAATTAATTCAAGTAAGTTTTGAGGGCCCTTATGGTATGTTAGCACCATCTTCCCAGGCGGCACTAGTGGTAGAGAATCCGCTTGCCAATGCAGGAGCTACAGGAGACACAGGTTTGATCTCTGGGTTGGGAAGCTCCCCTGGAGAAGGAGATGGTAACCCACTGCAGTATTCTTCCCTGGGAAATCCCATGGATGGAGGAGCCTGGCGGGCTACAGTCCCTGGGGTTGCAAAGACTTGGATACAACTGAGCAACTAAACAAAAACAACAACATGGTGTGGTAAAACCTCTGAAAGTGCCCAGCTAGAGAACTATATAAGATAGTAGACTTATATTAGACTCCTGTTATTTAGAAAACTTTCATCTCAGCTGCATTCTTGGTCCTGGACTCTCCTAGACAACCTTGGTCTGTTGTAGCCCACATTTCCGGTAGCAGTGTTGGTGATGATACCCTTGGGAAGATATTGTGCAGTTTTAGTCTGACAGCTGCCAGAGGTTTTTCAGATGGCTTGTGGATCAAATGTCTGTAAGAGTCTTAGAAATTATCTTCAAAATCTAATGAGTATACTTTGGCTTGGGGAAGGAGAGTCAGGCTGTGCAGAAGGGATACAGATTAAAATAGTCTCTTTCTTTGCGTCTTTTCTTTTTGGTCCGTCCATCCTGACTTGATAGCTCAGAGGTTCCCAGGTGCTCTTTTATATACCAGTGTTGACCTGTGATCACATGTCCAAATTTTGGCAAAATAAGGAAAATGTGTTTATAAATTGTGCTTACATATTTTCTTTTAGGAAATTATGTGTGGTGATCAGTGACATGTTGAAAGAAAAATAATTGCTTAACAAAATAATGTTTTTCAATCTTTTGTAGATGCATACAACTTTGGGGGCACTATATTTCATCCATTAAATACACAATGCTGTGTTTTACAGCAATTCAATTCAATGCTGTGAACCACAGGCTAACTCAAAGTGGTACTACTCACACAATAATCTATGTAAATGGCACCCGTGGGGTTGAGCAGTGCCCTACTTAGCCAGCCTCATGTGGCAGTCTTGGCATCGTCCGGAAGCACCATGACCATGGTGTGACCGCCATCTTTCCCACGGTAAGCCACTTCTGCTTGTTGCCTTTTTGTACCTGTTCCCTCTATGGCCGCTTTATTCCTATGGCACATTTGAAACACAGTGTCTGTACTAGACTCTAAAGTTGATCTGAGACTTTGTGACCAAGAAGAGGAGATTTGGAATGTGGTGTTGGATGTGATATTCACACTGTTTATTTCTGAAGTGTATAAAGTGGACAGAATGCAGAGGGAAGAGAACTTGGCTTGAGGATTGCTAATTGTGTGACCTTGAGCAAGGAACTTCTTGAGAGTTCTAATTCACTCAGATGCAGAATGGAGATAGCAATGTGCAAGTTGTAATTAATTTTTTTGGTGAGAGTGAAGATTAAATGAGATAATAAATGTAGAATGTTTGAAGCAGGCACATATTAGCTGCATATTTTAACTGCTCAAAAAATGGAAGTTAGCTCATCAGCTTTTTCATCTTGTTATTGAAGCCGTGCTACTAGATACATTAAAATTGTTGTGACTTCTTTGTAGCTGGACTCTTATTATGTAGTGTCTCTCTGTGAATATCTAATAATTTTATTTTCTCTGAAGTCTGGTATTAGTACTGCCATGCAGCTTTCTTTGATTGGTGTTTTTGTGGTGTATTTTTTCCATCTCTTTGCTTCTAATACATTTTATTAGTATATTTGAATGAATTTCTTGTAGGAAACATATATGTAGATCATTAAAAATCTATGCTGATGATTTGTTTTAGTGTGTTTGTTTACTTTTGAAGATCACGTTTTAAAAATTACTTTTTGTTGCTTTGCAGTGTTGTGCTCGTTTCTCCTGCACAGCAGAGTGAGTCAGCTCTGTGTGTACATGTATCCCCTCTTCTCTGGACTTCCCCCCTGTTTAGGTCGCCACAGAGCACTGAGCAGAGTTCTCTGAGCCATACCATAGGTTCTCATTAGTTACCCGTCTCATACATCAGTTCAGTGCAGTTCAGCTCAGTCGCTCAGTCGTGTCCAACTCTTTGCAACCCCACGAATCGCAGCACACCAGGCCTCCCTGTCCATCACCAACTCCTGGAGTTTACTCAAACTCATGTCCATTGAGTCGGTGATGCCATCCAGCCATCTCACCCTCTGTCCTCCCCTTCTCCTCCTGCCCCCAATCCCTCCCAGCATCAGGGTCTTTTCCAATGAGTCAACTCTTCACATGAGGTGGCCAAAGTATTGGAGTTTCAGCTTCAGCATCAGTCCTTGCAATGAACACCCAGGTCTGGTCTCCTTTAGGATGGACTGGTCGGGTCTCCTTCAGGATGGACTGGTTGGATTTCCTCTAGGATGGACTGGTTGGGTCTCCTTTAAGATGGACTGGTTGGATCTGCTCTAGGATGGACTGGTTGGGTCTCCTCTAGGATGGACTGGTCAGATCTCCTTGCTTATACATCGTAGTATGTATATGTCAATCCCAATGTCTTAACGGGCATATTTAAACTATTTATAGTTAATGTAATTTTGTTATGTTAAGATTTAAGTCTATCACTTTATTATTTTTTTCTCTTTTTCCCTTTTCCCATCTTACCTGAATAATTTTTAGCATTATATAGTGCCTGTATAGTGTAGTTTTTTAGTGTATATATTTTTTTTTTTTTGCAATTGTTGAAAATGGTTTTCACAGTGGTTGATCTAGAAATCACCTTATAGTCTCCTTCACAGACATACTAATTTATATACCTGAAGTTTAAGTCAGCAGCTTTGCCAAATTTGTCTTATATTTCCCAGCCTTCCTCTTGGGTTCTAGGAAGAAAGCATACACAGTCAGTGAGTGATACTCATAAATGTTCTCCTCAAATAGAAGTGTAAACCTGAGTCCATGTTTTAAACTATAAAATAATATATTGTTAAAAAATTGGAATTTCTTATTACTACTTATACATACTTTGTTTTTGCTTTTTCTATATGTGAAATTATATTAGAGATTCTTATTTTTAATAGCATTTTTTAGTTACTGCATTTTGAGTGTTCAAGAGCCTGAGCACTGGTAGGTTTATTGATCAAATTTTAGAAACCATGACAACTCAGGGAACAGAGCTTACTTCCCTCCAGACACAACCTTATTCAGAGTCAGAAGTAACCTCTCCTGAACTGTGTTGCAATTATTTCTTTGCTTTTAAAAATATTGTTGCCACATACTTATGTCTTCCTAAACAAAATAGTTCTGTTTTGCCTGATTTTAAACTTTATGTAAGTGGAAACATAGATGTATATTCTTTTGGGTCTTGCCGCTTTTGTGTAATGTGATGATGGGAAAATTCATTCATGTTACTTTGGGTGGATATAAATCCACAGGAAAATATGTACCATCCACCAGAAAAAGTTGAAAAAGACTTGAACAGACACTTCAAAAAGTAGTCAATTCAAATGGTCAGAATTATATTAAAATGTGCACAATCTCTTTAATAATCAGGAGCATGCAAATTAAAACCACTTGACAATACGACCTGCCAGATTGGCAATAAAAGTAAAAGATGACAATGCGTTGTGTTGCTGAGAATGAAGAGCAATAAGAATTTTCATACACTGCAGTGGAAGCAAAGTTAGTACAACTGTTTTGGAAAGTCCTCTCACATCATGCTGGACAATATACCAGCAATTTTTCTCTTACATGTATATTGGGAAAACACTGTGGCACTGTGAATCAGGACTCTTGTAAAGAATATTTATAGCAATGCTCCAAACTGGAAGGGACTGCTGAATTGATTGTAGGAAACTCACAAAATGTCTTAACTTAGTTACACACAGCAACACAAATGAGCACAGTGATATTCTCTTTGTGTCTCTGTGAATCAGCTGTGTCTCTTTCTTATGCATTTCATCAGTTTTGACTCTGTATAGTGACCTTCTAAGAATTTCCCTGAACTAGGATAGTCTATGGAAATGTTTCATTTTGTATGATGCAAACCCAAAAGTTCACCATATTTATCCTCACTTTTTCTCAAAATCTGAATGGTGTGTAACATTTTCGTTTTCTTTTTTTTCAGCTCAAAAGACGTCACAGTATAAAAGTATGGTGATCTCAATAGGTCACCCCAGTGCAGTCCTGCCTGTCACACACTATGTACCCTAACTTTTGAAAAAAGTCATTGGAAATTTCAGGGAAAAAAAATGCAACTGAGATCAAGCTAGCAGGAAGAAAGCAGCTGAAGGGAAAATATCATCTAATGTTTATTTTGCCATTATTTTGAGAATCTATACCTGGAAACATTTGGAAATAAACTGTGATACAACATCAAAGCTGGTGAATGGGTTTTGCAGTCCTTGTTGTTTTTTATTCTCTCAGTCTCAGAGGGTTTTTTTGTTTTTGTTTTTAATTTTTTAGCCATAAAGGATGAAGAAGGAGTGGGGGGAAGGTAAGAGCTCCATTCCCAGGTATGGCAGAGCACTAAGCATGGTACAGCTGCTTTAGACGGAGGAGGCTTCATTCACGGCTTCTGGGGAGCAGCCTGGCATTAACCCACAGCTGTTGGCACCGGTCCACAACTTCTCCACCAGCAGTGTGTGTTCTCAGGGCTGGCTTGGTTTCCGCAGGCGCTGCAGGTCAGCCACACCCTGACACAGCGACCCCGCAAGCCAGTTTTCTTGTTGGCAGCAGACGGCAACAGCGGCCGCTTGCTCACCTGCTCCTGACAGCATTTGCTGTTTTCCAGCATAAATGCCAGGCCCTAACGATAGCGCACCAGGGCTGCGGTACACTGGAGATGTTCAGTTTATTTCCAAGGGAGAATCTGGCTTTCAAACCTAAGCTTTCTTTTGCTTCCAGATATAAAAATCACTGCATTGCAGAGGAAATGTATCATGGTGTCTTCTGGAGGGGAGAAAGCCCAGACTGTTAAATGAAGCTTCATAGATGTGTCTACCAGGAAACACCCCAAATCCTCTCTGCTTACTCTTATTCCCTATACTTTGGTTGATCCAGGATCCACCCAACAACCTGCTGGACTGAGGTGTGTGTAACTAAGCTGGCTTCACCCAGCACTCTCCTTCTGGAATAATTTAACCTGTTTACTGACTCTGGCCCTAATGCCTGTGGATATGCCTCCTGGCCTCTAGACCAAGGTTACATAGATCCTGAACACTTGGCCGACAATACATTGCAATCCACAGGGCCCTCCCTAGGTATTCAATTTTCTCATCTGTAAAATGAAGGAATTAGAGTAAATGACTCTTGCATCTGAGCTTGTCTTTGGACAATGCCCTTAACCCAGATCCTTTGCCAAGATAATGTCTCGCATGCAGGCTGGAACCTATTAGTTTAACAAAATATCCTAAGGAACAGAATATCCTAATACTCCATCTATTGTGCTAAGTCCTTCAGTTGTGTCTGACTCTTTGTGACTCTATAACTGTAGCTTGCGAGGCTCCTCTGTCCATGGGATTCTCCAGGCAAGAATACTGGAGTGGGTTGTCATTCCCTCCTCCAAGGGAATCCTCCTGACCCAGGGATCGAACCTGTGTCTCTTTCGCCTCCTGGATGGCAGGCAGGATCTTTACCACTAGCTTTGCCTTGTCATTGCTGTTCACTTGCCCAGTCGTATCCAATTCTTTGCGACCCCATGGACTGTAGCATGCCAGGATTCCCTGTCCTTCACCAAGCGTCAAAGCTTGCTCATACTCATGTCCATTGAGTCAATGATGCCATCCAACCACCTCGTCCTCTGCCGTCCCCTTCTCCTCCTGCCTTCAATCTTTGCAAACATCAGGGTCTTTTCCAATGAGTCAATTCTTTGCATCAGGTGAACAAAATATTGGACCTTCAGCCCCTTGCAGTCCAAGGGGCTCTCAAGAGTCTTCTCCAATGCCACGGTTCAAAAGCATCCATTCTTCAGTGCTCAACTTTCTTTATGGTCCAACTCTCATACCCCTACACGACTACTGGAAAAACCATAGCTTTGACTAGATGGACTTTCAGTGAATATTTGTTGAACAAATAGATGAGCAATTGAGGGGGGTGTCACCCAGGTTTGCTAGCATATTATAAAAGCTGCAGTGTTTACAGATGTTAAAACACTCATAGAAAGGAATACAAAATTATCAAAGATTTTTAAAAATTCTTAAATGCAACCAAATGGTGTGACTTTTTCTGCACAGCGGACTTCACATTGGTACCAATAGAGTCTCAAAGCCAATAGAATACTATCTCCAAAGAGTATTTTTCCAAGAAAACAAAGGAACCCTGCGTGGTAGTTACACATTTTTGTAGTCTTCTCATCAGACCAATATCATGTGATATAAATGATAATATGTCACTTCCCAAATTAAGCTATAAAAAAATATAACTCTGTCTTGGGATTTCTCTCCACTCCTCTCTCTGTGCCTCTCTTTTGAGTCACAGCTTTCTCTGGGGACAGTGATGCCCTAATCTCTGTAGAGAGGCCCACGTGTTTAGGAGCTGGAACACTCTTTAACCAGCCACACGAATGAGGTAGGATCCTGCAGACCCAGTCAGGCTTTAGATGATGCATTGAAAGACACCTTTGGGTAGTGTTAGAGCTAATGAGCTTGCAATAGCTAATGAAGAGCATTTCCTATTTGGTTGGTTAATACCCAGGTTGTGGCAGAAGCGGATCTGCCGGCTAGGTTATGAACATGAAGAAACACCTTTCCTCTCTGAAATTCCTTATTATAAGTATCATGAAGAAATTGAACTTCTAGCATTATCTAATTTTTCTGTGTAAAACTGAGCAAGTTTTGTAACTCCTAATAGTGCCAGGGACAAACTGTCCTTAAAGAGAATGTTTATTTTCGTCTGTTTAACCACAGATATGGTAACGAATCTATTCCACTTATAAACTAACACAGTAAGCTCCTCAAAGGCAGAACTTATAATTGTGCTTTATAGAGTTCTTCTCCTAGTACAGTAATTGATATATGTACAATTTCATAATTATATATTATAAACATGAGTTGCTGGGGAAAAAAACATCTTCTCTAATGGATATTGTATCCACAGATACTGACTCTGAATGTTAAATCATATTTAGAACAAAGGGTAAAGAATAGAGTAGAGAAAGAAATTGGAGCTGGGTTCATTCAACTCTTTTGTGAGTTTGATTCTTTATCCTACTTATATCTATATCTGTGTCTGTATCTGAGTCTATGTCTATATATGGACATCTAGCCAGCCTAGATATTCCCATCTACTTATGAAATCATTATGATAATTGTGGGAGATTTCTTCTAATCTCCATTAGGCAGTCTTTGTCACCTGGATATCTCTTAATCTGTTACATTTAGAAACTTCACCAGAGTGAATCATCCATCTACTTACAGGTAAACAAATCAAAATGAACATAACTAGCAAGATCATTCTTTTTTTAAATTTGAAAAGCCTTATCAATAAATGGTACCGTCGCCTTGGTTTGTGTGCTCTGTAAATGTGTTTTCTGCCAGCTATACATTAGACTCTCACAAGGGCAAGGGAAATTGAAACTGTCTTTCTAATGGATCATAAGTCTTGGAAATGATTTGAATTCATGGATTAAATGTCAGCTTTGAAAGCATTTGCTGATTTATCTTGGATCTTAAAAGAAAGAACATTTCTATGACAAATCAAATTAGTGCATTTTCCTAGTCTCCATTGTAGTTTTCCAGAATAATATCCTGCAAAGAAATAATACAACATTTTTCCTATCTCAAGGAGATTTTTATTATTAGTATTAAGACTCTCTACCAGTTAGAAAACTCTTGGAGATGAAGAATAGGAAAGTAAGTGTTGTACTAGAGTATAGAGATTATGATTAAAAACAGTGGATCTCACCTCAGAAACACCAAAGTGAATCGGTCAGTAAGCTGCCTCTGTGTGCCCGGGGAAGACTGTGAGACTTCCTGTCATCTTCTTCATCTTGCTCCCCTCTCTGTACCCCTGCTTGAAAGGAAATTCTGACTCCTTCCCTGACTTGATATAACTTTGGCAACTTTCACCTGTCTCTCAGGGCCTAGGTTAAAATTAAAATCGTTCTGTAGAAACAAGTAGCTTCCCTTTTGGCCCAGGGAATTGCTCCAGGCATGGCCTCCCACCCTATAATTAGAAATCTTTAACTCTGAGTCCCTGGCTTCTTTTCTGTTGCATCACGTATCCTTCACACCATCTTTTTTCCGAGTCTCCACAGACTGACAACACTTTCTGATGTGCAGCCTGGCTGTTGATCAAGACTTTCTTTTCCCCAAGGATCTTCTTTGGATTTCACCCTCCTTGATCCCATCTTGCAACTTGAGGAAAAATGAAGCTCCGGGAGCTGGTGATGGAAAGGGAAGCCCAGCGTGCTGCAGCGTATGGGGTCGCAAAGAGTCAGACACGACTGAGCGACTGAACTGAACCGATTCACACCTGACACCCAGACACTTTTGTCTGAGCCAGAATCCAGAATATGGAAAATTGAGCTTCTGAGGTTTGTTCCGTGGCCTCATGGTCTTTAAGGGAGATTGGAGGCATGATACACATCCCCTTCTGTAGTCGAGGTTTTACCACAGTTCAGGTCTTTGTGATTACATATTGTCAGGGTCATTAGGTTTTATAGTATAGTCTTAGGCTCATGAAGTTAGATGCTCCGTAGGATTTGAAAAAAAGAGGTAGATTGTGCCTAAAATTGGTTGTAAAATACTACATCAAGCTATATAGTTGGCCCTTTGGCCAGACTTTCATTATTTATAGTTGTATAATAAGCTGCCTATCTTTCAGAAGAATTTTTCAACTCTGAGACTCTCCAAGGGAGTGGTTTCTGTTGCTTTTAAGTAACACTGCTAATTTGTCCAGTGCATTTTAACTTCCATATACATAACCCCAGGCTTCCCTGGTAGCTCAGGTGGTAAACAATCTGCCTGCAATGCAGGGCAGGAGACCCCGAATCATCTCCTACATCAGGAAGACCCTCTGGAGAAGGGAACAGCTGCCCACTCCAGTATTCTGGCTTGGAGAATCCCTTGGACAGAGGAGCCTGGCAGGCTATAGTCCATGGGGTCGCAAAGAGTCAGACGTGACGGAGGGACTTTCATTTTCACTTTCACATACATAATAACCCCAAGCTTCCCTGGTGGTGCTAGTGGCAAAGAGCCTGCCTGCCAATGCAGGAGGTGCGGGAGACCCGGGTTCCATCCCTGGGTCTAGAAGGTCCCCTGGAGGAGCACATGGCAACCCACTCCAGTGTTCTTGCCTAGGTAACTTCACGGATGAGGAGCCTGGAGCCCACAGTCCATGGGGCTGTAAAGAGTTCCACACGACTGAAGCAGCTTGGCAGGCTCCCACACCCGCTCTGTAGCAGTCGTGGTACTGAGTCCATGTTCATCCATCCAGGATGGCACAGCTAAGTCAGGCTTAAAACTGCTAAGTCACACCCTCTCTCATCTTTTCAAAGGGGAGAAAATCATGTTATATAGATTTCATTATCCTTGATACCTGAATTCATTTCCTGCTCTTTAGAAAACTGTGTGCTTAACTTCCTTGGTTCACTTGTAGGTCAGACCATGGTGACTAAATTTTGTTGTATGCTTATGTTGTTACGGTATCTCTGTTATTTCACATTTAATCGACAAGGCTTTTTAATAACTAGAATTCATCCTCCACTGTGGTGCAAGCTGACTGACTTTCAAATTATTTCTTGCATCTAGCTTCTTTTTCCCCAGTGTTATTTCTGCTCCAGTAGAACTCATACTATGTCCCAGGAAATATGCTCCGTTCTGGGAATATAGAAGTGATGAAAGAGATGTACCTCCTGCCATCATGGAGCCTTTAAATATAATTAAATATAAACAAGAAAAAAAGGCACCATGACCCATTTAAGTATTTTGCATAGATATACAAATCTTGTAAACAGTAAGTGGACGAGAGAGAAGAGGACCTCTTTTCTATGAACAGTCTCTCAAATAAAAGGAAACTCCACTGTGCCGGGTCCCAGACACCCGTAGGCGCACAGTACATCCCAGCAGCAGCTGTGACCCCTAAAGCCGTTCAGTTAGCTCCTGTTCCTCTTCCTTTTCCATTTTGACCCAAGGGTTTTAGTCTCAGGTTTCCTGGAAACTGTAACCTGGGTTGCTAGAGTCTCTATGAGAAGCTTTCTCTTCTAACAGCCTGGCTCTGCCCCCAAAGACATAAGTCCAGGTACCTGCATCTGACATCAGAATGCAGAAGACATCGTCCTGGTTTCTTGGCTTATGGATTTGAAACATGATTGCTTGATAGATACATTAAAATAAGGTAAGAAGTGATACTGAGGGTCTTCAATTGTATTAGTACTTCTTTCCAGCTACATTATGGGTTAAAAACATGTGAGTGGGCTGCTCTGAGGCTTGCAGAACTCTCTATTGCACGTGGACCTGTGCTTCCCAAGCAGAAACTTCACAAGCAGGTGATTGAAACCCAAGGTTGTCAATTGGAAGTTTCTTTTGTAGTAATTCAATATTGTAATGATGATGAAGCTTTTTACAATTCAGAAATGGCCTCTGAATGAACAAAGGGTGATTATTTTTTTTTTTTTATTTTTTAGATTTGTTTTTCATATTCTGTCTCTTTGAAGAGTGATATTCTATTGTTTACAGTGGATAAAATAATGCAGTTGATCCCTCCACTCCCCAGTAAAGCCTCCATCATTTGGCCAGATGAGATGACATCAGGTTTATGATGCTCAGGAGCCCCCTTTGGTAAAATAGAAACCTATGATTCTCAGTTATCTTTGAAGCCTGGGAAAAGTAACAGAGATGAATCGTCATTTCATTATCTCTATCTGAACAGCCTCTCAAGAAAAAAAAAAAAACACTTTTTGAAAAATGAGATAAAATGGTATCCAGTGAGTCATGATTTGGGGTTAATGCCAGCCCAAAGCTCCTGGGAGTGTCTACCAGGTGTGTCTCAATCAGCAGTATGAGCTCATGGGACTTCTTTAGACCCCTGAGTATGGTTCACTGATCTGTTACCTAATTCCTTCTGTGGCCTCATAAAGCTACACAGAGAAAAAGAAGAAGAAGTATAGGACGGCTCATGGGAGGTGCATCCACATAAGAGATGTCCCGGGGAATCATGAGAAGCTTCTGCCTCTCGAGCTCAAAACCACTCATGCCTTCCCTCTGCCTTTCTATCTTTTTTCTTTCTTTTTAAAATTTTCGTCGGAGTAGAGTTATTAACAGTGTTGTGTTAGTTTCAGGTACAGCAAGGTGAATCAGTTATATGTATACATATATCCACTCTTTTTAAGGTTCTTTTCCCATACAGGTCACTACAGAGTGTTGAGTAGAGTTCCTGATGCTATACTGAACGTTCTTATTAGTTATCTATTTTACATACAGTAGTACATATATGTCAGTCCCAATATTCCAATTTATCCCTTCCTCTAGCCCCTGGTAAATGTAAGTTTGTTTTCTACGTTTGTAACTTTACTTGTTTCGTAAATAAGTTCATTCGTACCCTCTTCTTCTTAGATCCCACATACAAGCAATATCATATGATATTTGTCTTTCTGTGTCTGACATTTCACTCAGTGTGACAATCTCTAGGTCTATCCATGTTGCTGCAAATAGCATTATTTTGTTCTTTTTAATGGCTGAGTAACAGTCCATGGTGTGTGTGTGTGTGTGTGTGTGTGTGTGTGTGTGTGTGTAGGTAGATGCATGTACTATATCTTCTTTATCCATCCCTCTGTTGATGGACATTTAGGTTGCTTCCATGTCTTGGCTATTGTAAACAGAGATACAGAACATTAAGGTGCATGTATCCTTTTGAATTATGGTTTTCGCTGGGTATATGCCTAGGAGTGGGATTGCTCCCTTTCTTTTGTTTACATAATGGGGCTATGTGTGAAGATGATTCTTTGGAGGATCATGAATGAATGAACGCAGGTAGAATTTCCAGAGCCTCTGGCCTTTTCTAAGCTTTCCTTGGCAGAGGCTCTGAAGGGAACCAAGGAAGGGAAGGGCTTTAGGAGCCGAAATCCCTCTGGTCAGACTAGTGTCTGTTCCCTGTTCTCATTGCAGGCTGCAGTCTGTGATGGGCGTGTGATCTGAAGCACAGAGATTTGGATGTCGCACTGGGGTGCCTGGGGGTGGGCATTAGGTTTGAATGAGAGGAGCTGTGGTCTCTGTGTAGAAGCATTAGATCTGGATTAGATTCTGAGCAGTTTTACTTCTAAACATTTATCCTAAAGAAATAATGCTGATGAGGATTAAGAGTTATCTCTAAATCTGTAGAAATACCATCAGGGGCAGGAATAGAATTCACTGATGAAGTGTTTTGCTCTGGCTGGGACCAGAATGTCCATATTCAAGTCCTAGCTCTGCAATTTACTGGATGTGTGACCTTGAACAAATTATTTAACTTATTTTTGTCAGTGCTTCCTCAGTTTCTGAAGGGAGGCTTGTCATTGTCCCTGTTTTGCACAACCATTATACACATTAAATTAGTTAAGAGTTATAAATTGCTTAGCATAATGCATCCCATATATAAGCACTTGAATAAATATTAGTTATTACTTTATTATTATTGTTATTGTTATTAGATTTATCACATCAGTGTTTATAACAATGAAAAACTGGAAAGGCATAACTATCCATTGGTAAGAAACAAATTAAAGAAATCATTATGGTTCCATATAATATAAAACTGCATAGCTATTAAAGATGATGTTTCAGAAGGCTCATTAGTGACATGGAAAACTACTGCTCAATGGAAAAGAAGTTACAAATATTGTGCATAGGGCCATTCCCTTTGTTAAATATATTTTATATTTCTATATTTATAAAAATATAGATGTAAATTATATGCAGATAAAGAGGACAGAAAATATACACACAGCATTACCCACATAGGATCACAGATGATTTGTTTTTGTTTTTATCCTCAACTGTCTCTCCTAACGTGAACAAGTGCTCCATTTGCAATCAGAGACAAGCATATGTGTTTCATTAAAGCAGCGACAGTTTGGTTTCAGGAACTTAATCATCCTGTTTATGAACGGGAGGGTAAAGCGATGGCCTGTCGGGACTGCTGTCACCGTGACTGCTCGCAGCCTCTTCCTCATCCTGCCTGCTCTCCGCAGCGGCTGGAGGGAGCCCCACGGTCACCCTCCTGCGCGTTCTCCTGCCTCCTTGTCTCCATCCTCCATTCCTCTCTGAAATTAGCTTGTGTGTGTATTTGTATGTTTTCTTTTTTAAAATCTTTTCTCTCTGGAATGAAAACTCCCTATCTCAGGGACCTTACTGGTCTTCTTCACAGCTGAAGAACTTAAAATACTGCCTAGCAGCACAAGTATGCAATAGATAATTGTTGAATGAATAATGAATATCAATCACTTTGCAGAGTGCTCCAGAAAATTTTAATTAACTTTTGCAATTAGAGGCAGAGATGTGTTTCACTCCAAATGCCTCGTTTCACTCCAAAATAAGCTAGATCAGAAGGCTTGTCTTCAGTCAATGAACATGTAAAATGTCACATGAAGAGCCGAGTTCACCAAATGTCTGTCCTCAGTTTTTGGAATTGATTAAAGTAGCTATCTAGTTTAACTAGTGATCTAGTTACCTTGTTTAATCCTCACAACAATACTGTGAGGTCTGTTACTTGTTTAAGAAATTATTCTGATATTTTGCAGATGAGGTAAATGAGACCTAGAGAGGCTAAATAACTTGCTTCAGTTTACATACCTAACAGGGCCCAGAACTGGGACTGACACCCCAGAAATCTGGCTCTACAGTTGGCACTTGTAACCAACATATTACAATACTAATGCTCAGGAACTCAAAAAATTACCTGTATGTGCAATTATGCATGCATTTATATATGCAGAATCATGTACTCAGATGATTGCCAGTTCAGTGTTAGGGTTTAATCATGTCAAAAGAGAAATGAACCAGAAATCCAAGATTTGAAAATCTAAAGAAAAAAATCAAAAGCCAATAATTCTATAGCACTTTGTGCTTAAAAACAACTTTCACATATAATAATTCCTATTACTGACCCTAAATATCCTGACTCTGAAATATATGCAAAAGGTTAATAGCCTAACTGTTTAAAGGAAACTTTAAAAACAATAGAAATAAGGCTAATACTCCTACTAGAAAAATGAAACAGGCATACAAGTTCAAACAAAAAGAAAAATACAAATTATTTTGAAACATGTGAGGAAATGTTTATGTTTACTACTAGTCAAAAAAATTAAAGTGAATTAATACAACACTGCAGTGTCATTTTTTGGTCAAACACATTGCTAAACATTTGAAAGGTATAATTCTCTGTGTATAGCAGAGTGAGGAAACAGTACTCTCATAAACATAGAGTAGAGATTAGGGTAGGCTTTATGGCAATTACGGCAATTAACTAAGTTTGGTACTTTAAGATTCGTACAACATCCATTGTTTGCTTTGTTAATTCTTCTTCTATGAGATAATGAGAAACATGGACGGTATTTCTGTTCATCCTAGTATTATTTATAATCATAAAAAAAGAGTTATCAACCTTGAAAATATTAGAGAAATAAATGATCATATACATATTTAGGGATATATTTAATCTTCTAGAATATCTCTCATGATTAAACGTGTGAAGAAAAATGCAGGGACCTAAGTACTAAAATCACATTAAGATGTATAGGGATGCCAGGAAAAGAATCTGGATTTTCAAAACAGTGATCATATTAATTACTTTTGAATGTAAGACTGAGTGCTTTAATTTTTATTCTTTATGTGTTTTCTATTTCCTATAGTTTTGAACAACAATCAGAAAAAAAAATTAAGGATTCCTAAAAATAAACATATAGCCCCCAAGATAGTGTAAAAACTTATTGATTTGCCTCAGCACAAAGCCCATTTCAACAATAGCTTTGTGTCTAGCAGTGGAACCTTTGCAAATACAAATTTGAACATATCCAGACCTTGAGATGTCCTTCAGTTAAAACCAAGTAATTCAGGCCCTAAAAATGATGGTCAGATTCAAACGTTCCAAATGCAGTAAAAATTGTAAGTGTTACAGGGAAATGACTCCAAACAGAGAGATAAAGTCCTTCTGCAATCTGCAGTTTTACCAGGCAGTCTTATACCGGATAGCCATTGCATTGGGGCGGGGCGGGGGTGGGGGGGAACCTTTCAGTCTATTGTTAAATCTCTTTTCTGCCTCATTGCCTTCTTTTGAAGCTTCATTGCTTTTATGCTTATAGTTTTAACCATTATCGTTACCTCTGTCCTGCCAAAAACTAATGCACCATTTACCGTGGTTTCGGCTCCTGGCTCACCGTTCCTCACCACCGTGCAGTTCACACGTGCTCACACGTGAGCAGGTGACCCCTGCGCCCACCCGGGGTTCCGCACAGACCTCTTTCTGTGCTCTGAACGTAGACTCTTCAGTCCCACTCCTGAGGTATTGGCTTTTCATTTTCTGTTTATACTTGTAGATCATTTGTGCTGATCTTTTCTTTTACTAGTTCTTACTGTGTTAGAAATGATTTGGCAGTCAGGATAGGGAGAACAAGATCTTGATTTTGTTTGTTTTTCCATTGGTTAATATAGGTGGGGTTATAATAAAGTAATAAACAAGCCCCAAACCTCAGTGGCTTCAACCAACAAGATTTATTCCTGTGTACGTCTCATGTCTGTTGTAGATTAGCAAGGGCTTCTGTTTGTATCATCTGGAACCCCAGATCCAAGTGGATGGAGCAGCCAGCACTGGGATACTGTTGCTGGCTCTAGGTGTTAGGGGTATCTCACACCCACAGTTAGATGCTCTGACCTTGAAGTGACATTCACTTACTGCTTCTGCTCATACCTCATAGAACAGAACTAGTTCCATGACTCTGCCCAGCCACTGAAGAGGGGTCAGGAATAGCCCAACAAATAGATTGCTGGAAATACTGAGAAGCAAAATCAACAGCTCCTCCATGTCTCCTAAAAGAAGTATTGTTGAACTTTTGTTTGGGGTGGTTCTTGTGAGCCAGTTGCCCTGTTTAAACAAGACTACTCATATCAGAGTTTAACTGAATGAAGATTTTTATCATCGACTGGGTACCAGATCCGGTGCTAGGTGTGCAGGACACACAAATGAACACAGTGGGCTCTCAGCTTCAAGGAGCAACCTGTCCAGTGGGGAATAACCTGTCTAGTGGGGAAGAGATATGGAGCTAGGTAGTCATACTGCTATAAAAGGAGAGAACACCCGAATTGTACGGAGTCACAAAGTGCTGTGGGACGCTTACCATGCCCGTTGGTCCAGGCAGTGTTGTCCATCAAGCGATGGGGACATCAGGGAGGACAGAAGAAGCCCTTAGCCCTCTGTGTTCACCCTCAGCTGCCTCCCACCATGCTGTGTAGGCGTCTGCCTGTGGCTGTGCTGGGTCATGGAGCCGGGTGCCCTTTGAGAGGCAGGTGAGTTTGACACACATTCCATGACACACATTCCCTACCCCACTACACAGTAGCTGTCATTTTCTGGGAGGCCTCTATTCTCCCAGGCATTGCTAAGGGTTTTGGTACAAATTCAGCCCCGAGACGGGCCCGTTATGACACCGTACAACACAACTGTCTCCATAGACCTCCTCCTCCCTCCTCTCTCCTTGCCTCCTTCCTTCTTTCTTTGGGGTCAGTTTATTTCTCTCTCTGTATTTTCCTCTGCTTCCTACCATGTTTTCCTTTCCTCCTCCTTTCTTTCCTATCCACTTATTTCTCATTCATTTCCCTGAAACAGTAAAACTTTCTAATCCAGGAATGGCGAACTGGCTCACTGTTACTAGAACACTGATTCTAGGGGTGACCTGTGGTGTGGAGGGCAGCCTGCTGGACTGGTACCTAAAGTCTGACTTGGGACTTTCAGGTCCAATAACTCTCTAGGCCTGTTTCCTCATCTGCAAAAGAAAAAAAGTCCTTTGATGTTAACTCTGTCTCTTGAATCTGTAAGTCTTTGAATATTTTAACAATGAAAGGATTCACTTTTAGATTTCTGAGCTTTAGAATTTTAAAGTACTACACCTACAGTATTTTTTATTTACAGTTGAACTATTTATAAGATACTTACAAGACAACGAATTTTACACATGAGAAATCGTATCAGAAGTATGAATTACAGCCCCGACAACAATACAAAATGGGCATAAAATAAAGCTGAAGTGGACAGACAGGTAGTTTCTCTCTTTAGTGTTTTAACGCTAGCTTAAACTTTGCTAAAGAACTGTGTTTTAGGAGACTGGCAGGGCTCTCAGCTGAAGATTGCATTTCAGTGTTGTATCCCGTGTGGGAAAAAAATAAGACTGATTCCCATCCCCACCCCACCCCCTGCAACAACACTCTAAAAAACAGAAACAAAAAACTGCACCTACAGTGTTTCAGTAGAACAATGCTTCTTGTTCTCTTTCTAAAATATGTAGACAATGACACAATGACACAGTGACACAAAATCTGTGAGTCCCACGAGAAATCAGTCTTTGCACAGGGCAAGTCACTCCTGTTCAAGGGGAAAGAACTTTTGTCACAGACCCTGCCATATCCTTCCTCACTGTCTATAAATTTTTAGTCCGGAAGCTTCTCATGGAGATGGTGGGAGAAAGATTCATTGGTGGCTTGTAATAACCAAAAAGTTGTTCTTCAAAAAAGATATTAGACTTTTCAGGTTGTACGTGAAATAACCTTAGCAATAGAGATGATTTTGAAAAAAAAAAAAAAATACAGTGAAATCTCTAAAGAGAACCATTTCATAGTAAACAACATTTTATATAAGTAGTTGTTGTTTCAAAACTAAAATACTTTTATTAAAGACCCAGCATCAGTCAGGTATGGCTTCACTTGCGTGAAAGAAGGAGCAAGGCAAATGGAGAAACGGAAGTCGAAACATTAGTGAGGAAGAGCCAGACGCATGGCAGCCATTTGAGAAAGATGATCTTTGTTTTCCCCACTGTGATCTTCTGGTTTTCATTGCTCATATCTTTGTGTCTAGACATGGAAGCGCATAACTGGTGATGACGGAAATGAAACGTGCTCACTAATCCAGATTCCCACAGACTCAGCTAGATATCTAACATGGACTGCCTGGCTCCATCTTTTCTCTGACACCCCAGTGTTTCTCTAACTTAGTCAATTTCCAGTCCTGTAGCAATATATATTATCACAATAAACCTCTAAGGTAAATTTCTCCTACCTAGAAATAGGGAACTCCCTGGTAACTCCGTGGTAAAGAAATCTGCCTGCCAAAATGGGAGACGTGGGTTTGATCCCTGGGTCAGGAAAATCCCCTGGAGAAGGAAATGGCAACCCACTCCAGTGTTCTTGCCTGAGGAGTCCCATGGACAGAGGAGCCTGGTGGGCTGCAGCCCATGGGGTAGCAAAAGAGACTTTACATGACCTAGTGACTAAGCAAAAACAACCTACCAATAAAGGAACATGAAGTTTCAAAGACTTCATTTAAAAAAAATCTAGAAAATATTTTAAATGCTAATAGAAAAATTATAAACCAAGAATTCTTGTTTAACTTAAATAACTTTGAGATCATCCAGGAAATCTTCAAAGTGAATTACTTCTATTTGAGGCAAAGTATTGCGTTAACTATTTTTATGTTATAGCAAAATCTTTTTTTAAACTGAATTTATTTTTAATTGAAAGATAGTTGTTTTACGATATTGTGTTGACTTCTTCCATACAACATGAGTCAGCCATGAGTATACATGTCTCCTCCCACTGAACCTCGCCTCCTGACCCCATCTCACCCCTCCAGCCTGTCACAGAGTACCAAGTTGAGTTCCAACATCTTATATAGCTAGGGAAGTGTTTACCTGTTAGATTCTTCAGCAAGAAAATGATAGCAGTAACAACAGCAAAAGAAGGAATACATTTGGCTTGTGTAAATATCTTTTAAAAGTATTTTTGTTCTGTCCATGTTGCAATGCCTTAAAATCATTTTTAGACTGTAAATTATTACAGTTTTATTATTGTAATGTAAAATTTCATGTATTTAACAGTTTATGCTTCCCCAAGGAATGGATGATGGGAATCTCAAAGGTTTATTAAATTATTTGGATTCTGATAAATAGCTTTAACACCTAACTTTATCTAGTGCAATATTTTAAAAAGCCTCTTGGTGTCTTTGTAACATTTTTCTAGCATTATAATTTTTTAAAAGTTAATATTCCAAGTTTAAAAAAAAATAATTGTTTTTGCTAGTGTAATTGAGTTATTCTGGTTATTAAGATTTTGTGCATTAGTGTGTGTGCTTGTGTGTGTAAAGTTATTTTTTGTGATATTTTAAAACAGAAGTGTACAAAAATGTGCAGAAAAGGTAACCGTTGTTGGTGGGAATGTAAGCTGGTGTGGACACCGTGGAAAACAATGTGAAGGTCTCTCAAAAAACTAAAAATAGAGCTACCATGTGACCCCGCAATTCCACTCCTGGATATTTACCTGAACAAAATGAAAACACTAATTTGAACAGATAACATGCACCCCCGTATCACACAGGCAGTATTTACAATTGCCAAGTATGGTAGCAACCTAAATATCTATTGACAAATGATGGATAAAGATGTGGTATGTGTGTACATATATATGGAACCTAAAAAATACAACAAACTAGTGAATATAACAAAAAAGAAACAGACTCACAAAGAACAAACTAGTGTTTACTAGTGGGGAGAGGGGATGGGGGGTAAGATTAGAGTAGGGGAATAACAGGTACAAACCACTGTGTGTAAAATAAGTAAGCTGCAAGGACATGTTGGACAACATAGGGAATATAATCAATATTTTATAATAAGTATAAATGGGATACAACATTTAAAAACTGTGACTCACTTTGTTATACACCTGAACTTTATATAATGTTGTGCATCAACTGTATCTCAATAAAAAGAAAACATAATTGCACTTTCTTTGGCATTGCTTCCTTTGGGAGCCGGCAGCTAAATCCTCTCACTAGCATCTGGGCAGGCCTGGGCTGCCTTGACTACTAGGGCAACCTGGACGTGACGCCATGCGATGTCTAAGGTCAGGTCACAGCGAGTCGTGCGGCCTCCGCCTGTCTGGGGGCACTTGCTCCAGGAGCCTTGAGCCACCACACGAGAAGCACGCCAACCTGGAGACCTCCGTGTGCCGCTGGAGCCCACGCCAGGGGGACCGGCCACCTGCAGACTAACAGTAGGGGTACCCGAACTCCACCCTCCGAGCATTCTGGCTTGGCCAGACACGCGTGAAGAAGCCACCTGTGATTTTAGCTCCTGGTCATTCAGTGAACTCTACCCAGATGAGACATCAGATGACGTGGAGCAGAGACAAAGCATCTTTGTTGTTGTCTAGTCGCTAAGCTGTGTCCGATGCTTTGCAACCCTGGGCTGTGACCCACCAGTCTCCTCTGTGCCTGGGATTTCCCAGGCAAGAATACTGTACTGGGTTGAATTTCTTTCTCCAGGGGACCTTCCCAACTCAGGGATCAAACCCATGTATCCTGCACTGGCAGGCAGATTCTTTACCACTGAGCCAAAGGGAAGCCCGTTCAGGCTCCTGTAGTTCTTCAAAGGACAGCGTTGAATGCTTTCTAAAATGAGCTCTCACAGCACCCAATGCCTGTAACCCTGACGCTTATCACTCAGTAACCCTCTTGCTCTCCTGATGTTATGATTTGAGTGGTGCTCAGTTGCTTAGTTGTGTCCGACTCTGCGACCCCATGGCATCCCACCAGGCTCCTCGATCCATGGAATCCTCAGGCAAGAATACTAGAGTGGGTGCCATTTCTTACTCCATACGATTTGAGTAGACAGAATATAAAATGACTGATAATTTTTATAATGATAGCATTGACTATAGTAAAAATGAATTGCCTTAAAGCCCTCAAAAATAAGATAGTTACAGTTAGTTAGCCTATATTAATCATTTGAAATTATTCTTCTATAAGAATATGTCCTATATTCGTGTCCCACAGAATTCATGAGCACAATAAAATGATGGCTATTTGATGCCACTGACTTTGGCTTGATTTTTGATATGGCAAAATCCATTGCAGTTTTTTGGGTGATGTAAACTTCATTCTTTCATCACATCACATACTTCTATGGTACTTTGGTACCAGCAAATAAATTAAACACATATCCTAATTTAAAATAGCAGAGTTCTGCTAATGATGCAGTCTAAGCCATCTCCAAATCTCCTTTCCCTGTTTATCAAAATGTATATTCCTAATATATCCAGGGTGTAATAAAAGCATTAAAAACTCTAATGCTCTCTGAATGTTTGCATTAGGCGCTAAGAACAGCACGTGGCCATTTTACAGGACACTGCATAACCTACATTATTAGTTTTCCGAACTTTTTTGAACATGCATCCTCTGTAATATACACGTACATCTCTAAAAATATAATATAGTGCATTGTGAAATTCACAAAAGTAGAAAATAAAGTGATGAGGTTAAAATTGAAAGGAAATAGAAATTCTGAAAAATGTGCTTGATACCATAGTGAAATCTTGTTAACTCCTTGAGGTTGCCCACACCTCACTTTGCAGATCACTCAGGTAGATAGTGGATGAAAAGGAACCTCTAAACCCACAGATACATATTTGTGAAAAGGTATAAAAATGTAAGTTAGCTGCTTGGATTCATCATTGGTTCTATCCTCACACTTGTATTGACTTTTGTGATAATCACATCCATTATTTTACCAACTTAGCCTTCAAGACAAAATAACGAATGTATCATTGACTGAACTGCAGTCAATAGGCTATTATAATTTCCCTTAATACAGCAATATTGAAGAGTTCTAGTTTATTTGAAAGCTTACAGTTGCTGAATAACTATAAAAAATGGAAATGCATAATAATGAAGACATGGAGAAAGTCTAAAAAAGGTCCAGTAATTGGAAGGAAAAGATAGCCAAAAGTCATGAAAGAAGGAGACTATTTTCAAGGTTAAGTTATTTCAGACTTTAACTTTGTGCTATATACTTTCGAGGTGTGATTCAGATTTTTAATTCAGTCAGTATCTATTTCATGTTTCTTGTATGCCAGACACAATGGATGTTTATCTCAGATATTATTTAACCTCCCCATTATGGATCCTTCTAATCTCTCTTCTCAGGAATTGCTTACATTGGGAAGGTATTTTTAAACAAATGAGATTAGAAGAATATATATTACATCTTAACAAAACCATGATGGAAGATGGGGATCACAAAACTCTTGCCTTCCTAATTTTCTGTGTTCCCAAATAACACTTTAATGTATCACAGTTCATTTATTTCCTTGCTTTGTGCTTACAACTGTAGAGTTGAGTAGATGCAAGAGAGACTGTACGGCCTGCAAAGTCTAAAATATTTACCAACTGACTCTACAGAAAATGCTGCTGACTCCTGATTTAAGAGATGTACTAAACTCACTTCTTTATTTCTGCTCAAATTTGCAAGCAGTCAGAGCAGAATCCTCTTGAAGAATGTTATTTTCACAGCCAAGACATGGAAGCAACCTAAATGTCCACCTTCAGATAAATGGATAAAGAAGATGTGGTACATACATACAAACAGAATATTACTCAGCCATAAAAAGGAATGAAATAATGCCATTTGCAGCAACATGGATGGGCCTAGAGATGATCACGCTGAGTGAAGTAAGTCAGACAGAGAAACACAAACATTATATATCATTTATGTGTGGAATCTAAAAAATAGTACAAATGAACTTATTTACAAAACAGACTAACAGACATAGAAAACAAAGTTATGGTTTCCAAAGGCAAAAGAAGGAGCAGGGATAAATTGGGAGTTTGGGATTGACTGACGTACACTGGCATATATAAATAAACAAAGATTTACTCTCTAGCACAAGAAAGAATTGGAGAAAGGAACGGCAACCCTCCCCAGTGTTCTTGCCTGCAAAATCCCATGGACAGAGGAGACGGTGGGCGAGAGTCCTGAGATGGCAGGGTCAGGCGTGGCTGAGCAACTGAGCGTGGGCATGAGGACCCACTTCAGCATTTCGTGATAAACTGGGTGGGGAAGAACAGGACAAACGCAGATACATACCTCTTTATGTGTAGAACCAAATCACTTTGCCGTGTATTTGAAACTAACACCATATTGTGAATCAAAAAGAAAAGAAAAAGAATGTTATGTCACCAGTGGTGGGTGGCTCAAGTTGTTTATAAAGGAAATGAGTGCCTTTCACCTAAGAAAGTGATAACTCAAAGTTTGTCATTGATTATTATCAATTCTGTCAAACAAATTAGTACCTCATACCTGGGATAAATCAGATGGGAAAAGAAATGAACTGTGAGGTTATAGAATGGTTTGTTTTCACCTCAGAAAGTGTAACTATTGGGTTCTTGCCATTTTATATAGAATTTAGGGCCTTGAAGCATCTTCCAAATTACTTAGAAGGTGATCCCTCTACCTCTCTGGGAGAATTGCTTTGATTTTCTCATCTTCTCAGCTGCATTTTTTTCTTGGCCGTTGTTCTCCTGGACTGTGACTATGTATGTTGGGGGGTGCGGTAACTCAGTTTTGATGGGCTGATTTGTCAGGAGACAGAATGTGTTGGGCTGGGCTGTGTCTTGGAGCAGTTTAAACAAGTGAGATTTGGACTGTATGAAGAATTGAGCCAACATAAACATTATCAGTAGCATCAGTCCTGGAATCCCAAGACATATTTACATAACAGAAGTGAAGTTAGGATTCAGAAGCAGGGAAAATAAGGATAATCTTAAGAAATCTAGTGAGTACATGAATAGTTCAGATGAAATATTTCTGTTTGACACAACTCAGAGGCCCTGGAGGCTTCCTTTTTGAGGTCGTAGGGTGCAAGATACATGGCAAAACAGCTTTGTGTTTTGTTGCTGTTTTTCAAGTCAAGAAATTAGCCAGTCTCCTGACTTGTTGGTAATGGAGCTGTGACACTTCAAAGCCCACATAATCTCAAATCCTCACTTCTTCTTTTTCTGATAGTAGTGATGAAGGAATAAGGCTTCCAGGACATAATCTTTACTCAGAATACAGTCACTCAATAAATATGAATAATTTAGCATTAGATAATTCATGTGAGCATAATTTAATGAGGTTTCCTTTCAGTTACCATCACAAGAGAATAATATCATATAAATGTAAAATGGGAATACACAGAAACAAAAAGTCAGCCCAGATTTCCACCCACAGATTCCTCTAGTAAGTCTAATTCCAGGCAGCTTTCATGCCTATTATATTGCTGGAGATGATAAAAATCATGAAATCTGTATTTATTATAGTAGTGATCTCATGAAGGATGATGGGAAAGGTTAATGTACTTTAAAAACTAAGTCTTTCTTTTATTTTTACCTTATTCATATTTGTTCACTCCCAACACACAGAGCCATGCTTATTGCAAAGAAGATGAAGAAGCTTTCTTCTGAGTGACACTTCTTTCTCCTAGTGTGTATAAAAATTTTTTGGTTTTAAGTGGAATGTTTTGTCTTTTATAGGGAAGAAAGTAGAGAACTTCAAAGGGCAGACACTGTCTTACACTCCCAAAGCATGAATGTAGCCCATTCTTGTTCTGCTAGCTTGGTTTACCAAAGTCTGGCTTCCTAGTGGAACATTACTCAGCCATAATAAAGAATGAAATAATGCCATTTGTAGCAAAATGGTTGGACCTATGGATTGTCATACTAAATGAGTAAGTCTGACAAAGATAAGCATCATATGATATTGCTTATATGTGCCATCTAAAAAATGATATAAATGAACTTATTTATAAAACAGAAATAGACTCCCAGACATAGAAACATTTATGGTTACTAAAGGTAAGAGTAGGGAAGAGGGATAAATTAGGAGTTTGGCATTAGCAGATGTATACTACTATATATAAAATAGATAAACAATAAGGGTTTACTGTATAGCATAGGCAACCATATTCAATATTTTATAAAAAATTATAATGGAAAATAATCTGAAAAAGAATATATATAAAGTTTTATATATATATATAACTGAATGTATATGTATGGGCTTCCCTGTTGGCTCTGATGGTAAAGAATCTGCCCACAATGTGGGAGACCTAGGTTCAATCCCTGGGTTGGGACGATCCCCTGGAGGCAGGCGTGGCAACCCACTCCAGTATTCTTGCCTGGAGAATCCCATGGACAGAGGAGCCTGGTGGGGTCACAAAGATTCGGACACAACTGAGCGACTGACACTTTCACTTCCACACTGGAGACTACATAACATTGTAAATCAACTATATTTCAATCTGAAAAAGCGAAGTGAACTTTTAAGGCAGCCGATACTTCCTAAGGAGCGTGAAGATCTTCCTCTCCCAATTCAAAGGGGTTTAATCTCAGACTATGGAATTTATAATGTCAGGACACCCTGCTTCGCAATTACTTCTGAATCATTTCCTTCTTTCTATCTTGTTCACAAACATAGCCTTCAGGCAAAATTTTTAAAACAATCCATTAATCATGGATGAAAAGAATTATTTCAGGAGAGGAGATATTAGTTTTGCCACTGATTGCTGTGTAATTCTTGATAAAGCGTTGCTATTTTAAATGAGTGGGTTTTAAAATCACAAAGTTTGGAAGGGGAGAGTGGCAGAGGACCAGACGAATTTAAATTGTGGTGTTGTCTATTTTTGCACAACATAAAGACCTGGGTAGTCATATTACAGAAAAGTTTTCAATTTTGCAAAAGTAACATCTTATCAGCCCTTTAATAACTAAGGAACCAGGCTGCCAATGTATAACAAAATTCTATTAGACTCCCTAGTATTTTTTAAGCTGTGTTATGGCATTAATCTTACAAAAAAACAAAGAATTAACATTGGAATTTCCTAGACTGTATGCATAGTGAACAGTAATTCATCCCATGGAATGTATTATTATCTTACTGGTCCAAGTTCTCCCCAGCAGAGTGGATAATTTGAGCATTTATTAAACTGGAATTTGTCAGTCTGCATTCTCAGATCCATTCCCTTTCTAGTTGCTGTGTGCCTGTCTGACTTCTGTAACTGAAAGTGGAACCCAGTTGCTTGCCACTCAACAAGCCCATGAAGAGGCAGGTGGGTGGAAAGGAAAGCTTGGTTTATTAAGATGCCAGAACCCGGGGGAGGGGGGGGGGCAGTCTCCTGTCCAAAGGCCAGCGGCCCCCACTGACCAGCAGGGGCAAGAGCTTCTATCAGTGGAGGGAGGGCTCCTTGCAGAAACAGCACAGTCACCTGAAAGTGGTCACCGGTGGTCTGACCAGCACCGTCTTGTCTTAGATACAGTTAATCTTTACTTGCAGGGTTGGTTTGTTTCCGTTTCCTGGAGGTAAATTCTTGGCGTCATGGCAGCTTATATCATGGCCACAGTCTGGGCATCATGAGGCTAACTTCTTCCACCCAGGGGGGTTTCAGTATCAGGACACAGGGCGTGGTTCAGAATGTTTTCTTGAGAAGAAACTAAAGGTCCTTGCCTTTGCTTAATGGCTAAACTATTATTTGATCTCCTTTGATAGTTTTCTTTTGTTTATTCACATTACCACTTCCTGAGTAAACTTATCCTTTGGCTAAAATTTTTCTACAGACGAAAGGCAGGCGGAGGACACGGGAGCAAGGGCCACAGGGCCCCGCTCTGCCTGGCGCCACCACCGACTGCCTCGCGCTCGTCGCTGTGAGAAGCCAGGACAGAACCCTGGGGCAATGCTTTCTCTGACAGCGATGTCCATCCTATCATATAAGCTGAGATAACTGCTTTTTTCTTTATTGTGATAGTTGAACAGTACTGTAGCAAGGTGTTATTAAAGCATTTATGTAGAATGACTTCTGATCGGATTCAAAGAATGGATTTATGGATTTTTATTTATTAACCAGTTGAGAAAAATTTCCCTCTTATTGCTGTTTTTAAAAATCATACTTTGGCATATGGTCCCATCACTTCATGGCAAATAGATTGGGAAACAGTGGAGACAGTGACAGACTTTATTCTCTTGGGCTCCAACATTACTGCAGATGGTGACTGCAGCCATGACATTAAAAGACCTTTGCTGCCTGAAAGAAAAGCTGTGACAAACATAGACAGCCTATTAAAAATCAGATACATTACTTTTCTGACAAAGGTCTGTATGGTCAAAGCTATGATTTTTCCAATATTCATGTACGGATGTGAGAGCTGAACCATAAAGAAGGCTGAGCACTGTTAAGAACTGATGCTTTCAAACTGTGATGCTGGAGAAGACTCTTGTGAGTCTCTTGGACTGAAAGGAGATCCAAACAGTCAATCCTAAAGGAAATCAGTCCTGAATATACATTGGAAGGACTTATGCTTAAGCTGAAGCTCCAATACTTAGGCCACCTGATGCAAAGAACTGACTCATTGGAAAAGACCCTGATGCTGAGAAATATTGAAGGCGGGAGGAGAAGGGGACAGCAGAGGATGAGATGGTTGGATGGCATCACTGACTCAATGGACATGAGTTTGAGTCAACTCTGGGAGATGGTGAAGGACAGGGAAGCCTGGCGTGCTGCAGTTCATGCGGTCACAATGAGTCAGACTTGGCTGAGTGACTTAACAGCAACAACAGAAGTATATACAGAAAATATTGGAGAAAACATGTTCAATTAAAAAATTGATAAATGGATGAAATAAAAAGTCCTTTGGAGAACAGTGGTCTAGACACTCAGGATCCTATATTCCATCCACTCATTCAGAAGAGTACAAATTTACAAATCATGAACCCTCGGTCACTGTGGCTCTGAACACAGCTTTGGAATTAGCCTAATGGACAAGTTGGTGCAAGGAGGCTAAAGTCACCCCAATGGTGATCCCCTCACATTGAAAGGTTGACCAATTTAGTTTAAAAAAGTTTTTTTTTTCCCTTTTCATGTATAAATACTAGACTTTTATGCTGATTTATTTACTTGTTTTTTAAGTTTTTATTTTACACTGGAGTATAGTTGACTAACAACATTGAATAGTTTCACGTGTACAACAATGTGATTCAGTTATATAAGTACATGTATTTTTTTTATGGTTCTAATCCCATTTAGGTTACTACGGAATATTGGACCAGCTAGATTTTGGAGGCTGCACTAACCTGCTATTTCAATTCAAAATTAAAGAGATAATACTTTTCTATTCAGTCGTTGAGCTTTATGTAGAATGATCTTGAGGGAATTAACAAACCTGTTATAAAATAGAGGTGATGGAGGGCAAACTTTATCTTACGTTTCAGATTTTCCCACTTTTAATGATATCAGCATGGGTTTTCTATATGATTTACCCAATCTGTAGACACTCTCTCTTGCATCTATGGGATCACAAAAACCTGTTTGTAAATCAGCCATTCTTTTCAGTGAAGGGAAAAGTAATATGATTTCTTATTTAAAAGTTGACCTGTTTCTTTAAAAAGTTATATGGGAGCATGGTTGATTCCCGACACTGGGTCAGTTTCAGGTATACATCAAGGTGATTAGTTATATATATACAAGCATCTGGGGTTCCCAGGTGGCTCAGTGGTAAAGAACCCACTTGCCAGTGCGGGGGACACAGGAGACGTGGGTTTGACCCCTGGGTTGGGAAGATTCCCTGGAAGAATGAATGGCAACCTCCTCCAGTATTCTTGCCTTGAGAATTCCATGGACAGAGGCGTTACAGTGGCCTACAGTCCATGGGGTCGCAAAGAGTCGGACATGGCTGAGCATGCATGCAAATACATGTATCTATTATTTTCCTGGAGAAGGAAATGGCAACCCACTCCAGTACTCTTGCCTGGAAAATCCCATGGCCGAAGGAGCCTGGTAGGCTACAGTCCATGGGGTTGTGAAGAGTCGGACACAACTGAGCGACTTCACTTTCTCTTTTCATTTTCATGCATTGGAGAAGGAAATGGCAACCCCCTCCAGTGTTCTTGCCTGGAGAATCCGAGGGACAGTGGAGCCTGGTGGGCTGCCGTCTATGGGGCTGCACAGAGTCTGACAAAACTGAATAGACTTAGCAGCAGCAGCATTGTTTTCCATTTTGGATTAACACGGGACATTGAGTAGAGTTCCCCATGCTATACAGTAGGTTCTTGTTGATGATTTGTTTTATATATAATAGTGTGTACATGTTAGTCCTAAACTCCTGATTTCACCCCCTGCCTACCTTTCCATCTTGGTAACCATGCATTTGTTTTTTAAATCTGTGAGTCTGTTTCTGTTTTGTAAATAAGTTCATTTGTATTACATTTTAGATGTCACACATGAGTGATATCGTATGGTATTTGTCTTTCTCTTTCTGACTTAGTATGATTATTTCTAGATCCATCCATGTTGTTGCAAATGGCATTATTTCATTTTTCAAATGGCTGATTAATATTTCATTGTATATTTCACTGAATATTCCATTTCATTCTTTACCAGCTGAGCCATAAGGAAAGCCCATTTCATTTTGTGTGTGTATATATATACCTGTATGTATACAAGTATATATAAGTGTATTTCCAATTTATTTGTCAGCGGACATTTAGGTTGCTTCCAAGTCCTGGCTATGGTAAATAGTGCTGCTATGAACAATAACTTGCATACAGCTTTTCAAATTAGAGCTTTCTCTGGATATATACACAGGAGTGCTGTTGCAGGATTATATGGTAACTCTATTTTTAGTCTTTTAAGGAACCTCTGTATTAGTCTCCTCAATGGCTGTTAGTAGTGTACATTCCCACCAATAGTGTAGGTGAGTTCCCTTTTCTCCACAGCCTCTCCAGCATTCACTGTCTGCAGATAACCTGTTTTTATGAGTACTGCATTTCCATTAAACAAAAATCTTTAGAAATGAATAAAAATATAAAGAAAAAAACATAATTTTTAATCCAGAGATAGCTCCTTATATTGTATGTTAAGTCCACATTTTATGTATAGATTTGTTTCCAACTTATTTTTATTAATATTATATTTTAAAAATATTGCTTATCCTAAACTATGCCTTTCCATGTTTTAAAAGTTAGGTGCCTGGAGAATCCCAGGGATGGGGTCACACAGAGTCAGACACGACTGAAGTGACTTAACAGTAGCGGCAGTCGTTATTATTAATAAGTAATATTGTGGAAGTATCTAATTATTTTAAATTGTTAATTATATGTTTACATCAATTCCAATTGTTTTGCTGTTACATTGCCAAGATGAATCTTTAACTGAATTTCTGTAGTTCCTCAAGATAAATTCCTAGAAGTAGAATTATACTGAGTCAAATTATATAAAAATGTAGGTAGTTCTAATAATTTCATTGCAATGCCACCAGTATTGATTATTATAGTTTTAAAAATGTTATATTGTTTTTGCCTTTTGTATTTCTTAGCCAACTGGTTAAGTAGAAATGCTTTCAGACATTAACGAGCCTTATATTTCCCCTTTTAGTAAATCAGTTATACTTTGATATTTGCTTTTATTAGTGTTTGCCCTAGAGTTTGCAATATACATTTACAACAAATCCAAGTTGATTTTAAAATAACATTATACCACTTCACAGGTAGTGAGTACCTTATAATAACAGAATGATTCTAATTCCTTCCTTGTCCTTTGTATCATTGCTATTATCCATTTTACTAACATACAATTAGACACAAGAAAACATAAATGTACACATGATTTATACATAAGCATACATATTCGAGGGCTTCCCAGATGGCTCAGTAGTAAAGAATCCAGCTGCCAATGCAGGAGTTGCAGGAGACACAGACTCGATCCCTGGCTCGGGAAGAGCCCGCAGGCCACAGGTCATAGGGTCGCATGCTTAGAGACTGACCTCCACCACCACCGCCGCCGCCGTTTTGAGGTGATACTAGTCTGGCCAGAGTTGCAGTGTTTCTCCTCCCCTACTCTATCAGGAGTTTACTGTGACCATGCTTACGGAAGTCTGGGCTGTGGTGCTGGGAGAAGGGATGGTGAAAGTAAGTCTTTGCATGGGATGACACAGGCAGTTCGATTTGAACCTTGAAACATTTTTGTGGCATCCCTGATATTTTCTTCCCACTATTGCACTGAAGAATGTCTGAGTGAGAGATTCATATTCATCGTATATGCTGTGTATAAAGTAGGCAACTTTGGTTTGGGGAAAGCATGTCTGGTGTTGAGTTAATATCACTAATGTAAGAAATCTGGAGGCCCTGATCCAGAAGGTCATCATTGGCTGCAACATTCCAAGTCTACAAGTCCACCCACAAGGGGAAACATCCAGGGAAACATCTCTGATTTGGAGGAAAATGACATTTTCAGGTCTGTTTGCTCCATCTTCTTGCAATGGCAGTTACGATTTATTAAAGGACAAGAGTTGCTATGGTGATGGGAGAGCAGCATCACTGGAAGGGTTGGGAGGGAATGTTGCAACTTGGAGGAAGATTTTTTCTTCTTTTAATAAAATAAAATGAAAGTTTACTTTTTTTGAGCAATACTTAATAATTCATTTCTCTTCCCCTTGTCTATATACATTACAAAGTAATTAAATATTTCAGTATCCATCTCTGTTGCTGTTACTCTATTGTTATAACTCCTGGGAGGTCTCAGCTACCAGAGGAGATGTTTGTGGGGGTTGGGGGGAGGAGGGGTGCAGAGCCTCTTTCACTTTCTTATTTTATGGATCTCACTTTTCCCGAGTTAGACTGTTAGGAATTTTGTTCTTTGCATTAAAATTATTAAAGAATTAACTTTTGAGTTTATCTGTTCTACTGTTATCTGCTTTCAGATTAATTTCCATTTTCCTTATGCTTTTATTATTTGTTTGATTACAGGAGAATGATCCATCTCCAAACTTGTTATATGAGAAAAAAATAAACCCTATTTAAGATCCCTATTTTGTCAAATGTTTACTCACAGTCAAATGCTATCACTAATTGATACACTTGGAGTTTAATGAATTCTTGTGTTTTATCCATTAGTTTTCTACCTAGTTATCACTAATTTCAGCCTGCAATATAAATCTTCCAGCCCTTTACCAGTGGGCATACCTCCAAGATTTTGGATATTGCTTGACAGTAAACATTATTTTTAATTTTAGTAAGAAGTGTTTACTGTCTCTTCATTGCTATTTTACCATGAACTTATAAAATCTATATTAGGAAGTATACAGAAATATCCCTTGAAATCACTGGATATCACTTAAAATCCCAGAATGTCTTAATAAGAGAATTAATAAGCATCTTTGGTGCTACATTTAGTTTAAACTTAACTTTTTAATGTAAATATTGATAATTGAGTGTCAGTGCATCAGTCTTCCCAACTGTCTTATTTTTAGGAAGGTCATTTAAAGTGTCATTTTTTCAACTATTTTTTCTTTTTCTATTTTTCTTCTAATTTTATTGAAATATAATTGACATAGAGCACTGCATAAGTTTAAGTTATACAGCATAGTGATTTGACTTACATACATCATGAACAGATTACAGCAATACATTTAGTGAACATCTATCAGCTCATTTACACACGGAAGAAAGAGAAAACAATTCCTTGTGATGAGAACTCTTTAAAAGATTGTCTCCTAACAACTTTCATAAATAATATACAGCAGTGTTAACTTATTTATTAATATCATGTTGTACATTGCATCATTTATCTTATAACTGGAAGTTTGTAACTTTTGACCACTTTCATCCAATTTCCCCCATACCCCTGCCCTAAAGTATTTTTAATTTTTAATAACTGAAGAAAAGATGTAGATTTCAACTAAGCAAAGAAAATTATTGGCCCAACATGATACTTTTGGGACCTCTGTAGAATTAACTTCAAACTCATATTTAGCACATGTAATTCAATGACTGAGCAAGCAGCAAGGTTGGGGTACATTCTTATTTACTGACAAATTGTTATTAAATAGTAACCTGACTATACCAAGACACAGTCCTTTCTGATTTTCCTCTTGTCTATTGATGATTCCTTGTATTTGGAACTTGGCAAGCACTATATTTGGTGCATATCTTCAGACTTCCCATTTATAATCAGTGATTTCAAACTTCCTATCTAGAAGACTAAACATGTCTTACCTGGCTCTTCTCTTCTTTTTTAGACCTTTCTCCTCTTAATAAGTAACTAAAGCCTAAAATCTGGCACAAAAGTTCCCCAGGTGACTGGTGACCCAGTGTTTCTCAAAGTGTGGTCCCTGGACAAGCAGCCTCAGCATCATCTGGGAACTTGTCAGCAAAATAAATCCTCAGGCAAATTCTCAAAGTTGCTGAATAAGAAGCTGGATGAGGTTCAGCCATCTGTATTTTAACATGAATTTTAGGTGATTCTATGCACGCTTCAGACTGAGAACTGATTTTCATCATTTGAATCATCATTAGGATCAGAAGAGGATCAAGCCCCGATCCGCAGTATTTACACGTGCTCAGTTAGCAATCCAAAGGAAAAAGAGAAGAGCATTTTTCCTTCAGTTCTCAAGGACAGCTACTGCTAGCAAAGAATACATTGATAAAATAGCATTGGCTACACAGTGTGAGTAAAAATGGGGGATGCCATCATTCACTCATTCTTTCATTGTCTTTTTTTTTATTTACTAAATTATTAATGTTGATAATTTGCCAGGCATTGAAGTATACTTTGAGAGAGATGGAAGGGTGTTTAAGATTTTCAAAGAAGTTTTATTCTGTGGGCAAGAAACCAGAAGTGGAGCGGGAAGAAGACAAAGCAAAATACAGCAAGTGCTTTTAAGAGGCACAAACAATGGGCTTTAGAAGCACACAAGAGAGACCAAAGAAAATAAAAAGGCAAAACCTCACTTTGTTGAAATGAAAGTACAGACTTGGCTCTGGAATACCTGAAGGACACTTCCCATTATTTACTATTTTGTAAGAGAAGCATAAAAAGAACAGAGAGGTTCAGACTCATGCTAATGGTGATGACGGTCGGAATTGCTGCAGTCATAATGCATGCTCCAGGGAAGCTGCAGCAGAAAAAAGGAAAACAAACACATAAACGCAGAAATAATCAAAATACTCAGCGACAGTCTTTTCATCTTCTGAGGTGAGTACACTTCAGCAGGGAAACAATCAACTTGTACAGGAAAAGCAGAAGTGGCAACAACCCACCCCACCCCCACCCCCCACCCCCGACCCTTCAAGCACAGGAGGAGGGCGCACGAGAGCACCGTCTGGGAAATCCGCGACATCCGGTCGGTGTGGACTCTGCCGGGCCACCTCAGCCTGACCAAACGCGCCTCGCGGCATCCTCAGCGGTCAGACAGAGAACTGCCTGCGGAGAAAAACCAGCTCCTGCTCTTGTCCCGGACACGCGTCGCGTCTCCAGCTAGGAGAGAATTCTGTCTCTGAAGATCTGGCAGAGGTGCTGGGGGGCAACTGTTCACAAAGCTCGCTCTCTCTGTGACTTAAAAGCATGAAATAACCTCATTTCAAAGTTGAGAGTCTTAAAAGAAAACCCTCACAGACACTCTTATCTGCCCTCACAGCCTGGATTGTGAATCAGACTCGGCATAAAGTAGAGGAGTCTGTGTGTGTGCCCAAATACCTGTTATCAAGAGCTCCATCATTCTTTTCAGAATTTGTGGAAAACTCTTTTTTTCCAGTATTATTTTACCATCCAAAATAGATCTTGAGATGCATTCAAATTTTAGAGCAATTTCTATGGGGAAACAAATTCACAAGAATCCATTTGAACCTTGACTGTGGAGTTCTATTATCATCCTCATCTTGTTCACCAAGGTGTTGTTCTTAACGAGTGGCTGAAGACCCTGCAGGATGGTAGGGTCGGTCCTGCAAGACAGTTTCTCGTGATCCTACTCTACCCTTGTCCCTCTTCTACTGGGCAACAAACTAGTTTACACCGGCTTTATTTATGAGGCAACAGTGAGGGCATTCCTGGGTGTCTGGTGGTCTCCATCATTCTTGGCTATCCAGATAACTTGCATGCCTGCTCTTCAGAAGGAAGTCCATAAAACTTAGACCAAATCCTCTTTACACATCATGTAACTGCTGGGTCTGAGAATTGCCTCCTCTAAAGTAAATAAAGCCATATCGATTTCTCCTGGGCCACACAATCTATTTTGTGGAATTTTCTCTCATCTAATTCAAATCCCTGCATGGATTTCAGGGTCACTGTTTTTTCAGCGTGACTGAGAACAGGACTAACTAGTTGGAAGTGAATGTAGCTGCTTTGCAGATATACCCCAACATTAAGCTTATTATTTATGTTGTTTAGGCATAGAGTCAAAGAAAGTATCTGTCAACCAAAGCACTTGTCAGTATTGCTATTAAGGCAAAAGCTTGCAGGCTGTCAGACTAAGGAGAATAAAAGAGGTAGAGACAGGCCTGTCGGAATTACCCACAGGGACTCTAGGTGATGAATTTCCTAAGGAGGGCCTCAGGTTAGCGATCACACTTAGAGCGTCTTCTAACCCTTTGCTCCTACCTCGGATTACACAGTGTATATGTAGCCTTTGATCTCAAGGACCATGCTACCAGTGCAATAACTGTATTCTTGTATTAAAAATATAAGAAGCAAGATTTTGTGCTAATTGATGACCATGTATCTGTGCACTTTTAATTAATTTGACTATTTATTGACAGATTACAAAATGTCATAGAATAAAGACATGAGTAAGACACAGCCCCACCCATCAAGAATCTCAAAATCTAGTAGGAAAGTCATGGCACGGACACTGATGTTTATACATAGGTCACACTGTGTAGGAAGATGGGTAAATAAAGGCTGATGGAGGATAGCTAGACAGGCATGTGGGACAAGTCGGGAGATAGCTGGATGGACAGACAGACGGTGGATGGAGACTTAGGTCAGTGGATATCAGTGACGGGCATTTTCAGTCACTGAGAGTAAAAGCAGAGCCTCAAGTTCTGCCTGGTCTAGCTTCCTGTTACTCTCGGAAACCATAGTTATTAACTAGTGATTAATTAAATAGTAAGTTATTTTAGTAAATTAGTAAATTAATTAATTAGTAAATAATTAGTAATGTCAATAATTTTTTGTGTGTACCTGTTGACCATTAGTGTGCCTTTTTTGGAGAAATGTCTAATTAGGTCTTCCAACCATTTTCTGATTGGGTCATTTTGTTTGTTTGTTTTGTATTAAGCTGTATGACCTGCTTGTATATTTTGGAAATTAATCCCTTGTTGATCGTATCATGTGCAAATATTTTATCTCATTCCTTAGGTTGCCTTGTTGATTTGTCGATGGTTTCCTTTGCTATGCAAAAGCTTTTAAACTTAATTAGATCCCATTTGTTTATTTCTGTTTTCTTTTTTTTTTCCCATTATTTTAGGAAACAGAACCAAAAAAAAAACATTGCTGTGATTTATGTCAGAGGGTTCTGCTCATGTTTTCCTCTAGGAGTTTTATGGTATTCAGTCTTAAATTTAGAGCTTAATTCGTTTTGACTTTATTTTTGTACGTGATGTTAGAGAATATCCTAATTTCATTCTTTCTCATGTAACTGTCCAGTTGTCCTAGCACTACTTTCTGATGAGATGGTCTTTACTGCCTTGTCGTTCTTGCCTCTCCTATCATAGTTGATTGACCATGAGTGTGTGGACTTACTTCTGGGCTTTCTGTCCGAGTGCATTGATCTGTTCTACTGTTTCTGTCCCCGGACAATACCGGTTTGATTTACATATAGTCTGCAGACAGGAGTTGTGATTCCTCCAGCTCCATTTTTTTATCCAGATTGTTTTGGCTACTGTTTTGTGTTTCTGTACATATCTGAGCATTTGTTCTAGTTTTGTGAAAAATGCCATTGATAATTTGATAGGGATTGCATTGAATCTGTAGATTGCCTTGGGTAGTATAGTCATTTTAAAAATATTGAGTCTTCCAATCCAAAAGTATATCTTTCTATTTGTTTGAAATATTCCATGTGAAATAAATCTCCAAATTCATTACATCTTATAGTTGAAAGAATTTGTGTCTGCTTAAATTTCTTTTATGAGTATTTTTGTTTCTAGTGTACCAATTTTTCACGTTCTTGGTTAAATTTATTGCTAAGCAATTTATTCTTTTTGACGTTACTGTAAATGAGATTGCTTTCTTAGATTCTTTTTCGGATAATTCACTGTTCACATACAGAAATGTGACTAATTTTTCTGCATGTATTTTTTTGGTATCCCACACTTGAATTTGCTTATTAGTTCCAGAAGTCTTTGGTGTTGTGCTTAGTAGTAGTGTTAATGGTTCAGTTGTGTCTGACTCTTTGTGACCTCAGGGACTGTAGCCCACCAGGCCTCTCTGCCTATGGGATTCTCCAGGCAACAATACTGCAGTGGGTTGCCATTCCTTTCTCCACAAAATCTTCCCCAGCCAGGGATCAAACCCAAGTCTCCTCTATTGCAGGCAGATTCTTTACTGTTGGAGGGTATTTTTAGTGTTCTCTAAATATAAGATTGTGTTATCTGCAAACAGATAATTTTACTTCATTTTAATTTGTATTTCTTTTATTTATTTTTATTGTCTTAATACTTTGGCTAGGACTTCTAGTATTCATAGTATTAAATAGAAGTAATAGAAGCAAAGTAATGCTCTAAATTCTCCAAGCATGACTTCAACAGTATGTGAACCAAAAAATTTCAGATGTTCAAACTGGATTTAGTGAAGACAGAGGAACAAGAGATCAATTTGCCAACATCCATGAGATCACTGAAAAAGCAAGAGAGTGCCAGAAAGACATCTATTTCTGCTTTATTGACTATGCCAAAGTCTTTGACTGTGTGGATCACAGCAAATTTTAAATTCTTAAAGAGATGGGAATACCAGAACACCTTACCTGCCTCCTAAGAAATCGGTATGCAGGTCAAGAAACAACAGTTAGAACTGGGCATGGAACAACAGACTGGTTCCAAATTGGGAAAGGAGTACATCAAGGCTGTATATTGTCACCCTGCTTATTTAACTTATATTTGGAGTATATCATTCGAAATGCTGGACTGGATGAAGCACAAGCTGGAATCAAGATTGCTGGGAGAAATATCAATAACCTAGATATGCAGATAACACCACCTTTATGGCAGAAAGCAAAGAAGAACTAAAGAGTCTCTTGATGAAAGTGAAAGAGGAGAGTGAAAAAGCTGGCTTAAAACTCAATATTAAAAAAAACTAGATCATGGCATCCAGTTTCATCACTTCATGGCAAATAAATGGGGAAACAGTGACAAGCTATATTATTTTTGTGCTCCCAAATCACTGCAGATGGTGACTGCAGCCAGGAAATTAAAAACGCTTGCTCCTTGGAAGAAAAGCTATGACCAACCTAGACAGCATATTCAAAAGCAGAGACATTACAATGAAGGTCCATCTAATCAAAGCTATGGTTTTTGCAGTGGTCGTGTATGGATGGGGAGTTTGACCATAAAGAACACTGAGCACTGAAGAATTAATGCTTTTGAACTGTGGTGTTGGAGAAGACTCTTGACAGTCTCTTGGACTGCAAGGAGATCCAACCAGTCCATCCTAAAGGAAATCAGTCCTGAATATTCATTGGAAGGACTGATGTTGAAGCTGAAGTTCCAATACTTTGGCCACCTGAAGTGAAGAACTAACTCATTTGAAAAGACCCTGATGCTGGGAAAGATTGAAGGTGGTAGGAGAAGGGGACAACAGAGGATGAGATGGCTGGATGGCATCACCGACTCAATGGACATGAGTTTGAGCAAGCTCTGGGAGTTGGTGATGGACAGGGAGACCTGGTGTTCTTCAGTCCATGGGGTCACAAAGAGTCAGACATGACTGAGCGACGAAACTGAACTGAAATGGAAATGGTGAGACTGGACATCTTTGCCTTGTTTTAGATCTCAGAGGAAAAGCTTTCAGTTTCTCCTTTGAGTATGATGTTAGCTACAGGCTTTCAAATATAACCTTTATTGTGTTAAAGTCCTTCTACATGTAATTTGCTGAGACTTTTTAATCATGAAAGGATGTTGATTTTTGTCAAAAGCTTTTCCTGCATCTATTGAGATGATCATGTGATTTTTAAAAGTCTCTTCTGTTTATGTGATGTATCACATTTATTGATTTAAGTTGTACCATCCTGATATTTCACTTTCATGATGTAAGTTTTTTTAATGTGCTGCCAAATTTGGTTTACTGATCACTTGTTGAGGACTTCTGTATCCATCTTTATCAAGGATATTGACATGTAGTTTTCTGGCTTTAGTATCAGAGATGCTGGCCTCATAGAGTGTTTGAAAGTTCCCTTGGGGGGAAAAATTTTTTTTTTAAGTTTAATAAAAATTGGTATTAATTCTACTTTAAATTTTTGGCAAAATTCACTTGTGAAGCCATTTATTTGGGCATTGTTGGAAAGATTTTGACTACTGATTCAGGTTCATTATTTGTAACTGGCCCAGTTTAAGCTTTCTGTTTCTTCCTGTTTTAGTCTCTTATTTTGCTAAGAATGTATACATTTCCTCTAGGGTGCCCAATTTATTGGTGTATAATTACTCATAGTAGTCCTTTATGATCTTTTAACAAAAATTTCCATGGGATCATTTGTACTGTCTCCTCTGCCATTTCTGATTTTGAGCCCTTTTCCGTAATCCAGTTAAAATACTGTCAGTTGTGTTTATCTGTTCCAAGAACAAACTCAGTTCTGTCAGTTTTTTCTATTCTATCCTGTTTATTCTATTTCATTTATTTTTGCTTTAATCTTTATTATTTCTTTCCTTCTCCTAACTTCGGACTTTGCTTCTTCTTATTTTACTCACTTGAGCTGTAATGATAGGTTATTTATATATATTTATTCATCACTATTACCTTCCCTTTTAGTACTATTTTTGCTTTATCTCAAATGTTTTCCTATGTTGTATTTAATTTTCATTTTTCTTAATATAAACACATTTCCCTTTTGATTTCTTCTTTAAACCAAATGTTGTCCAAGAGTGTGTTGTTTAATTCACAAGTATTTGTGATTTTTTCCCATTTACCTTCTATTTCCTACTTCCATCCCATTATGATTGGAAAAGATATATGTGATGACTTCAGTCTTACTACATCTGTTAAAACTTGTTTTCTGATCCAACCTGTGATCTACCCTAGAAATGTTGCTTGTGCACTTGAGAAGAATGTATATTCTGCTGATAAGTGTGATATTTAAATGTCTATTAGGTACTCTTTTCTATAGTGTGGTTTAAGTTAGCTATTTTCTTACTGATCTTTCCAGATGAGCTGTCCATTGTTACAATTGGAGTATTTAAGTCTGCCACTATTATTATATTGCTATTTCTCCCTTGAGATCTATTAGGGCACCATGCTGTAATGTTGGGTGCTTATTTATTTATTCATCCATTGATCCACAGCTTTACACAATTATATTTGTGATACAATGCAGAATAGGAGCAGAATGAAAAGGACTTATCAGAAATCAGCTGCAAGTATAACGAAGTAAAGCAGTTGCTAGACCAACCAGATTTCTAAACCCAGGCTCACTGGAATATGCAAGTCATTGTTCCTTTCCTCTCTAGTGTCCATTATAATGAGTTATATCACCAGTCATGGCTATGTGGGGTATGTTTCTGTAGTATTCTAGACTGCAGTATGAGTTGTGAAAAATACAGACTGCTTTTTGCCTTTTTATCCATGCACACTTGTATTTGAGATGGTGAAATATGTACGACAAACTCAATAAGTCTTGACAAGTCCTTCCCAAAGCACCATGTTATAAGGGAGCCAAGTAATGCTATTGGTCTTTGGTCCAGAAGGCTTGTTTCTGAGGCCCCATTGGCTCCATCCACACAGTCATTTAGGACAAGCAGCTCTAGGGTGCATGTACACTTAAAACTGTCAAATCTTCATGTTGAATTGAACTTTTTGTCATTAAGTAATGATCTTTGTCACTTGTGACAGTTTTGACTTAAACTCTATTTTATCTGAAACAAGTATAGCCAGGCCCTATCTTTATTGTTACAATTTTAATGGAATGTCTTTTTCTGTTTCTTTCAGCCAATGTGTGTCCTTAAACCAAGAGTAGATCTCTTTCGGCCGGTGTAGAGTTGGCGGTTGTGTTTTTAATCCGCTTTGCTACTCTGTCTCTTTGGTGAGTTTAATGAATTTGCATATAAAATGATTATTAAGAGTTATTTATGGGTTATTGGTAGTAATTATTGACCTAATATTGCCACCTTGTTAATTGCTTTTTATCTGTTTTAGTTTGTTTGCTTCTCTCTTCTCTGTCTTCCTTTGTGAGTTTAATTTTGTGTAGTGGAAATGGTTTGATTATTTTGTCTTTAATTTTTCTTATTGTGTTTCAAAATGCCAGCCTTATGGAAATACATTTAATATATACTTTTCGGGATTTTTGCATTATCTGTCCCCTTTGACTTGTTGGAATTCCTTTCTCTGAGATGCACATCTATTTCTCCTTTATTTCAGATATCTGTTTGAATGTCCCCACTTGTGGAGATATTCTTTGGCCACCATATTGTCATCATCCTTTGCTCAGATTGTATTTGGCTTTGTTCTTCGTGTAAGCTGTCACAACCTGTCATGTTAGTGTTTATTTACTACTTTCTCTGTCTTTTTGAATGTCATCTTCATAATGGTGTGACTTTGCATTAACCACTATATACCCAGTGCCAGAATAGTAACTGAAATGTGGTAGGTTCTCAAATACTTGTTAATTGAATGAACGAATGACTAAATTATGTAAATGCAACCTGTTGGACACCACAGAGAATGGTAGATTCTGTGTTAAGGAATTTAGGCTCTATTTGATAGGTGCATCACTTCGCTACTACAACAAAATACAGTGCTATAAAAGAACCAGAGCTGCTATTTCTCATGCACCTGAAGGTCAGTGGTTGCGGTGGGCTGGTTTACACTGTGCTCAGCGGGAGGATTATACCAGTCCCACCGGAGCTCGCCTCCCATACCTATGTACTGTGTGAAGCTGATTCTGGGCTGCACTCAGCTTGCGTTGGTGCTGCTCAACTTTTATTTCCTTTCTGGGGCCAGTAGTCAGCCCGAGAATCTTCTTCTCAGGGTGGCAACAGACTTCAAAAACAGCAAGACCACCGAGGTCAGTAGTTTTTTATCTGCTTGCATCATGTCTGCTAATATCCCATTGACCAAAGCAAATCACATAGCTAAACTTCAGATCAAAGCGCAGGGAAGTTACTCTGCCCACAGAAGAACGGGTGAGGTTTATATCAAACCTACCATGGTGGGCAACATTACTTTATGATTTCCAGCAGCTTCAAGCTCCTTTATAGATTATCATATAATATTTAAAAATCTCCAATATTAAAATGCATTATTTGGAGCTAACATTGAATTAGGATCAATGACAATTAGTCATTGTGGAGTCTGTCAATAAAGAAATATTTTAAAACATACTTATGATGTTTTACATATGTCCTAATCACAATATGCCCAGTAAGTAGGTCAGTAACTTGGACTGTTCAGAGATAGTTTGTTTTATACATAATCTATTTCTAAGCTTTTATCCTAGAAACTACTAAGTACTCCCTTTGCTCTTATCCAATTTCCCTTCATGGAAATTTAATTTATAAGACTGCTGACTTTAATTACAGATGGAAGCATGAAAGTGTTCTATCAAAATGTAATTGACTGTCATAATAGTATAGCTTTGAGATTTTCTTATTTTCCTCTCCCATCTAAAAAGAGTAGACTCTCGAGATTAGAGTTAATGACGCTCATGGTGTACTGATTGCTGGATTATTTGTTTTCTTGCTTCTTGCATTTGGGACTAACTTGATTATTTTAAAGACACCTGCAATTCTTTTGCAAATGTTTAATTCGAATCAGGGAAATTAGCCATCACATATGTGGGTACTATAATATTACAGTATTTTCCTAAAGATAACAAGATAACAATGGTGTGAGTATGTGTGCATGGAGAAGGAAGTGGCAACCCACTCTAGCATTCTTGCCTGGAGAATCCCATGGACAGAGGAGCCTGGCGGGCTACAGTCCTTGGGGTCACAAAGAATTGGACGTAACTAAAGTAACTTAGCACACACACACACACACACCCGTGTGTGTGGGTGTGTGTGTGTTTGTGTGTGTGTGTTAGTGTGTAGGAGGATCAGCATGGAATAATTTTAATATTGGCCAAATATCTGGGAGTTGGGACATTTGTCCCTAGCAAAGTTCAGTTAAACACAATTCCTAGGTTTCATTTTCTAGGAAAACTGAAGTCGCATCTCCTACCTCCAAGAGATAATGAAAGCAAAGGAATGCTAAGGGGCTGAAGGTTATGTTCTTGGAAGTTACTTGCTTGTAAATCTGGCCAACCAAGAAATATTTAATGCTGGCTAAAATCCTCAGCAGATTTTATGAGTTGCAGTCAGAGTGGAGTCAACTACTGTCAGGTGAATCTTTTCATATTATGAAGAGTGATCTAGATTATCTTTGTCTCAGGCAGATCTCACCATCTTTTAATTTTTTTTTCAATTTTGAAAAATTGTATGTATTTATTTATACATCTTGGCCATACTATGAAGCCTGTTGGATCTTAGTTCCATGACCAGGGATTGAACCCATGTCCCTGCAGGGAAGCCCATAGTTCTAACCACTGGACCATCAGGGAATTCCTTGACCTCACCATCTTAAGAGTACCCAAGAAGGTCTCTGGGCTTCCTGTACTAAAAGAAAACAGATCTACTTGTCTTATTTTTATATCTTTCTAATGTTTTATAACATTCTCACTTCAGCGTCTGCCCCCGATTCTTCACATTGCCAACTTTCCGCAAGTGATCTGGTAATTTCCTAACTGGTTTTATTAGACACATAGAATCAAAGTGATTGAATGATGATAAAGCCCATACAAGCATTCACAACCCAACAAGGGTACCCAAAGATGAGTAGAATGAAGGATGTATATTTTCTTAACTCAGTATTTCATTAAAACAGTATTTAGAATAGTCTTTATTAAAGAAGCTTAATAAAGCAACTGTTTTACAGTTCTGATTTATTTGCTGGCATTAACACAGGTTTCTACTTAACCCCTGGATAATCCTAGCCAAACTGTGATGGAATGATGACAAATTTCCAGAAGACCTTTCACTAGACAGTTTTGTGTGAAATTTTTTGAACTAAGTACATTTTGGAGATTCCATCACCCCATACCTGTGACATTTCCCATAATGACTCTGTAAAGCCATATTCTGACACATTCTCATTAGCAAGTTATATAGGTTGCTTATTAAAGTAGTGGCAATTACTTTTGGATGAACTCTGGGAGGTTGGGTAGATGACCGTGTAGAAAGAGTGCACCAGCTGTCTTTGTGAAATGTTTCTCTAAGTGTGGGAGGCCTTGGCAGGTAATTTGGCTTTCTCTGGTTTGCAGCTTCCGTCACCTTTGCTGTAGCTGATGGATAGGTCTGCCTGGATAGATTTGCGACCTGACACTAATGCTGATGAAAGGTTTAAAGATACTAAATTATTGATAATTTCAGAAGTGTCCCGGGAATTAAATCTGAGAGGCTGGTTTCCAACTTACAGCTCCATGTCATGGAGATACTGCTATGGCAAAATTTCTTTGCAGGGAGTTTTGAGTTAGGCATCATATCATGTATGGTAAAAATGCAACTAATTATGCAATGGAATTTCACTAGTAGAACAAATTGCGGTTTCTGCTTTGGTAGACATGTTCTTACATAAAATGAATTTTTTGCAGCTATCATGTCTCATCTTTACTTGTAACTGCTTTATGAAGGGGAGTGCCTTTTTTCTTAATAGAAAAAAATGTAAAAGTATCATGTTTTGCCAGGGATGTCGAACGTTAAACTTATATGGACCATTTGATCTCAGCCCAGGATTTCTCAAAACACTCCAGTGTCAGAGGAGGGTGAATACATATATCCTGGAGCCAGGGGGTTAGAGTGTAAAACAAGCTATGGAGGTCATAAAATTTTGAATATTCATTCATAATACACCCATGTTCAATGAACCAAGATTTCAGCTCTACTGAACTACTTTGTCTGCATGAACCAAATAAAATTAGCCAAGGATTCACCCCATATCCTGTAGGAATTTGAATGCCTTTCTCAAGATACCTTCAAATTCCTAAGAGCTTAAGTTCTCTTGAATATCTGTTTCTCTGATTTTTTGTTAATACTGCATTTTCAGTCTTGGTGAAGTCATCATCTTATCTATACTTTCCCACTGACCCTTGCAGGTAGAACTATTGCTGTCCTTCTTTTCCTCATGATGGAACTCATCCAAGGCATATTTGGAAATACCAGACATCAATAAAAATATGTGAGTGTCAAAGGTCTTGCATCATGCCTGTTTTCTGTTAAAAGTAAATGTTGGCCACCCCTGTTCTTAAATGTGCTCTTCTACTGCTCCAGCATATTCTCAGCAGCCAGCAATTGTTTTTTGCTTTTGGGTTGCTCCAGGCAGCATGTGGGATTTTAGTTCCCTGACCAAGGATCAAACCCAAGCCCCCTGCCTTGGAAGCACGGTCTTAATCACTGACTGCCAGGGACATCCTTTCATTAGCAAGCGTTTATGAGTGAGCCTCTCCCCTGTCATATGGTTTATTTCATCACTCACTGTCTCCCCCACCCTATTCTTTGGCGTTTACCCATAGCTTTCTATTCATTTATTTAGAATGGCTTAGCTCTTTCTTTGTCTAGCCCCAGAAATTTCAGGCTATTTAACTAGGCATGTTATTATAATAAATCATTTCCAACTGGTTCCTTGAACAGAATTATTTTATTCAATAGATAAATTCCATAGAGTCTCTTCCTTTTCCCCCTTCCATGCTATATGGATATTAACTTTTTAAAAGGTTTTCTTTAAACCTTTAGTACATTTTTCTTTTCTTTTCTTTTCTTTTTGGTGAGTTTCAGTTTCATTTGGGGACCTTACTGAGTACTGTAGGCTGGGATACAGCCTCTGAAGAGCTATCAGGAACTGTTCCCATTTGGTGAATTTTCTGCTTTAATAACTTGTGACCATTTTAACTTATAATTTTGTGCATATCCTGACAATCCAGATTGAGAAGAAAGTGTGTATCACCTGGCAGACAAGGGTGGTTCTGTCTCAGCCTCTCTCCTATTAGAGATAAAGAGCAGAATCTAGGGACACCAAGAGATATGCCCAATGTCCCAAACTGAGCACACTTTAATAGGGAATAAAAATTTTCCCACACCATTCAAGATCGAGCAAGTTCCTCATTATTAGTAAAATTGTGTCACACAAGCATACCTCTGCTTTCCAATAAGAATTCCTTCAATGTGCTTAATTTTTGAAGGAAAATGTTGTAATTTATAATAAAAATTTATGTTAAATCTCCAGTGACATGGGGTTTCCTTTCATTTGTACCTGTATTGACCTGTTGGTGTTCCTTTGGGGAAATATCACCTCTGGATAATTTTAGCATTATTCTAAGTATGTGCCATCATGTGAGGAGAGTTTTCTATCTGCCAGATTCTGTCCCAGTATTTTTGTGATTTGTGACTTATGGTCAGTCACCTGATTATCAAAGTGCAGCAAGACCTTGAAGAATAAGGTTTCGGTTTTGGGTCTTTCCCCCACAGTTTTTTGTTTGTTTGTTTGTTTTCCCCTCCAAGCTTTGAGCCTTATTAATTTTCAGGCTTTTCCACACATATTCTTGTGGGTATAGATATTCATCAACTCAACACACATTTTCTGAATTTCTACTATGTGCTTTGTGCAAATTTTAATAGGATTTAAAAGTATATAACTTGGTCCTTATTTGAAAAAAAAATAAAACATTTTTTGGAAAAGAAAGCATATATATTTGTGAAAATAAGTAATAATGTAAGATTTAAGTACAGTTTTGAGAAAATTATAGAAGAAATATGCTAAAGCTGAAGATGGTGTATCAGAAAATGCAAAGGTACATAGACAAACAGTATCTGTCCTCCTTTCAGTCTATCTGCTGCAAAGTATGGACTCTCTCTAAAAAAAAGTGCACATAAACCAAGTTTCCTTACTATTTCCCAGGGTTCAGGATGTCAGGGAAGGCCATCCATGAGGGATGTGGATCTCAGATGAAGAAACTTTCGGATAAACTGCAAGTGCTAGTTTAAAGGCATAGTTGAGCAGTTCCAGAGAGACTGATCAGAGGAGACTGCTAGCAAGAATTGGAGGTACAGCTTGAAAGATGAGCAGGCGGAGATGAGCAAGGCTGGACAGGGAGCATTCCAAGCTGGGAAAATCTTGAGTAAATTGCCAAAGATAGGGCTTTAAAAAGTATAATTTGGTGATTGTTAACATGGGTTGTTGGCGTGAAAGAAGTAGTAGGATGGAATGGCTAGAAGTATTGGCTTGTATTGAGTTGCAGAAGACTGTGAATAAAGGTATAAAGAAAAATTATTTATTTATTTGTTATATTTTATTTATTACACAAGTGCTCATTTTAAGAAATTCAAATTATAACCAAGTACAAGAAGTAGGAAAAGAAAATCACTTTCTTCTCAATGTATAGAATTAAGAGTTTGCTCTAAACATGCAGGCTTACAACCTGCTTTAAATTTAACAACATAACATTATTTGCACTGTGGCTATCTCTCCATGTCATAACATAAATATCCATTTTGTCACTTAATTTTCTTGGTGTGGTCTTTGTATGGTTGTACCATAATTCATTTAACCAATTTTCCTATTGATTGGGTTTTCTTCCTGATTTAGTATTGCAAAATGCATCTTTATTCAGATACTTTGGGGCACCTCTTTTATGATATTTTTAGGGAAAATTTCTAAAACTGCTAGATCAAAAATGATACTGCTATAGACAAAACATTTGTGTTCCTCCCAAATTTGTATGTTGAAATCTGAGCCCCCTATGTCATGGTTTTATGAAGTGTGGGGCCTTTTGAAGGTGATTGGGTTTGAGTTAGAAGAGTAGAGCTCTCATAAAATGGGATTGGTGCCTTTGTAAAACAGATCTGAGTGAGCTCCCTGACTCCTGCTATGAGAGAAGGCTGCCACCTGTGAACCAGGAAGCAGGCTTTCAGCAGACACTGAGTCTTCTCAGCTGTGGAAAATGTTTGTCTCCCAGCCTCCTTAGCTATGAGAAATGTTTTGGTATTTTTGTTATAGCAGCATGAATGGACTAAACGCATCCATCTATCTTCTCATACCTTCAATTTCATTTCTGATCTCTTAGTGACATCCTTTCTTGGTTTGGAGCACAGTTATAGTTGACTCATTGAAAAAGATTCTGATGCTGGGAAGGATTGGGGGCAGGAGGAGAAGGGGACAACAGAGGATGAGATGGCTAGATGGCATCACCGACTCGATGGACATGGGTTTGGGTAGACTCTGGGAGTTGGTGATGGACAGGGAGGCCTGGCATGCTGTGATCCATGGGGTTGCAAAGAGTCCAACATGACTGAGCAACTGAACTGAACTGAACTATAGTGGCAATGCTAGAAACAATGACTGGTCCGTCCTTTTCTTTGGACTCAGAGATAAGAGAGAGAAGGTGGGGGAGGAGAGAAAGGAGTAAGCCTTTCTGCTGGTCTCTCGTCCTGTCCTGTTGCCAGTGAGGGGCCACAGTAGGTTCTGGAACAATGGGGAAGATGATGGTAATGAAGACAATTATTCTGTCGGGGTGAGAATGAATGAATACGAGGTGAGAGCCTGCCCTGAAGCTGTTACACTGGTTTAGTGGTAAGTGGATGAGAACTGTGGTGAGAGCAACTGCAGAAGAAATGGAAAAAGTGGGCCGAATTAGAGAATGGGAAGAGGACACGTGTTGATCTGCAAGAATTGTCACCGTTTGAGGAATCCTGACTCAGCCATTATAGTACATGAAGACCTGCTCGGGGGCAGTGATCCCAAGGATCATCCAGGTACCCTGCAGCCAGACCACCTCCAGCCTGATTGAAACACTTCAGTTTGACCCTCCAATAAGGGGCGTGTGTGCAATCCCTGGTTGGGAACTAAGATCTCACATGCTGCAGGGTGCATCAGGAAACTTTAACACAGTTCAGTATTTCTTAGAGAGTAGTTTGGCTTGTTTGGCTCTTATTCTCACTGTGACTTCCCTTGTGTGTCTACCACTGAGCACACGGTGGTTAGTTCTGAGAGCCGTGACATGCAAGGTGCTACTTGCACAATGAGTCAACTTGATTTCTTTAGCTTCCTCTTGTGTCTCCTTCTTTCCTTCTCCTTGCCAGCCAGGTCAGTTTTTACCTGCCTAACTCCACTTTCCATTTTGATATCCCTTCTATGAGTTTTGTTTGTTTGTTTTTTGGTAAAAATGCCCCCTCTTTTCAGGAAATCAGTGCCTCCCTGCTGCTTACCTCTTCCATTCATAATAATTCAGGAAAGTCTGCTATGCTATCAAGTCTAAGCTCATCCTGCTTGCTGCACAACAGGCCAATCATCAAGAGACAAGTTGTTGGGGAAGTGAAGAGAGACTTTATTCCAAAATCCAACTAACTGAGAAGATGGTGGACCCATCCCCGAAAGAACCCTCTTGCCTGAGTTAGAATTCAGGCTCTTTTTATACTAAAGGGGGAGGGAGTGAAGTCACGCTTCCTAGTTCCTTATTAGTAATACCTCCTGAGGAGAATGTGTTAATTCTTCCTCCTTGCAGCCATTCATAGGTGGGCAGGGTCAGGGTATTTCCTACGAGCCAAACAAAAGTGTTTTAGCTTAATACTTCTTACCTGGGAGGCAGAGTTTCCAGAGATGGGCCATGATGTATAATTTAAGCTTATAGGCAACATCCCTTTAGTGGTTAACTTGTAGTAGAATACAGAAGGTTCTTCCCTGTTACAGCGTTAGTACGTTGGTACTTTGCCTCACTGTGAAGGGCAGTTCATCTTGTGCTTCCCAGGCTTATCTGCAGCATGAACCTTATCTCACATTGTAGTCTAAGAGCAGGGTCAGCAAATTTCTTCTGTAAAAGGCCAGATGAGAAATATTTTAGGCTTTGCAAGACACCTATGTGATCTGTGATGTATTTTTTGTGTTTTATTTGACTTTTTAAAAACCCTGTAGAAATATAAAAACCATTCTTAGGCCATTCTTAGTCCACATACCATGTTAAAAAGGGCGGTAGTTGTGGAACATAGACATATACTTCTGACTCCTGGTCTAAGAGGCTACTTTGCAAGAATGAAAATCTTCCAGTTACAGCGGTATTTGCCTAGGAGTTATCAAAGTTGCGTTTCACTACAGTTTCTCTAAGCAGATAAAGATATTAAAGAATCATGACATTTTAATGACCTTAGTCCACAAGATTCTTATTGGACCCAATATTTACAATAGCCAGGACATGGAAGCAAACGAGATGTCTATCAATAGATGAATAAAGAAGTGTCAGTACATACATACAATGGAATAGAACTCAGCCATAGAAAGAAATGAATTTGAGTCAGTTGAACTGAGGCAGATGAACCTAGAGTCTGTTACACAGAGTTAAGTAAGTCAGAAAGAAAAAAAAAAAATATATATATATATATATAAATGCATGTATATGGAATCTAGAAAAATGCACTAAGGAATGTATTTACAGGGCAGGAACAGATGCAGGCGTAGGGAACAGGCTTGTGGACACAGCGGGGGAAGGAGAGGGTGGGCTGAATTGGGAGAGTAGTGCATGTGAAATGCGGAGCTGGTGGGAGTCTGCTGTGTAATGCAGGGGCCCAGCCCGGTGCTCTGACACCCAGAGGGCTGAGCGTGGGGGCCGGTGGGAGGCAGGCTCAGCAGAGAGGGCGTATGTGTATACTCTTACGGCTGATCTGTATTGTTGCATGACAGAAACCAACACAACGTTGTAAAGCAGTTATCCTCCAATTAAGAAAAAACAAAAAACAAAAAACCTCGCTTATGACAGATGAACAGTGGGGTTTTTCTTAACCAATTGTGTACAGACGTGAAGACTCATTCCACGCTCTATGCAAAGTGCTAGTTTTCAAACCTACATTCTTTGAAATTCCTGAATTCCCTTACCCCTTACCCTCAACGTGAAATACTCAGTGAATGTTTACATTGCTGTATGTTCTTTACCGTGGCACCTTAATAAACTTCATTTTCCCTCCTTTGCTAGTCTTTAACTCCCTATAAAAAGTTCAGATTAAATCATCAGATGGAAAAGTTATTTTTCATATTAGGTAAGGAGGATCTTTAAAAAAAACTTTATTACAATATAACAGATTTACAATGTTCTGTTAGTTTCAGATGTACAGTACAATGAATCAGTTATAAACACACACATCTTCACGCTTTGTAAGATTCTTTTCCCGTATAGGTCATTAGAGAGTACAGAAGAGAGCTCCTGTGCTATGCAGTGGGTCCGCACTCGTTTCATCTCTCTTACACATAGTGGTGTGCACCTGTCAATCCCAGTCTCCCACTTTATCCCCCGGTAACTGCAAGTTTGTTTTCTATAGACTATTTCTGTTTTGTAAGTAAGTTCATTTGATAGTGTTTTTTAAGATCCCCATGTAAGTTATATCATATGATATTTGTCTTTCTCTGTCTGACTTATTTCACTTAGTATGATAATCTCTAGGTCCATCCATGTTACAAGTGGCATTATTTTGTTCTTCGGAAGGTCTTATCATTTCTGAAATTATGCTTATGGAAAAACAACATTTGGGAAACTTGGGAAAGATGGGAGTGCATCAGATGAGGACATCTTGTTTTTGTGCAGAGTGATGGGATACTGTTAAGTCTTTAAAAAAAAAAAAAAACAAAATGAACCAAAGACCTTGTTAGGAAAAATTGTGCAAGTCCTTGAAGTTGGTGAACATGATTATGGGATGTCCTATAAATAAATTGTAGAAAATTGTTTCTAATGCAAATGCTGTTTATTTGTAAAACTGCAAATGAATTATTTTCAAACAAGTGCAATTGATTATTACCTAGTGGATACTGATGAATTTTGCATCTGTTTATTTAGGCATTCCCAGTTGCCCACACAGGTCCGCTCTCTGAGATCTCCTTGGGACCTCTTGTAATATCTTTCTGGCTCTCTCTTTCATTATTTAAACAAAGTATTTGCCATGTGATTATTAATATGTGTGTGACATTCATGGAAATTGCCTTTAAACAATCCTAAAAGACCACAGGGTTTTTATTAAAACACACACATGTATATTGTTTGTGGCATACACACAGTTATATTTACAGAGCACATCTGGTTTATCTTGTTCAGTGTATCTATAAGCAGTGAATTATGTGACTTAATTATTTGTATAATTTAAGCGAATAGAAATTGGGCTCTACTTGTCTGGGTGTTTTATGTGCAAATCTGTCTTTCTGAAAAGATCTGATTGCAAGAAGCAACTCTTAAACTTCCTTCTACCCATGCTTCTTTGATTGTGATATAACTATGAAATAGGCCATGTCCAAGCTGTGTTGAGGTTATGGCTCATGACAGAATGTGTGATAACTAATTCGATCAGACTTGTAACTAGGAGGAGAGCCTGCAATTCCAAATCCACCCACCATTATGCTCTTTTTCCTTTTTGTCATCATTTTGACAAGACGAGTGAAGTTAATAGTATAACAGTGATTATTAATATGATTTATTTTTGCTCTATGCTACAGTTGTTAAAGCAGAAGAAAAGTTTCCTTTTAATCTGTAAATGTGTGTATTCTGTTTATCTAAAATTGAATATATATACATTCATAAAAATATGTCAGATCAAATCTTTGCTTAGCTAGTCTCCACACAATCTCATTTTCTGGGTAGGAATCAGTTCAGATTATAAAGCAACCAGGAGGTTGGCAAATTTAGAGCTTTCTTTTTCCCTTGTAAGGTTGTTTAGCTCTAGCATTCTTTGGTGTGTTACTTTCAAATTCAGCAACTCTGTCCTTAAAGCTATGTTAGATTTTAATTTATACCTTTTTATAGAAACTTTTCCACTAATAGAATGGCATCACCCTCAGAGAGATGAAAACAAATTTTAGGGAAATCCAGAATTTGCCAGCTGTGAGAACCTTTTGTTTTTTAAGTGTGATGTTGTTCTTGAAAAGTGAAAGTCACTCAGTGGTTTCTGACTCTTTGGAACCACATGGACTATACAATCCATGGAATTCTCTAGGCCAGTATACTGGAGTGGGTAGCCTTTCCCTTCTCCAGGGGATCTTCCCAACACAGGGATAGAATCCAGGTCTCCCGCATGGCAGGCAGATTCTTTACCAGCTGAGCCACAAGACCAGGAGCTGACTGTGGCTCAGATCATGAAATCGTTATTGCCAAATTCAGACTTAAATTGAAGGAAGTAGGGAAAACCACTAGACCACTCAGTTCAGTTCAGTCACGTCAGACTCTTTGCAACCCCATGGACTGCAGCATGCCAGGCCTCCCTGTCTATTGCCAATTTCCAGAGTTTACTCAAACTCAAGTCCATTGAGTCGATGATGCCATCCAACCATCTCATCCTTTGTCATCCCCTTCTCCTCCTGCCTTCAATCTTTCCAGCATGAGTCTTTTCAAATGAGTCAGTTCTTTGCATCAGGTGACCAAAGTATCGGATTATACTTTGAAATGTGAGAAATAGATTCAAAGGATTAGATCTGATAGATAGAGTGCCTCAAGAACTATGGACAGAGGTTCATGACATTGTACAGGAGGCAGGGATCAAGACCATCCCCAAGAAAAAGAAATGCAAAAAGTCCAAATGGTTGTCTGAGGAGGCCTTACAAATAGCTGAGAAAAGAAGAGAAGTGAAAGGTAAAGGAGAAAAGGAAAGATACACCCATTTGAATTAACAGTTCCAAAGAATAACAAGGAGAGATAAGAAAGCCTTCCTCAGTGATCAATGCAAAGAAATAGAGGAAAACAATAGAATGGGAAAGACTAGAGATCTCTTCAAGAAAATTGAGATACCAAGGGAATATTTCATGCAAAGATGGGTTCGATAAAGGACAGAAATCATATGGACCTAACAGAAGCAGAAGATATTAAGGTAAGAATACACAGAAGAACTATATAAAAAAAGCTCTCCACGACCCAGATAATTATGATGATGTGATCACTTACCTAGAGCCAGACATCCTGGAATGTGAAGTCAAATGGGTCTTAGAAAGCATCACTACGAACAAAGCTAGTGGATGTGATGGAATTCCGGTTGAGTTATTTCAAATCCTAAAAGATGATGCTGTGAAAGTGCTGCAGTCAATATGCCAGCAAATTTGGAAAACTCAGTGCCCACAGGACCAGAAAAAGTCAGTTTTCATTACAATCCCAAGGAAAGGCAATGCCAAAGAATGTTCAAACTACTGCAAAATTGCACTCATCTCACATGCTAGCAAAGAAATGCTCAAAATTCTCCAAGCCAGGCTTCAGCAATATGTGAACTGTGAAATTCCAGATGTTCAAGCTGGATTTAGAAAAGTCAGAGGAACTAGAGATCAAATTGCCAACATCTGTTGGATCATTGAAAAAGCAAGAGAGTTCCAGAAAAGTATCTACTTCTGTTTTATTGAATATGCCAAAGCCTTTGTGTGGATAACAAAAAACTGTGGAAAATTCTTCAAGAAATACCAGTCCACTTGACCTGCCTCCTGAGAAATCTGTATGCAGGTCAGGAAGCAACCTGACCTGCATACAGAAATCATCATGGAACAACAGGCTGGTTCCAAATAGGAAAAGGAGTATGTCAAGGCTGTATATTGTCACCCTGCTTATTTGACTTACATGCAGAGTACATGATGAGAAACACTGGGCTGCATGAAGCACAAGCTGGAATCAAGACTCCCGGGAGAAATATCAATAACCTCAGATATGCAGATGACACCACCCTTTTGGCAGAAAGCAAAGAAGAACTAAAGAGCCTCTTGATGAAAGTAAAAGACGAGAGTGAAAAAGTTGGCTTAAAGCTCAACATTCAGAAAACTAACGTCATGGCATTTGGTCTCCTCACTTCATGGCAAATAGATGGGGAAATAGTGGAAACAGTGACGGACTATTTTTTTTGGACTCCAAAATCACTGCAGATGGTGACTGTAGCCATGAAATTAAAAGACACTTGCTCCTTGAAAGAAAAGTTGTGACCTACCTAGTCAGTATTTTTAAAAGCAGAGACATTCCTTTGCCAACTAAGGTCTGTCTAGTCAAAGCTTTGGTTTTTCCAGTAGTCATGTATGGATGTGAGAGTTGGGCTATGAAGAAAGCTGAGCACTGAAGAACTGATGCTTTTGAACTGTGGTGTTGGAGAAGACTCTTGAGAGTCCCTTGGACAGCAAGGAGATTCAGCCAGCCCATCCTATAAGAAATCAGTACTGAATATTCATTGGAAGGACTGATGCTGAAGCTGAAGTTCCAATACTTTGGCCACCTGATGTGAAGAACTGACTTATCTGAAAAGACCCTGATGCTGGGAAAGATTGAAGGCAGGAGGAGAAGGGGATGACAGAGGATGAGATGGTTGGATGACATCACCGACTCAATGGACATGAGTTTGAGCAAACTCCGGTACTTGGTGATGGACGGGAGGCCTGGTGTGCTGCAGTCCATTGGACCGTGAAAAGTCCGACTCAACGGAGTGACTGACCTGAACTGAACTGTCCTTGAAATTTCTGCTGTTTAAATGAAAGAATGCTGATAAGGTCACAATATTTATGTCTTAACTGAATTTGGCAAGGTGAATTTGGCAAAGTGAATTTGTAACTATCTTTGGATACTATTTCATTCTGACTATCTTCTGATTTCCTCTCCTGTGGCGAGCATTGTGCTAGGTGTTTGAAAAAGCAAGAGAGATATAGATTCTCAACCTGGATAGCATGATGTCTAACAGAAGAAGACAGATGAGAGATAAAATGATGACTATACCAGGAGCCATGTGTAATGATGGAGTCACATATGATGTATGCAGTCAGCATACAAGCACTGTGCACCAGAGCACAGAACTCTTCGCGTATAGGAAATATTGTAGCCTAGAAATTGGGAAGATTAATTCAAAGTGTGTGTGTATGTATAAATTCATTTTTAAGTGGAAGATAATTGCTTTACACTGTTGTGTTGGTTTCTGCCATACATCAGCATGAGACAACCGCAGGTGCACATACGTTCCCTCCTTCTGGAGCCTCCTCCCACCTCCCCCCGATCCCGCCCCTCCAGGTCGTCACAGAGCAGGGGCCTGAGCTCCCTGTGTGATGCAGCAGCTTCCCATTCGCTGTCTGTTTCACACGTGGTCGTGTACACGTGTCAAGGCTACTCTCTCAACTTGTCCCTCCGTCTCCTTCCCCCACTGTGTCTACAAGTCTGTTCTCTGGGTCTGTGTCTCTCTTCCTGCCCTGCAGATAGGTTCCTCAGCCTACCATTTTGCTGGATTCCATATACACAAGTGTATGCATCTTTATAATTTGGTGAATGCTAGGTAAAACTCTGTCTTTATACAAATACAAACAAATAAATAACAAATCGTGCCCTGAGAAGCTTGTGGTCTGTTAAAGAAAACAAAAAAGTGAATGTGGAATTATAATGCATTATGGAAAGTGGTATAGTAAAGATTAAAATCAAACCCTGTAAGGACATGAGAAGCAATGGTTAGGGCTGGGGAGATGAGGACCAGAGAGCTGCTGATGGAAGCTTGAGGATGTACGGGAGGAGGTAAGGAAGGCTGAGAGGGGCTTGGTAAGTGTTCTCTGTCAAGACCAGTGCACTGTGACCTGAGTTCAGGCATCCCGGGTGGCTCAGTGGGAGAATCCACCTGCAGTGCAGGAGACGTGGGAGACCCAGGTTCGATCCCTGGGTCAGGAAGATCCCCTGGAGGAGGGCATGGCAACCCACTCCAGTGTTCTTGCCTGAGGAAATTCCATGGACAACGGACCCTGGTGGGTCACAGTCCATAGGTTGCAGAGTCAGACATGACTTAAGCAACTTGGCATGCCCACATGCATGACCTGAGTGCAAGCCATGAGGGAAATGACATAATATTCAGGGCTGGACAAGCAGGTAGAGGGGCATTAAGTAAGGGCCTTGTGCTCCTTATGTGTATAGTTACATGTATGTATATGTATGTACATGTATGTCGCAGCCTTGAATCTCTGAAATGTTTAAATGGGAAGAGCACCATCCAATTTGCCTTCATAAAATATCACTCTAACCACAATGTGAATGGAATTAGAGGAAAAGAAGCCAGAAGCAGAGCATCCACATCGAGTCTCCTGTAGGAATCTGGGTGGGAAGTGAAGGCGGCCTCCACACCAGCAGAGCTGCTGAGTGCAGAGCAAGGGGTAGGGTCAGGAGGTCTTGAGGAAGGAGGATCAGACTCAGCGATACGAGAACCACTCAGGAGGGGATGTGCAGGACTACGTCCAGATTTCTGGCTTGTAGTTGGTGGTAGGATTCCTAAATGGAGATGGTGGAGAGTGGTGCCAGAGGAGGAGGGACCGGGGCAGCTCAGCGGGAAAGGTTGATTTAGTTTGGGGCATGTTGCTTTGAAGATGCTTGTGTGATCTGAATAAACGTGTTAAACAGGACCACTAGAAAATTTGACTTCAGGACTGAACACCAATATGAGCCTGAAACACATCTGTGGAGACATTTTGGTATGGACTTATAGTCTAAAAACTGAAGTCACTCTGGGAAAAATGAATAAAATTGGACTAGAAATGGATCCCAACAAATCTGAATAATAAGGGATGAGAGGAAGGGGTGGGAGGAAGAAGGCCAGAGACAACGATAAGAATGAGTCACCTTGGGGACTTCCCTGGTGGCCCAGTGGCTCAGACTCTGCACTCACAACGCGGGGGCCTGGCTTCAACCTCGGCAGGGGTCTAGACCCCACATGCTGCAGCTGAGAGTTCCCAGGCCACAGCTGAAAAATCCTACTTGCTGTAACTAAGAACCAGCATGGCTAAATGCATAAATAAATTTTAAAAATATTTAAAAAGAAATAATGAGTAGCCTTGAGGCTGGAGGCAAACCAGGGGAAGATGGCATCACAGAAGTCAAGTAGAGGTTCCCAATAACGGAATGGCCAAAATAGTAAATGCTGTGGAGAGGCGAAGGGAAAGAAAAAGGAAAAAAAAAACAAACAAACATATACCGCCAACTACAATAGCTCCTGGATTGAAACAAAACCACCACAACAGAAACACATGTGAGGGTTAAAGTCAGAATGCGGTAGCTATGGAGCAAAGAAGAAATGAGGCTGGGTCTGTGCATTGTTTATCCAAAACAAGTATTCCTTGTTTTTTGTCTTTTAATACTTCTTAATTCTTTATTCAATTTTTAAAGTTACACCCCATTTGCAGTTATTACAAAATATAGGCTATATTTACTGTGTTGTACAATGCATTCCTGAGCTCATCTTACACCCTACAGTTTATACTTCCTACTCCCCTACCCCCATATTGCCCCTCACCTCTTCCCCACTGGTAACTACTGGTTTGTTCCTTGTATCTCTGAGTCTACTTATTTTTTTGTTATATTCACTAGTGCATTGTATTTTTCATATTTCACATATAAGAGATAACATACAGTATTTGTCTTTCTCTGCCTGACATTTCATTTAGCATAATGCCTTTCAAATCTTTCCATTCTTGCTACAAATAGCAAAATCCTGTTCTTTTTAATGGCTGGGTAGTGTTCCATTGCATATATACATCTCATCTTCATTATCCATTCATTTGTTGATGGACTCGTAGGTTGCTTCCATGGTAAGATGTGTATCTCTAAGGGAAGGACAGAGAATTGGAGCAATGAAAAGATGCAAAGTCCTCGAAACCAGAGACACCACAGCTTTGCTAACTGTTATAAACTTCTTGCACAGTCCTGACACATGATAGTCACTCACTGAATTCATTCACTGGATGAGTGCATAAACAAGATAGGAGAGACTTGAGGATATCTATGTATCAATGAGGAAAAAAGACTCAGTGTAGGTGGTGGCTTCTGGCAAGGAAGAACAGACTTAGAGCTGGCTGGCAGGAGGCAAGGTTCTGAGACTGAGCATGGAGCATACACCTTGAAAGTGAGGACTCTCCTCTCCCAGACTGGTGTGCAAAGGACGGTCAGTAACACCAAGAGAACCTCTGGCAGTCCCACCAGGAAGCTGAGGGGAGTGGCGTGCATGTGTGCTCAGCTGCATCAGTAGTGTCTGGAGTGGACACCTCTTTAAAAATTCCTAGATTTTGTGGTTACAAAAGCAGCATGTCCTAGAACAGAATACTCCTGAAAAGTGACACAAATAATTCAGCTAATTATGTGTATAATTGAGGTGAAAGGGCTGAGCTATTTGAAATAATAGCCTCGATTCTATACTTGAACTGCTGAGGAGAACTCTTTTTTTCACTGACAAAATGTTTTGCCTGTCTCAGAGTTAATCTTGCTGACTGCTTCTTTCAATACCCTGTTTGAGGTAAGTTAGATCCTCTGTTAACCTTAATTGAAAGAGTCTGTCTCAGCAGGAAGGACACTCAATGAGAAAGAGAGAATCCAATTCAGACCTCATGGCTGTCTACCCCAAGTCCCTTTCCAAAACCTGCCCATTCTTTTCTGCAGATGAAGAAATACCAAGATTAACTAGCACAGATCTTGGGGCTAAAGGTTGGGCTGCCAGAGTAGCTATAAATTACATGGCTATTATGTAATTTATAGCACCATATTTTCTAGAATGGACACTTGAATTACTCCAGCTTCCTTGAAAAGTTTTTTTGTTTTTTTTTAATGAGTTGTTTTAAAACCACTAGTAGGTAAAGAAAGCTGTCCCTGCCTAGCTCCTGTCGCACCTCTAAGCATGTGTGTGAAATGTGAAGCAGAATTCATCTCACATGTTGAAACAGAATTTTGTATATGAGTGTGGGCCTAGTCTAAGCCTCTCCAAGACTGATTTTGAATACGCAAGGCAGCTCCCAAGGAAGTTGCTGTTGCTGATTACACATCAGTATTTTGGGGGAGGGGGTGCTTTCAAGAGGCTGAAATTGTTGTACTACCTAGTTTGGGGAATAGGCTGGTAGAATTTGAAAATTTATGTGAACACATTTTTATTTACAGTGGGGTTTGGAGAAGTTAGCCTACACTACTTTGTTGTTAGTGTTGTTTAGTCCCTAAGTCCTGTCTGACTCTTGTGACTTCATGGACTATAGCCCGCCAGGCTCATCTGTTTGTGGGATTTCCCAGTCAAGATTACTGGAGTGGCTTGCCATTTCCTTTTCCAAGGGGCCTTTCCAATTCAGGGATGAAACCCGCACCTCCTGCAATGCAGGCAAATTCCTTAGTACTGAGCCAGGAGGGAAGCCCTGTACTCATGATCCATAGCCCTTTTTCATAAGATATGATGACAAGGTAATCAAATGTTTAATTTTATCCCTGCCCTAAAAGCTTCTCTTGAGTTTTATTGAGATATAATTGACATATAACATTGTATAAATTTAAGATATACATCATGGTTTTATCTATTAGTTCAGTTCAGTTGCTCAGTTGTGTCCAACTCCTGGCAACCCCATGGACTGCAGCATGCCAGGCCTCCCTGTCCATCACCAACTTCCAGAGTTTACTCAAACTCATGTCCACTGAGTCGGTGATGCCATCCAACCATCCAACCGTCATCCCCTTCTCCTCCTGCCTTCAATCTTTCCCAGCATCAGGGTCTTTTCCAATGAGTCAGTTCTTCCCATCAGGTGGCCAAAGCATTGGAGCTTCAGCTTCAGCATCAGTCCTTCCAATGAATATTCAGGGTTGATTTCCTTTAGGATTGACTGGTTTGATCTCCTTGCAGTCCAAGGGACTCTCAAGGATAAATACATATTCACCAAAAGTTTCATTAGTATTCATCACCTCACTTAGTTACAATTTTTTTTTCTTGTGATAACTTTTAAGATCTTCCAAATATACAATAATTTGAAAAACTTCTTTCAAATATACAATACCCTATTGTTAACTATAGTTGGCATACTGTACATTACATCTCCAGGAAGTACTTATCTCATAACTGGGATTTTACACCTTTGACCACTCTCACTGTTTCCCCCACTCTCAAGTCCCCACCTCCGCAACCACCAACCTGCTCTGTCTCTGTGAGGTGGATTTTCTAGATCCCATGTGTAGTGAGATCAGACAGTATGTCTTCCTCTGACTTCTTTCACTTAGCATATGCCCTCAACATTTCATCTAGTTTCTTTTTCTGTTCACTCATACCTTCGTGGATTTAGGTTGTTCCCATGTCTTGGCTATTGTGAGTAATGCCACAATGATATCCTTTTAGGACAGCGACTTTGTCTCCTTCAGATATATACTCAGAAGTGGGATTACTGGATCATATGGTACTTCTATTCTTAATTTACTGAGGAAATCCCATATTGTTTTCCATAATGGCTTCACCAGTTGACATTCCCACCAGCAGTGTACAAGAGTTTCCTTTCCCCCCCCTCCACATTCTTATCAGCAATTAAAATCTCTTTTTTGATGATAGCTCTTCTAATGAGCGTGAGGCAATATCTCTTTGTGGTTTTGATTTGCAGTTCCCTGATCAATAGTGATGTTGACTATCTTTCTGTGTACCTGTTGGCCTTTTGAAGATTTTCCTTGGAAAAAATGTCTGTTGAGGTATTTTGTATATTTTTACCTGTATTTTTTCTTTGCTATTGAGTTGTGTGAGTTCTTTGTATATTTGGCTGTTAACCCCTCATCAGATATGTGCTTTGCAAATATTTTCTCCCTTTCCCTAGGTTTCTTTTTCATTTGTTGATCATTTCTTTTGCTGTTGCCCTGTAAGCCTTTGATTCCCCTGCCTTTTTCTTTCTTTCTTTTTAAACTGGTAGGTAATTGGACAGGTGAGGAGAGGCGAGTCATACAAGTACAGGTTTAGATTGTGTTGTATTTATTTAAAACTTGATATTTTGTTCATCATGGACTTTTTGCATCAATTTTGATTTTAAAACATTGCATTATCATGTTTAATTTGATGTATGCGTGTTTTGGGCATTCCTTTTCTTAAACTTTAGGCTCTGTGGAAGTGCCTTACTACCCTCACTCTAGCCTCTGTCTGATAACCCAGAATGTATTTATTAAAGCTTTGTTTTCCCCTCTACAATAGTCTTTTTTTTTTTTTTTTGCTAGTTATACAAACTTAAAACTACTGCGTGGCCAGGCCACTTTGAGACAAGAGCCAGACAGCAAATGGTTGTGCTCCAAGATAGCTTTTACTTTTGGAAATTTTCAGACTATTTGAAACCAAGTCTGAAGACTTTATGTGAGTTGATTAAGCTGGAAATTTTTGGTAAATATTAAAGTAAAAATTATAAAGATTGCACTTTCATGTGGGTTTTGAAGAAGCCCTGAGGTTAAATTCCAAAGAAATAACTAAAAAATATTTCGAGTGCAGGAAATCACTTAATACTAGATCATCTCTAAAGCTTGTTCCTTGAAGACCCATTTGGGTGATTAATGTTGAGGTGTGTGCATGGTAGGTCACTTCAGTCATGTCCAGCTCTTTGCTACCCTATTGACATAGCCCGCCAGGTTCTTCTTTCCATGGATTCTCCAGGCAAGAATACTGGAGAATACTTCTCTAAGAGAAGCAAGTTCAACCCCTGGGTTGAGAAGATCCCTGGAGGAAGGCATGGCAACCTACTCTAGTATTGAGGCCTGGAGAATCCCATGTGTTTGCAAAGAGTTGGACATGACCAAAGCAACTTAGCATGCATAATGTTGAGGTATGTTTGTTCAAAAGATCTCATTATTTAGTTTTATGCTGTATACTTTTGAAGAAGTAAATTCAAATTTGGGTAGTTTACATTATTCTAATAAGAAAAATTATTTAGCCATTAAATAGATATATTCATCATGTTGAAACTTATATCAGAAATGTGTATTTCTTAGAGGATAATTTCTGGCATATGGATTTTCTCCTGTTTTATTATTCTTGTTATTTAAAAAAGCAATATCCTACAAAGATTGTCTGAAATCATTGTATTAACATGGTCATGTGTCTTCATGCTCTTGACATGTCTGATTTGCACAAGTTTTTGTTAATTTTCTGTTGTGACAACTTTTGACTGAATTCAGTTGAGAATCGCTGTGTCATTTATTTCTAGAAAGCTAACCATTGCAGGCCTTCTTCATCTCCTACAAACTACAGTTTTTACCCAGTCATAACCATACACAATAGTAATCAGTATAACATATGTTCTCATTTCTCTTGGGAAAATTACCTGGGTGTGGGATTACTGGATGACATGGTAAGTGATTGTTTATTAAAAACTCTACCTAATGTTTTTCAAAATGACTGTATCATTTTTCATTCTTTCAGGAATGTTCTATTGGCCCAGTGCTTTCCAGGCTGTTTCTTTCGGTCGTTTCTGTCGGAGTAAAATGTTACTTGGTACATCATGATTTTAATTTTTACTTTCCTAGCCACAGAGATACAAATTTTGTTATTCAAGAAAACTGAGCTGAATATTGAACTAGGTGATAATGTAAACTTTTCAATATGATTCTTCTAAGATTATTAAACACATCATACATAAAGTACTGTACATTAGTTATTATCGGGAAAATAACTTTAGCATGTACTTTATAGCTAGAGGCATTACTTATTTTTCTTAAGTTTTTGAGGTCAGTTCTTTAAATTTTCAAGCAGTACTAGGTATTTATTTGGATGATGATTTTGTTTCTTAAAATAGTAAGTCAGACTAATAGAAATCTACTCACTATATTTCATTATGAGTGGTAATTTATATGCAGTATTATAGACTACAAATATTACTTTTGTACTAGTGTACATAAAAAGTAACTGTAGAATTAATTATTTTTCTTTTGGTCATCTAAACTTTCCTTTGTAATTCTAAGTGTGCTTGGCTTGAAGTGCATTCTGACCACCTGGAAAGTTAGCTCATCTCATACTTCAAAGCACTGAATGAATGGTAAGTGCTCTTGAAAATACTCTTCTGAGCATGTTCTGATGGCTTGAGACTAGTCATAAATTATGTGGCTGTGTCAAGTGCAGGTCTGGTGTAGCGTTATCAACTATTTTGATAAATGATGCAATTTATTGTACTCTGCTGGTTTTTTTATAGCACTATACTGCCATGTTGAGCACTTGAGCTATTTTTTTTTCCTTGATGGCAGAATTGACACTTTAGAGTGGATATGCATAAAATAGATATGCATTTTGATATATAATTCTTGATATATTATTGATGTATAATTTTCAATAAGTCTGACTCCCTAAATTCTTTTTGCTTCAATTCTAGAAATAGATAAGGTATACATACATACATACACATATATATATTTTTTAATAGGTACATGTTAGCATCATTTATCCATTTCGTTTTGCTTACTTAGACAATAGTCCCACCTACTCTGAGTAGATAATTTTAAAGAATTCCATTGAAATGGAAGAGTGACAATAAATTCATTATTTTGTTTTTTAGTCTTTTGATATAGTGATGGTGTTCTACTAAAAGTGCTATTGAAAGTATGGCTCACAGAGGGCTGTTAGTCCATACATTTGCCTGTCTACAGTGAAATGTGTACAGAAGTTGAGAGCTTGCATTTTGAAACTTTAAAAGCAGTTTGATATCATCATGATGTTTAAGGTCAGCAGTACAGAAATACAGTCCCTGGTGACTTGGCTGAGTACATGGGCAGGCAGGAATCTGAGCCTTCATTACAGACACTTTGGAAAGCACTGATCTATAACATAATAACACTTCTCTATATTCTTTGACTTTGAAATATAGCTTTTATTGATGATTAACATGTACTGGATACTGAGCTAAGTACTTTATAGTGTATCTTATTTGCCCCTTCTAATATTCCTACTGCATGCCCTTGTTAGATCCATTTCACAGAGGAGACAAATCAAAGCACGAAGAAGTATTTTGCTTAAGGTCACACAGTTAGAAGTTACACATCAAGATATCTTTAGACCACTGATGATAATTAATGCTGTTGTATTTCATGTTATCACGTATGTTTAATGCTTTGTATGTAATGTTTTTTCTGAAATGTATCCTCCAGGTGTGAAAGCTTTTTTGCCCTTCTTTCTTCACTCCCTTCCCCTCTCTCGTTCCTTCCTTCTTCTTATATCTGTCTCCTTCCTCCTCTCGGTCTGCTTTCTTCTCTGTCTCCTCCTCCTTCCCCTCCACTCCCCACACCTCAGAAATGTTAGCACATGTTCCAGGAAAAGGGGAGCTCAGTGTCTAGACAAGGTTGGGACTTTCCAACCCCTTTCTCTGTTCCCACAGAACACATGAGCCTGCCTTGTATCTTCAATGGACTAAAGAATGTCTCTGCAACTCCATTCTTTGTCCATGGGCCATGTTAAAATCTTCAAGCCAAAAAATTTGTAATAGTTTGCCATTCTTCAATACATATTACACATGTAAATTATGTATAGGGAAGTCTAATCAAAATTTTAAATTATTTCTATTATAATTATGATCTATTTTTAAAAATTATTACTTAGACACATATAATTTTACCACATGCATAAATATGATATAAATATGCATAAATATGATATTGCAATATTTATTTTTAAGTTTAGGAAAACTCTGCTTCCCTTCTTTTATACTTGCCTTACTTCATTCTCTCACCCACATACACACCGTTTCTACCAATTCCTTTTCCTATCCAACTTCACAATTCATGTAAATCACTTTTCATTATTTCACTTTTTCTTCATATGCATGTAATCACAAACATATCCTCAGAAAATTGTGGTCTTTTTTATAAAAACAAGTTTATATTATTGAACATTTAAAAAATCTCTTCTCATAAAACAGTACACTATGGAACTCACTCCAAGTCAATTGCTAGACATACAATTCATTGTTTTAATGGGTGCATAGTGTTCTGTGATGTAGACATAAAGTAACTGAGCTCTTCCCATTTTATAGTCACTCTCTGTTTTAATTCCTCTACTTTGTACTGTGCTATAATAGACATCATTTTACACTTATCTTTAGGTACTTCTGCCTTTATTTCTATAAGACGGATTTCAGAGGAGGGTTCTTTGGGCAAATGAGGATATGTATTTTTAGTCTGAATTGATGTCAAGTATTCTTACAAAGGCCAGTTACAATACACATTTCCTCTGGCAATGGATGAAAGCAAATCCATGTTACTCCATCTCTGCTAGTAACAGTTGTTATGGAGAGTTTAGAGAAAAGACATGGCGTATCCTATCTCAATCTTCTGGGCTTTACCTTGGATTTTATCCATGCTTTGAATGGATATTACTTGCAGCCTTCAAATAACTTCATTTCTGTCTTCTAACTACAGGTGCCTGCTGTGTCTTCGTTTCCCGCCCTAGTCTTCAATGACTTGGATGATGGTAAAAGTCTTCTTGACTTGCAGTTGTGTGTATGAGCAAGTCACAAATGCTGAGGCACCTCCACTGGTGAATGCTCCTGCCTCCTGTCTTCAAATAAGACAATTCTGGGAGAACTTCTCTTCACTTTCCAGGAGGCTCTGGTGATGTTGAGACTCTCTTGCCCAAAGGGGTGACCTTTAGAGCAAAAGTGACCTCTTGGATCAACTTGTTCTCCTTCTTTGTCTCACTCTCCCATCCCCTCAACCCCTGCTCCAAACAAAACCACCTGCACACAGATCCTGTCCACAGGCTACTTCAGAGGAAACCCAGGAAGAGCCGGGTGCTTTCTGTGGTTCTCAATCTGATGGCTGTAAAGTGGCATTTTGTTGTTGCTCAAAATTTCACTTTCCTGATTGTTAGTGAGGGTGATCACCTTTTCCTATGTGTACTGTCCATGCTGGTTTCTGCTGTTGTGAATTGTCTTTTCAATACTCAGCATATTCATTTGTTGGGTTTTGTGTGTTTTAGATAATTTTAAGATCTCTGTTATGAGGCTCTTCTCTGCATTAATATTTCTAACCAATATTAATATTTCTATTTGTCTTTCACTTTGCTCTGCTGTATTTTACATTATAAAACTTAAATTATGTTGTCAAATGTGGTTATCTTTTATTTTATGGAGTCTGCTTTTCCAGTTTGGATTAAGAGCGCACACCATGCCTCACCCCACTCCCCATAATTTACACGAATCTTAATTCTAGATTTTCTTGTATGATTTTGGTACTTTTTATATTTCAAGTATTTAATCCATCTGGAATTTGTTTTTGACTTTAAGTAATTGATTTTATTTTTTTCTGGAATAGTCTGTTATGCAGCATCACTTATTGATCCATTGTTTTCCCCATTAAACTGAAATACTATCCTTGACATGCATTAATCTTTTCGTTGTGATGCTTTTCACCAGCATTCTTTATTTTGTTCCTTTGAATGATCTTTTCAGCAAATATATTGATTTGATTACAATGGCTTTATATATTCTTTATTTTCATTTCTTATCATCTACTCCTCATTATTCATTATTTAAAAATTTAAGATAATTTAATCCAACTTATGAAAAGAATTAGATATGGATTCTAATTGGAAGTGCATTACATTTACATATTAATTTGCAAAAAAAAGAATTTTTATGCTATTAAAACTTCCCATGTTATGAAGTGACCCACCTATTGATTTAGGTCACTTTTATATGCTTCAATAAGATTTTGTAATCAGCTTCATAGGGATCCCAGGTGGCACAGTAATAGAGAATCCACCTGCCGATGCAGGAGATGCGAGAGATGTGGATTGGATCCTGGAGTCAGTAAGCTCCCCTGGAGGAGGAAATGGCAACCCACTCCAGTATTCTTGCCTGGGATAGCCCATGGACAAAGGAGCCTGGATGGCTACATACAGGGTCACAAAGAGTCAGACGTGACTGAGCAACTGCGCACACACACAATCATCTTCATATGGGCTCTTTTCTGTTAAATATGTTTCCAGTTTCTTAGGTGATATCCAACCCTTACCAAAGAATTTTTTGTTGTTGCCCCTTGTTTGCCAGGACCTTAAGCATGTGCTTAGCTTGTCTTTTGGTTAGCACAAAATTGTCACTTTTTGGATTAGAATTTACCGGACGCAAGCTTCTTCCACTCTGCAGTCACCCTGCACAGCCCCTTTCCTTCTGCGGTTTATCACTAATATTAACATGTGTAGTCCTTAGTGCACAAAGTAAAGACAGTGCTTCAACAGTACAGAGAGCAGACAGCTCCCAGGACAATCAGTCCGCAGGCCTGCACCATCCGCGCCGGCTGAACGGGGATGTGGGGGTGTGTTCTCGTGGCTTCCTTTTGGGTCCGTGGATGCGCTCCGGTCTTTACAACTCTCCGGTCCGCTGTACTTCCTTGGCTGGACCCCCCTCTGAACACTGACACCTGCTTCCTTGACGACTGTGTCTTGTTGGTGGACCTCATCTGCTTCGACCTCACATCTTCCCATTTTTCATGGTTTTATCTCCACTCGTGGATTTGTAGTATCTGAGGAAATTGGTAAGGATAATAGATTGATTTTTCCAGAAAGCTGACGGCTGACCGTTCCTCCCTCTGTCCACATGTGCTCGACTTCCGGTGGGGAGGTAGCGTCTTTCTCAGCCTTTGAATCCCAGCTGGCCCTGTGACTCGCTTTGACCAATGCGGCAGGACCGAACTGCCTTTGTGTGACTTCTTTCTGGGCCTGGACTGAAGGGGCCTTGCAGTGTTAGCTTTCACCTTCTTGGACTCCATCCACGATAGAACCAGACTCAGGCTCGACTGCTTCCTGAGTGATGTGAGACCACCCGGAGAAAGAGGCCCAGCCGCCCGGCGCCCCACCGCTCCAGAGGCGGCAGCAGGGCCGCCCCAGGCCCCCTGAGCCCCAGCGCCCGGGGGGACTCCACTGACTCCCCGTGACACAGAGCCTGCAGATGATAAGGTGCAGCTGATAGTTCTGCGAGCAGGCTGTTCGCACAAAAGCGTTTTGCTAAGTGAGGGGCCGTCTTCTGGGGGCGGGGAGTAGTCAAACAGTGGTGTATAAAGAAATGACATTCAGGATGTCAGTAGAACCTCTTGCTCCTTTTTAGGGTCCGTGTTTTCTCAATATTTTTCTATATTCAACATGAATACATATCAGAATAGGAAGGCAATAATTTTAGAATTTTTATATAATAAAAATATAACTGAGGGGCTGTTAGAGATAGTTCTTTGTTGTTACATGATTTCTCAGTGCTTTTATATTATTGACTATAGAAGCCCCTCTCTTGGTTGATTCTATCTGACTCTGAGGTTGAAAAATCTAATGACTGAGTATGTTATGAGCTGAATGAAAGCCTAAGCAACTCCTATTTAGTAAGTGAATCAAATAGACACACAAAAGGTGTCTTTCTGTACCTGTGACTTTCTCTACATGTTTGGTCCCTGGATCTTCGCAGGTCCTGGACAGGTAACGTTGTCAGATGAGAGTTTGGAGAGTTGAACTCTTACTGTACTTAGCGCCATCACTAGTAAACACAGCAACGTTGTTACGTGTCTGCAAATCCTCTGTCTGCCGAGTGCTGTTTTCTCTGCGTAGCCGCTCAGTCGTGTCTGACTCTGTGACCCCCCGGACTGTCGTCCACTCACCAGGCTCCTCTGTCCATGGGACTCTCCAGGCGAGAATACTAGGGTGGATTGCCATTTCCTTCTCCAGGGGATCTTCCCGACCAGGAATTGAGCCCAGGTCTCCCGCATTGCAGGCAGATTCTTTACCACTAGTGCCACCTGGGTGAGTGTCAGATCCAATATGGGCAGTGGTGTTTTCAGTATTGTTAAGATAATTGCCAAACATGCTATGTGCGTATCTTTACGGAAAACGGTAAACAGCAAGGTGCTTGTTTCAAGGTGAAAGACATTACTAAGTCCTGCGTCTGACTCAGCTTCTCCTTGCTCTGCATAACTGCATCCAAACATGGAGCTGAGCAGGTGCAGCTGTTGCTTCCTGAATTATAATAATCACTGCTAATTCCTCCTGACAAATCTAGCCCTTGGATATGAGGGGTTAGGAAGGGAAGATCTTATCTGAAACACTGGAGGTGGTGGAGGGAATATTTCTTAGAGGGAAAAAAAGGTCACTTTTCTGATTTTTCACTATGGTTTTAAAACTGAACTTTGTGGTTTGTCAACAGTCTTGAGGGTCCAGATGCCTTGGGACTATGTTTACTTGGAGAAATGTGGTTAGAGAAAGATTTCATTTTATATTTAGCTGTACTGGGTGTCCTCTGACATTCGGGGACGTGTCAGTTGACAAAGGTGATTATGTGATCAGCAGAGCATGAGAAGAGCTCAAGGTTGCAATTAACACGTTATTGTACAAATCAAAGGAGCAGTAAGAGGCAATGTGTACAGCTTGCCAGAAGGCCTGGTCAGCCAGTGTGCCGACAATACGGGGTATGGAGAATCAGAGACGAGAAGCAAGTGAATCAGAACACTCGGCTTTTGTTTTGTTTCTTTCCAATTCAGAATTGGTCTGTGTACCTCTCTGATAGCTTTCAAGTGTGTGACAGGGATCAATAACACATTGTTTCTTGTTTTTGTGAATGACTTTTCAAATGAGACTTTCAAAATAACTTTTCAAATAACCTACTAAATTGTTGAGATTTTAGTTTTATAAGATTTGGTATCATGTTACATCTTCAGTATGCTAGGATTTAAGACATTAGTACGTTAGGCTTCAAGACAATTCAGATAACATTTCTATTTAGATAGGATTTCATCTTCCACCTTCTAACAAAGCTCCAGGCACAAAACAAAGGTTCATCGGTTGGCATTTATAAAACTCAGGGCAAGTTACAGTTCATAAAGACAAGATTGTGGAACTTTCCAGGACAAAATCAATACTGACCATACTATTGGTATATTTTAGTTATGTTTGATAAAAGAAAAAGAAGTCTTTGATAAAATCCTTATTTACTTAATTGACTAGGAGTATAGGAAATAATTTGAAATCTCCTTCTGTTCTTAAACTACTTGAAGAGAGTGTTACCATCTGACACTTAGGCCTTATAAAGTACTTTGCATGCATGCCATTTATCTATCACCATATGATATTGAGCAGGTGAATAAATACTGCTGTGAATTCTGTACCTTGGTCCTTGAAACAGAAGCAACACTTCCCAAATGGCTTAATCTACAACTGTGTGTAAAGAAATAAATATGTATATTTATAATATATGTATGTGGTATTATGAATTTATACTTTATTAGATTATTATAAATTTCATAAATGTTATTAATAATTTACTCAATAAATATTTATTAAATAACTACACTGTGACAGGCATTGGGTTATATACCACTTTTTTAAGCAAAATGAAAACACTTTCATAATGTTTTATAGTTTAGCATGGTGGTAAGAAGGGGGTTTCAAGCCAGATTTTCTGGTTTCAAAACCTGCTCCTGTTATTTTATAGCTCAGTAACCCTGGGCACATTAGTTGACTTCATTAGTAAAATAGAGATAATATTTCTTTCATGAGGTTTGTAAGGATTAGTTAGTCAGTATAAAGAAATTAGAGTAGTGCCTGAGGTGAAGTTCACATCCATAATTGAACTGTGTTATCTTATTTCATTCATTGTGGTTCTGACCTTAAGAACTTGTCATTGAATGGACAAGACAGATGCCATCTATATTAGTTAGGCTTCTCCAGAAAACCAGGACCAGTAAGATCTGTATATGTGTACACAAGTATAATATAAATATAAATATATAGAGGGGTGGTCCTAAGATGGTGAAGGAATAGGCTGGGGAGACCACTTTCTCCCCCACTAATTCATCGAAAGATCATTTGAATGCTGAGCAAATTCCATAGAACAACTTTTGAACCCTGGTAGAGGACACTAGGCACCCAGAAAGGCAGCCCATTCTCTTCAAAAGAAGGTGGGACAAAATATAAAAGATAAAAAGAGAAACAAAAGAGTTAGGGATGGAGACCTGTCTCGGGGAGGGAGAAGAAGGTTCCAAACACCAGGAAACCCTTGCACCGGCGGTTCTGTGGGGAGTTTTGGAATCCCAGAGGGCAACATAACCAGGAGGAAAAACAAAAAAAAACCCCACAGATTACGCGCCTAACAGCAACTCCGACCAGAGAGAGAGCCTAGACGCTCACATCCGCCAGCTGCGAGTGGGGGCTGAGCAGGGAGGTGCGGGCTGCATGCTTAGGGCAAGGACCGGGCCTGAGTGCCCTGAGGACAATCGGAGGGAGCTAAGGTGAGATAGTAACCCAAACTGTGGGATAGTCAGAGAGAGGGGATAAGAGAGAGAGAGAACTTTCCAGTGAAAAGCTCTAAGGCACAGCCTGCTCTGCCCACAGAACAAAGGACTGAGCGGACACCAGAGGAGAGCTAGCGGCTGCGGGCCGGCCCCTCACCGCGACGGACACAAGCGGCGGGGGGGGGGTCGCCAGAGCCGGAAGGCGAGGGGCAATCTCGGCCCCAGAGAAGGCATCCTCCACCAAACTGTGAGCAGGCTCCCAGCTGCTAACCAACTCTTCCTGGGATCCTGGGTGGTTGACATCCGCCAGGAGGGTCGCAGCCAGAGATCAGCTCCCCAGAGGAGACACGCGCATACCTGAGATGGCGCTCCTGCTGCGCACCCGGGAACCTGAGCAGCCAGGACCAGGGAAGGTGATAAGATGCACCGCCCACCCGGGGGAGTGCGCTGGCCAAGCACCTGGTCACCTGAGTGCTTGGGCCTGGGAAGGGCACAAAACGCAGGCCCAGCCAAGTCTGCGCCTTCGTGGAGTACCCAAGAACCTGAACCTGAGTGGCTTAGACCTGGGAAGTGCATGCAACCCAGGGTCCACTTTAGACAGTCCCCCTCTGAGCGACCTGGAGCCTGAGCAGTGTAGGCCGGGAAAGCATGCACGCCGTGAGCAGGGACAAACCCAGTGTGGCCCAAACACTGCGAGCACGCCCCACGCACGCCAGTGATATTTGTTCACAGTGTTCCTCCCTCCCCCCAGCACGACTGAACAAGTGAGCCTAAATAAGTGACCACCTGTGCCCCCTTGGGCCAGGGCGGAAATTAAACACTGAAGAGGCTTGCAAACAGAGGAAACCAAAATAAACACAGGGGACCACTTTGGAAGTGACAGGTGCAACAGATTAAAATCCTGTAGTTAGCACTGACTACATTGGAAGGGACCTATAGACCTTGAGAAGAAGTATGAGCTGAAACAAGGAACTGTCTGAAACTGAACTGACCCCACACTGCCCTCAACAGCTCCAGAGAAATTCCTAGAGATATTTTACTATTTTAATTTTTAGAATTTTTTTTGTTTTGAAGTTCTTTATTACTCCTTCATTTTTCATTTTTATAACCTACTATTACCTTGCAAAAAAAGATTTTTTTGCTATTAAAAATTTACTATTTTTAAAGTAAATTTCATATGTATAATATATATTATTATATATAATATATGTATATTATAATCTTTTTGATTTTTTTAATATTGTATTTTTGAGAGTCTAACCTCTACTCTAGATTTTTAATCTTTGCTTTTTGGTATTTGTTATCAATTTTGTACCTTTAAGAATCCAATCTTCAGTACCCATTTTTACTTAGGACTGTGATTACTGGTTTGATTGCCCTCTCCCCCTTTTGACTCCCCTTCTTCTCCTCCAGGTCACCTCTGTCTCCTCCTTCCCCCTTCTCTACCCAACTCTGTGATTCTCTTTTGTGTTCCGGGCTGTGAGGAACACTTAGGGAACTGATCACAGGCTAGACTGGTCTCTCTCCTTTTGATTCCCCTTCTTCTCCTGGCCACCTCTGTCTCCCCTCTCCCTCCTCTCTTCTCTGTGTAACCCTGTGAACCTCTCTGGGTGTTCCAGGCTGTGGAGAGCACATAGGGAATTGATTACTGACTAGATTGTTCTCTCTCCTTTTGAGTGCCCATCTTCTTCTGGTCACCTCTGTCTCCCTCCTCCCTCTTCTCTTCTCCATGTAACTCTATGAACCTCTCCAGGTGTCCCTCACTGTGGAGAATCTTTTCACTATTAACCTAGATGTTTTATCATTGGTGCTATATGGATGGAGAAGACTTGAACTACTGTAAGAATAAGACTGAAAGCCAGAGGCAGGAGGCTTAAATCCAAAATTTGAGAACACCATAAAACTCCTGACTCCAGGGAACATTAATCAACAAGAGCTCATCGAAAAGCCTCCATATCTACACTGAAACCAAGCCCCACCCAAGAGCCAACAAGTTTCAGAGCAAGACACACCAAGCTAATTATTCAACGATGCAGGAACATAACCCTGAGCATTAAAATACAGGCGGCCAAGAGTCACACCAAACCCATAGACAAGACATAAGAAAGCTGTAGTACATAGACAATGGAATATTACTCAGCTGTTAAAAAGGATGCATTTGAGTCAGATCTAATAAGGTGGATGAAACTGGAGCCTATTTTACACCAACACAGTATATTAACGCATATATATGGAATTTAGAAAGATGGTAATGATGAACCTATATTCGAGACAGCAAAAGAGACACAGATGTAAAGAATAGTCTTTTGGACTCTGTGGGAGAAGGCGAGGGTGGGATGATTTTAGAGAATAGCATTGAAACATCTATATTATCATATGTGAAACAGATTGCCAGCCCAGGTTGGATGTATGAGACAAGTGCTCAGGGCTGGTGCACTGGGATGACCCAGAGGGATGGGATGGGGAGGGAGGTGGGAGGGGGATTCAGGATGGGGAACACATGTACACCCATGGCTGATTCATGTCAATATATAGCAAAAACCACTGCAATATTATAAAATAATTAGCCTCCAATTAAAATAAATTAATTAATTAAAAATAAAATTAAATTAAAAAAAGAAAAAATGTCTGAAAAGAAGTTTAATATTCTTGCGAAATTAGCTTTTGTAAAGTTTAAAATATATATATATATTTAGAGAGAGAGATATACAAACATCTACGTGTGTGTGTATATATATATACACATCATATACATATATGTCCTAACATGTACATGTATACATTCCTATTTATGTATGGATATAGGTGAATTGTGTATATGTATGTATGCACATGGGGATGCCCTGTTGGCTCAGTGGTAAACAATCCGCCTGCCAATGCAGGAGATGTGGGTTCAATCCCTGGGTTGGGAAGATCCTCTTGAGGAGTGCATGGCAACCCACTGCAGTATTCTTGCATGGAGAATCCCATGGACAGAGGAGCCTGGCAGGCTGTTGTGCGTGGGGTTGCAAAAGAGTCGGGCATGATTTAGCAATTAAACATCAACAGTATATGCATATGTAGGTATATGTAAGCAGATATAACCTATGTATGTATTTGCATTTACATTTAATTTTGGACCAGGTAAATTTCACTGCCTGATGCCAACTAAGGGATAAGTGAAATTCATTTTGACATACTGTATGTCCAGTTCTGGTTACATGAAGTCTTTTTTTAAAGCTGTTGGTGTTCATAAATTTCATACACACACACATGAATACTGTGATGTTTGCTTTGTGGTGTGGAGCTGAACCTCTAGTATCTCTGAGGTTTGTGTGCTTATGTGTACACATGTATTCATGGTTACACTCAGTCACTCAGTCGTGTCTGACTCTTTGTGACTCCATGGACTGTAGCCTGCCAGGCTCCTCTCCCCACTGGATTCTCCAGGCAAGGATACTGGGGTGGGTTGTCATTCTCTTCTCCAAAGGATCTTCCTGACCCAGGGATAGAACCCGGGTCTCTTGCATTGCAGGCATATATTTTTTTTAACCATCTGAGTCACCTATTCATTCTTTTTCAGATTCTTTCTTCTTACAGGTTATTGCAAAACAGTTCGTGCTTTACGCTATGCAGTAGGACCCTACTGATTATCTGTTTTATAAATAGCATGTGTATATGTTAATCCCACACTTCTAATTTATCCCTGCACTCCCTTTCCCCTCAGTAACTGTAAGTTTTCTTTCTTAGTCTCTGGTTTTATTTCTGTTTTGTATGTAAGATCATTTGCATCATTTTTAATTTTCAAATTCAATATACAAGTGATATCATGTGATATTTGTCTTTCTCTCTCCGACTTCACTTAGTGTAATACTCTCTGGGTCCCTCCTGTTGCTGCCAAGGGCAGTATCTCATCCCTTTTATGGCTGAGAAGTGTTCCGTTGTGTATATGCACCACCTCTTCTGTGTCGGTTCATCTCTCGATGGACACGTAGGCTGCTTCCACATCTTGCACACAGTTCTGAGGAAACATAGGGGAGAACGCTTTTCCCTGGGCAGTGATGGTAGTTGTGTTGATGACAGTTGAAGGCCATTTAAAACAGAATATAAGGGGGGAAATTCACTGGAGTGCAAGGAGAGGAAGCCTTGTACGTGGAGGATGCAGCATGAGCAGTCACTGATGTGCAGAAGTGCCCAGTGCCTTGGTTCAGCGGCTGCGCCAGAGGGGCGGTGGGGGCAGTGAGAGGAAAGGGCCCCCAAGGGGCAGAGTCCAAAACATGTTCAAAGCTCTCCTTAGAGTGTAAAGGGCTTCCCTCATAGCCCAGCTGGTAAACAATCCGCCTGCAATGCAGGAGACCCCAGTTCAATTCCTGGGTCAGGAAGATCCCCTGGAGAAGGGATAGGCTACCCACTCAGTATTCCTGGGCTTCCCTTGTGGCTCAGCTGGTAAAGAATTCACCTGCAATGTGGGAGACCTGGGTTCCATCCCTGGGTTGGGAAGACCCGACCCCCTGGAGAAGGGAAAGGCTACCCATTCCAGCATTCTGGCCTGGAGAATCCCATGGATTGTATGGTCCATGGGGTCGCAGAGTCAAACTTGACTGAGCGACTTTCACTTTCACTTCAGAGTTTAAAATGTAACCTGTAAAAAAAGAAAAAAAAAAAGTAACCTGTGAGTTGTGGGGAGTTATTGGATATTGTTAAGTTAGAATGACAAACAATCTGCTTTTAATTCATTTTATTTAGGAAAAGCCCTCCTTCCCCACCCCCACCCCCCCACCGTGGCAGTGCAGGGTTAGATTTGGCTGGAGAGAGTGAGGCTGATGTAGTTGTGAGGAAATAAGCTGGTGATAGCTTGAAATAATTTTGTACCTATGAGGTTGAGAGAAGGAAATGGATTTTGCAGACAGGTAAAACTGGCAGCCTTTGTTTGAGAGAGCTGAAAGAGAAGGAGAAATGAAAGAACATTCTGAATTCTCTGCCTTGGTTGGCTGGGTAGATGGTGCAAAATTAATATTTGTGTTCAGGAGACAGCTGTTAAGAATTTGTTGGGCATGGCATTGTAGCAGGCTTTGGGTATGCATTTTGATTTAAATTGCTGTAAATTTAGTTCATCACATAAAAACGAAGTAGTGCACAAATATTTACACAAATTTTTAACAAGGCACTAGAATAGGTTCTTGGAGAAGGAAGGATTCAAACAAGAAAGGATGGGAAAAGGGGGTATATAAATAAAACAAGAGAAAACGGGCATGGACCAATGGGGATGGCATGTATGAGCTAATTGGTATAATTACTCAGCCCCAGACACCTGTGCTGTGAACTAATTAGTATAATTACTCAACCCTCTCCACCTGGGGTCTAAACAAGAGGATAATAAAATGCAGTTCGCATATTTCATTTTGGGCCAGGTGAACTCCTCTGCCTGATGCTAAAGAGGGGGCAATAAACAAAATACATGTTGATTGATTCCCACAATGTATGTCCCATTCAGGTTACACAAAAATGTTGACCTTCTTAAGGTTGTTGGTGATCAAAAATCTTATATCAAGAACACGGCAGAATTAGAACATTAATGTGAAGAATAAAATAGAACATTTTTTGAGGGCTTCAGTTTTAGACATGTTCTAAGAGTTTTATATGTATTAGTAATCTCTGCAACAACCCCATAAGATAGTTACTGTTATTATCCCCATTTAATAAGTGAGTAGCTTGAGAAACAGAGAGAATAAGCAATTCTCCCAAGATTGACTGGCTAGTAAGATAGGGATGGCATTTCAGAGCCCGTGTTCTTAAACCCTGTTCTCCTGCTTCTCTGATTTTTCTCTATGATGTCTTCTCTATTTGATATCATGTTTTCCAACAGAAAGGTTTGAATTGCACAATGAGCCTTTGGTTATGAACTACTACTTGCCAGGACCCAATCAAATTTATCCACGCCCAACACCAGGCTCGGTGGATCCCTGGTACTAAATACACATTTGCTGCTGTTGTTCTTTAGTCACTAAGTTATATCTGACCCTTTGTGACCCCATGGACTGTAGCCTTCCAGGCACCTCTGTCCATGGGATTCTCCAGGCAAGAATACTGGAGTGGGTTGCCATTCCCTTCCCCAGGTGATCTTCCTGACCCAGTGATTGAACCCAGGTCTCCTGCACTGCAGGCAGATTCTTTACCAACTGAGCCACCAAGGAAGCCCTAACATCCAGCAAAAGTCATTAAAAATAGAACTTTTTAGATTGACTCCCTGATTCTGCTCCCTCACCTACAGATGATAATCTCCTTTGGTGCTCTTAATGGACTTTGCAGAAGGAAAAGAGTCTGAGGCACTTATCCTTATTGGACACACAGAACCTCTCCAAGGCCGGGCATTTATAAATACATGTCAGACTGAACGGGAGAAAAGCAATGCCAGTGATCATGGTTCAAATTGATGAATGTACCAGCAGGAAGGAAAGAAAAGCTAAAGCTTTATGTTAAGAACAAAGGGACCAAGGTAGACTTAATATCCACTTCAGAGGCACGGGGCTGCCTGGTAGTGGAAGCCAAGCAGCAGGGGTCAGGGAGGTTCAAGGCCACTCCACCCACAGCTGGCCGTGGGGGGATCAGTTACTCTCCTGGTCCCGATTTTCTTATCTGCAAAATTGCGGAAAGGATTAAATGGGACAATGGACATTAAGTGCAGCACAGTGATGGGCACTTCATAAACACTCAATAAAATGGAAACTGGAATTCCCTCTGATACCACTGAGCACCGATAAGCGGAGCTTTTGACCACAGATCTGACAGTTTGATAGCTTAAAATCCTTGATGGCAAACAGGTAGAGAAAGCAGCCTTGCATCCTTCTGATAACCAGACAGAAACTAAGGGCAGATTTTACCAAACATCCCATTTTTTAAAAAAAGTAAAAGCACAGATTTAGGAAAATATATCACACATTGTACCTCACATATGGGGAGAAAAACTGTCTTATTTCTCAGATTAGGAGTATGTACATACATATATTTTATATATATATAAGCACATTCTATGAATGCACATTTGTTGTTCAGTAATTAAGTTGTGTCCAACTCTCTGTGACCCCATGGAGTGCAGCACACCAGGTCTCCCTGTCCTTCACTATCTCCAAGAGCTTGCTCAAACTCATGTCCATGGAGTTGGTGATGCCATCCAACCACCTCATCCTCTGTCGTCCCCTTCTGCTCCCACCTTCAATCTTTCCCAGCATCAGCGCCTTTTGCAATGTTTCAGTTCTTCGCATCAGGTGGCTGAGGTTTATTGGAGTTTCAACTTCAACATCAGTCCTTCCAGGGAACATTTGGGGTTGATTTTCTTTAAGGTTGACTGGTTTGCTTTCCTTGCTGTCCAAGGAGCCTGACTCAGGAAAGTCAGAAGTGTTGCGTAAGGTGTCACAGAATCGTGGGTCTCAGTGTTTGCGAGTGTTTGTTGGGATTTAACCTCTACTCGGTGTCCACCCTCATCTTTTTGTCTACATTTTAAGGTGGTCTAGTTCCTCAGCAGTCCAGTTATCTCAAGCTTTGCTTTATATTGACTTATATACTTCAAGAATATGCTTAGAGACCTGGAGGACTCAATTTCTATTGCTTCATAAGAGAAAATTTAGGAATGGTAGGCATCAGACTCTTCTGGGCAAGAATTACTGAACTCAAAATTTTGATTTATGGATTCAAAGTTGGACAATTTTGGACAATTTTTAATGCCATCCTGATCTAGAAATCTTTGTTCTTATTTCACAGCCATAGAATGAAATTAAAATATTCAATCCACAGGTTTTTTTTTTTATTTCCTTTGCAAAGATTACATTTTTTTTTTTTTTTTTGGTATTCTGTACTTGTCCTAAGTATTTGCACATGAGTAGATTGTGTTGAAGAGTGGATCTTCACTTGAGAACATAGGTTCAGAGGAGATAATTTTCCAGATGTTTAATTTTCATTGGTAAACTCTCTTAAAATAGACTTGCTTGTAAGTATCTTGAATTCACAATTAGTCCTGTCTCCTCTTTGTAAAGGAAGTCCATATGCCTTAGTTTGGTAATTAGTCATTTTAATGTTGGAATTTACTCTGGGATGTGAAAGGTCTTCTAAACCTCTGTGTTTAACAGTGGGCTGGGATGGGGGATATAAAATTCAATAAGAGTAAATTATCTTCACATCTTCTGAACTGAGATATATGGTAGACTGGTGTAGAAATATAATGTTCATTTATATTCTTTGCCCCCCTCAACATCTTGGGCTTTTTTGCAGAGAAAATATTCCTTTTGAAGGACTGAGATCTGCTGGTCTTGGAGAACCTCCAGAAAGGTGGCGGGAGTGGCGTGGCCCACCTCGGGTGAACCGATGCTGGTGGCAGACATCCTGGGGAGCTCCCAGCCATGTGGACACCCCCAGCTGGTTACCAACATCTCAGACCGCCAGCACCCAGAGCCCGCGCTGCCCAGCTGCCTATAAGTGCGAGCATCGGGATGCCTCAGGCCAAACAACCAATTGCCAAAGTAGTATATGTTTAATACAAAGTACATTGGGATTGATTCCATACCTTTTCCCCTTGAGATAATACACTCTTCTCGTGTGCTATATGTGTGTTTATGTCTCATACCTACCAGCTCTTCACTGAAAGGATTGAAAAACACAGTCAATGTCAGAATATTAACTTTGTGCTGGAACTAGCCTAGCACATAGCAGCCAGATATGAGGGGGCTACTTTGGCCTAATATCAATATTATTCCTAAAGCTAGATCTAGTGATAAATCCCACAAGTTGATAATTATCAGGCAGGTTAGGCAACAAGTGGTAGTTCAGACAACATATTCCCTATTCACCTTAAAGGAAAGAAAGATAATTTATACTCTTTTGAATTTGCAAAGATATTAATCTCTTATTGCTCTTACTGTCCTTTTAATATTCCATCTGCTACCTCTATTTTTAAATTTACATTTTGTTTTTTCATCTGCTATTTCTGAACACTACTTATATTACCTTCATAGTATCTCCTGCTACAATCTGCTTTGGCTCCACTAGAATTTATCATATTTTGCACCTTATTCCTATTTGTTCAATTCAGTTCAGTCACTCAGTCATGTCCGACTCTTTGCAACCCCATGAACCGCAGCACGCCAGGCCTCCCTGTGCATCACCAACTCCTGGAGTCCACCCAAACCCATGTCCACTGAGTCTGTGATGCCATCCAACCATCTCTGTCATCCCCTTCTCCTTCTGCCCTCAATCTTTCCCAGCATCAGGGTCTTTTCCAACGAGTCAGTTCTTCGCAGCAGGAGGACAAGGTATTGGAGTTTCAGCTTCAGCATCAGTCCTTCCAATGAATATTCAGGGCTGATCTCCTTTAGGATGGACTGGTTGGATCTCCTTGCTGTCCAAGAGACTCTCAAGAGTCTTTACCAACACCACAGTTCAAAAGCATCAATTCTTTGGTGCTCAGCTTTCTTTATGGTCCAACTCTCACATCCATACATGACTACTGTAAAAACCATACATTTGACTATACAGACCTATGTCAGCAAAGTAATGTCTCTGCTTTTTAATATACTCTATAGGTTTGTCATAGTTTTTCTTCCAAGGAGCAAGCATCTTTTAATTTCTTGGCTGCAGTCACCATCTGCAGTGATTTTGGAGCTGAAGAAAATAAAGTCTGCCACTTTTTCCATTGTTCCCCATCTATTTGCCATGAAGTGGTGGGACCAGACCAGATGCCAAGATCTTAGTTTTTTGAATGTTGAGTTTTAAGCCAACTTTTTCACTCTCTGCTTTCACTTTCATTAAGAAGCTCTTTAGTTTTTCTTTGCTTTTTGCCACAATGGTGGTGTCATCTGTGTATCTGAGGTTATTGATATTTGTTCTGGTAATCCTGATTCCAGCTTGTACTTCATCCAGCCCAACGTTTGGCATGATGTACTCTGCATATAAGTTAAATAAGCAGGGTGAAGAAGAATGGAGAAATACCTCTACTGTAGAAGAGTGGAGAAATAACTCCAGAGAGAATTAAGAGACAGAGTAAAAGTGAAAACAATGTCTAGTTGTGGATGTGACTGGTGATGGAGGTAAAGTCCAATGCTGTAAACAGCAATATTGCATAGGAACCTGGAATGTTAGGTCCATGAATCAAGGTAAATTGAAAGTGGTCAAACAGAAGATGGCAAGAGTGAACATCGACATTTTAGGAATCAGTGAACTAAAATGGAATGGAATCAGCAAATTTAATTGAGATGACTATTATATCTACTACTGCGGGCAAGAATCCCTCAGAAGAAATGGAGTAGCCCTCACAGTCAACAAAAGAGTATGAAATGAAGTACTTGGTTGCAATCTCAAAAATGTCAGAATGATCTCTGTTCGTTCCCAAGGCAAATCATTCAATATCATGGTAATCCAAGTCTATACTCTGACCACTAATGCTTAAGAAGCTAAATGGTTCTATGAAGACCAACAAGACCTTCTAGAACTAACACACAGAAAAAGATGTCCTTTTCATCACAGGAGACTGGAATGCAAAAGTAGGAAGTCAAGAGATGCATGGAGTAACAGGTATGTTGGGCCTTAGAATGAAGCAGGACAAAGGCTAACAGAGTTTTGCCAAGAGAAACCACTGGTCATAGCAAACACCCTCTTCCAACAACACGAGAGATGACTCTACACATGGACATCACCAGATGGTCAACACCAAAATCAGACTGATATTCTTTGCAGCCAAAGATGGAGAAGATCTATACAGTCAGCAAAAACAAAACCTGGATCTGACTGTAGCTCAGATCATGAACTCCTTATGGCCAAATTCAGACTTAAATTGAAGAAAGTAGGGAAAACCACTAGACCATTCAGTTATGACCTAAATAAACTCTCTTATGATTATACAATGGAAGTGACAAATAAATTCAAGGGATTAGATCTGAAAGACAGAGTGCCTGAAGAATTATGGACAGAGGTTCATGACATTGTACAGGAGGCAGGGATCAAGACCATTCCCAAGAAAAAGAAATGGTAAAAGACCAAATGGTTGTCTGAGAAGGCCTTACAAATAGCTGAGAAAACAGAAGCTAAAGGCAAAAGAGAAAAGGAAAGATATACCCATTTGAATGCAGAGTTCCAGAGAATACCAGGGAGAGATAAGAAAGCCTTCCTTGGTGATCAGTGCAAAGAAATAGAGGAAAACAATAGAATGGGGAAAACTAGAGATCTCTTCAAGAAAATTAGAGATACCAAGGGAACATTTCATGCAAAGATAGGCACAATAAAGGAAAAAAATTTTATGGACCTAACAGAAACAGAAGATATTAAGAAGAGGTGGCAAGAATACACAGAAGAACTATACGAAAAGATCTTAATGACCCAGATGACCATAATGGTGTGATCACTCACCTAGAGTCAGACATCCTGGAATGTGAAGTCAAGTGGGCCTTAGGAAGCATCACTACAACCAAATCTAATGGAGGTGATGGAATTCCAGTTGAGCTGTTTCAAATCCTGAAAGATGATGCTGTGAAAGTGCTGCACTCAATATGGCAGGAAATTTGGAAAATTCAGCAGTGGCCACAGGACTGGAAAAGGTCAGTTTAAATTCCAATCCCAAATAAAAGCAATGCCAAAGAATGTTTAAACTACCACACACTTGCACTCATCTCACACACTAGCAAAGTTATGCTCAAAACTCTCCTAGCAAAGGTTCAGCAATACGTGAACCATGAACTTCCAGATATTCAAGCTGGTTTTAGAAAAGGCAGAGGAACCACAGGTCAAATTGCCAGCATCCACTGGATCATAGGAAAAGCAAAAGAGTTCCAGGAAAACATCTATTACTGCTTTATTGACTATGCCAAAGCCTTTGACTGTGTGAATCACAACAAACTGTGGAAAATTGTTAAAGAGATGGGTATATCAGACCACCTTACCTGCCTCCTGAGAAATCTGTATGCAGGTCAAGAATAAACAGTTAGAACTGGACATGGAGCAACAGACTGGTCCCAAATTGTAAAAGGAGAATGTCAAGGCTGCATATTGTCACCCTGCTTATTCCTATCTGTGGGTCACCGAAAAAGCCTTAGACACTCAATCCCTTATGACCAACATTTAATCAACATATGGTTTTGGAAATCATGTTATACTGCCCCCATCTTCTGTCTCTAAGCTGTGAAACTCTTCTATTTGTGCTTTCTGAAGCTTGTGGTCCAGTGTGCACTCATTCCCCCATCTGTCCTCGTGTGTACACTGCTTTTACCTTCCCGCTCCCACCGAACCTGGCTCTGCCGGAACATGTCTTCTGCTCTAGGTTCTTCAGGTGGTGGCCGTTCCTCTCCACCCAGGTTTCCTCTCATTGTGCCTGGAGGTACTAGGTTCCTCCCTGTCGCTCACTGGTCCTTTTCTCTAATCATTATTTCTCCCTCATCCTGAAAGATTCCCGGCTTTGAACATCGTGTCTTTGGACTGTAAGTCATCCCCTGCTCTTCATTGCTCTGTTCAGCTGTCTGGCCCACCCCTCCTGATCCCTTCATTTCCTAGTTCCTGGTTTACATCACAATCTACATTACTCCTGTCATGTATTTTAGTATAGTTGATTTTAATATATGCACAGACAATCCTTCCCCAAACCTGGAGTTCTCTTTTCCTTACACTCTTCTCCTCTCTGCTATCTGAGCCACTTCCAGGATCCTGCCTTGGACTTTGCATCACTAATACCTACAAGTTCTCTGTAATCTCTGTTTCATTCATCACACTCCCTGAAAACCACCCAGTATCTCCAGCTCACTCTCAGAGTATCCTGACTAAAAATCCTTCAACTTTACCGGGACCTATAATTTACTCATTCTACTGATTTTTATCATCCCTTGCTTCTTTGAAGTGTTCACTTGTTTCTTTATATGGCTTAAATTTTATGGTTAATGGTTACATTCAATCTGTTTTCAACATGTCTAACTTCCTTACCATTTTCTTACTTTGTGGCATTCACTTGGAAAATTCACCATGCTGATTATATCAAATTTTCTCCATATTCTATGCTTAGACGTAAAGTAGCAGAACATAGATGGAGAAAAATACATTTTGATGGCTTGAACACAGGTCTCACATGGGCTTTTAATGCTGCCTGACAGTTATTTCTCATTAGTTCATTTATTTCTCCATCCTCTTAACCATCTTCTCAAGCCTCTTGTCTCTCCTTAGGCATTCACCTCCCCTTCCTCTGATGAACTTCTTAAGCCTCTTGTCTCTCCTTAGGCATTCACCTCCCCTCCTCTGATGAACTGTTTGTGTTTCTATCTCAGGCTGTTCCTCTATGGCTTCTGCTTCTTTCTCCTGCCGTAAAGACATATCTCCTTCAGTTCTCTTCCTACCTGCCTACCGCTTCCCCTGCCTCTAGATCTGAATCATTCCCATCAGTGCAAGCTTGTGATAGTGTCCATCTTACAAAAGTTACTTTGTTCCCACTTCCCTTCTAGTTACTGACCTATTACTTTGCTCCCTATTGAAGCAAAATTGCTTGAAAGAATGTCAGTACTAATTGTCCTTAATCCTTGTATTTCTTTTTCTCTCCTAAGCTCTTTTGCCCCAACTACTCCATAAAAAATTTCTCTTGGAGACCACCATTGACCCAATGATCTATTTGCATTCTTGGCTTCTGTGATCTTTCATAAGATTTGACTTTTTAGTAGCAGTTGGACACTTTTTCTTCTTTGATTTACTTTGGTCATGTGACTTTTTGCTGTGAAAGTGTCACACACACTTGGTTTTCTTCCTACATTATGGGTTGTTACTTCTCTGACTCTTCCAATTCTTCCTCATTCTTCCAATCACTAATTATTGGAGCACCGCAGAGCTTGGTAGTGACTTTTGGCTGATTTTTTTTTAACTCTTTTTTGGCAGCTTATTAAGTCTTATGAATTAAATTCCATCTATATTATGACTTCCAATTTTTAAAAAATTATTTTATTGAAATATGGTTTATTTACAATGTAGTGTTATTTTCTACTGTATAGCAAAGTGATTCAGATACACACATATATACTTTTTCATGTTCTTTTCCATTATGGTTTTATCATAAGATATTGAATATAGTTCCCTGAGCTATATAGTAGGACCTTGTTGTTTATCCATTTCATATATAATGAATATGAAATTGGTTCCCAACCCCAGCCTCACAATCCATACCCACTGCTTGGCAACCCCAAGTCTATCCTCCATGTCTGTATGACTCCCAAATTATATTGCATATCATTATATTTCCATTCCAAATTTCTACCTTAAATTTTAACTTGTATTCCAATTCAACATTTCCACTACAGTACTTCTATTCTGTATCTCAAACTTAGCAAATTTACAGCTAAATTTCCATCAAAATATAGATTCCTACAAAACAAAGCCCTTGCTCTACTTATAGTTTTTCCCTATGTTGGTTAAAGATAAATCTCATCTCTACTTATTCAGACTGAAACAACCATCTTGACTCTTCTATTTTTCCTAGCCTCCCAAATTTTCTTCACAAAATTGTGTAGGCTCTACTTTCAAATATAGTGATCTACCCAGAATCTGACTTCTTCACATTTACTACTACCAGTCCAATCAAATCAGCTCCTCCTGCTGCCTCATTTGAGTCCTTTCAATGTATCTTTGGGCCACGGTGATCCTGATAAAGTCCTTCAAAGTCCCCCAGTTCTCTCAGGAATTAAGCTGAGTCTTTAGAATGGCTGAGCGCTGCACGCCCGGCTTCTCTGACCTTCTGTCCCCGTGTCACACTTACTTAACTGGACCCAGTGAAGCCAGGCCTCCTCTTGCTCCTCCGAGGTCTTACATGTGCTCTCACCCTCAGGAGTCAGGTCTAGCTGTTTCCTCTTCCTTACAGCTCTCCTCCATCACAGGTCTGTGGGGCTAATTCCCTGTCACTCCAGTGTTTCCTTCAATATTCCATCTTAGACTGAGCCCATCTTGATAAAACCATCTAAAATTGCAAGCTTCCTTCCTCACTTTTGATCCCCTCCCAGATCTGCTGTTTATTTGACTATAGCTCTTATACATGTAGCACTGATTGTTTCTTTTCAATGTCCCCCCACTCCCAGAAGAGTGTCTGGCACATAGAAGACCCTTAGTAAATGTTTGCTTGGTGTTGAACTAATTATTCTTGATGCGCCTTATCTTCTGTACACTGTAAGCTCTTTCCTTTCCTTCCACAAACAGATATCTCCTCAAGGGTTTCTCATGTATCTACACAGGAATACAAAGATCAGTGGAATGGCCCGGTCCACAGGGAGACTATAATTTTGTAAGAGAAGCAGGTTAAGAATTTTATTGTAATTAAATACCATGCCAAATGTGTGATAATAGCTCTGGGAATGTGAGCCTGGCCGGGAGATTCAGGGACATCTTTCTATAGAAGCTGTAATAATCAGGTTTGAAGTATGAGTTATAGCTCACCAAGCAGACTAGAGGGGAAGGGCGTTTTATGAGCAGGGGAAACACGTCCACCCAAACCTGCTCATCACAGTAAGACCCAAGAGTAGGTTCTTTCAAACTTTTTATTTTCTATTGGAGTATGGCTGATTAACAATGCTGTGATAATTTCAGGTGGATGGCAAAGTGACTCAACTATAAGTATCCATGTATCCATCCTCTCCCAAACTCCCCTCCCATCCAGGCTGCCACTTAACATTGAGCAGAGTTGCCAGTGCTATGCACTACGTCCTTGTTGGTTCCATCTCAAATATTAATATAAGAGTATGTTTTCTAAAATCAGAAAGAAATATATTTTCATACATTGAAAATACATGTCACACATGGAGAGGAATTTACTAGGAAGTCGGTGAAGTTTCAGGACTCCTCACTTGCACAGGTTCCTTCCAAGAAAGGACACTATCAGCGTGTTCACACAATCTTTTGTTGTTATTGTTCAAATGGCTAAACTAAGACATGTTCACCTTCATTAGTTAAAACTGAGGCAACTTTCCATTTTCCTTTCCTGCCACATTCCATCTCACATCTAGTCGTGTTGAAGTGGCTGTGGGCACATCTGGGGTTTAGCTAGGGGGTGAGTTGAAGAGGGACGCTTGTAGTGGAATACTATTGTGGTTTTCAATCACATTTGTGTATAGTTGTCTCTGGGTGCTTCTAATCCCCCTCTGCCCACTTACTTACAGGTAGGCCATATGGCTGTATGAACTCTTTCCACGGTTCCCAGCCCAAGCTGTGGACATGGAGGATAAACAAAATTGTGAAATGTACAAAGTCAGAAGATAATATGAGGAAGAAAAATCTTCTACTTTTCAGATTTGAAAAATTGCTAACTAGAAGATTAATCCACTTGGTCAAGATGAAACTGCACTGTTTCAGAAATGATAATGTAAAATTCAGTATTTATCACAGCATTGAGGGCATTAATACAAATTGAGTAACAGATGTCATCAATTTTAAAATTACTTAAGGTTCATGTTGAAGAAGGGAATTTAAAAAGACGAAATTCTGTGTAAAATTCTGTGTAAAAGAAACTTGATTTAGAAGCACATGATGGTGTTAGTTTCTTAAGGCTGCCGACTTAAAACAAGAGAAATTTATTCTTTTCACATGCTTGGTGGCTCTGAGTCTGAAATCAGGAGGTGGTAAGCTTGGTCTTTCTGGAGGCTCTGAGGGAGAATCTTGTGCTTGCGTGTGTGTGTGCTCAGTCATGTCTGAGTCTTTGTGACCCATGGACTGTAGCCCGCCAGGCTCCTGTAAGGGAGAATCTACCCCTCACCTCTCTCGCAGTTTCTCGTTCTGGCCATCCTTGACAGCTTTGTTTTGTAGACACATCACTCCAATCTCTACCTCCATTTTCATATGGTTTCCCTTGTGTCTCTCTTGTGAGGACATCAATCATTGGATTAAGAACACACCCTAAATCCAAAATGATCCCATCTCCAAGTCTTTTTTGATCTCTGAGCTGGGAAGACCCCCTGGAGGAGGACATGGCAACCCACTCCAGTATTCTTGTCTGGAGAGTCCCATGAACAGAGGAGCCTGGTGGGCTGCAGTCTATGGAGTCGCAAAGAGTTGGCTATGACTAAGTAATTAAGACTTCTCACTTCTGAAGTCTGTGACTTAGTTACATCTACAAAACCCCTATTTTCAAATAATGTCACTTTCACAAGTACCAGGGGTTAAGACATAGACATTGACTTTTTTTTTTTTTTTTTTAGGGGGTAGGTACAATTCAACCTACCACAGTGACATTATCAATAATGACAGTTCCAAAATTGAAAGAAGCATCTATACACTATGATTTTGGTTAATCAGGCTAGATAGAAAAAAGATCAAGTTATTGTTATGTTCTTCCTTTTTTTTTTTTTTCATTTTTAGCTGACTTACTTTTTTTAGACTAAGTTTTTTAAGTAATTTATTTTTAATTGAAGGATAATTGCTTTACAGTACTGTGTTGGTTTCTGCCATATATCAATATGAATCAGTGATAGGTATATGTCAGTCCACTCCCTCTTGAACGTCTTTTAAAATTTGTATTTCTAAACTTTACATGACGTGTTTGAAGACTATGCAGTCAAAAACTTTAGAAGAAAGTATATTGTGTTAAACAGTTAAATAATAAAATTCTTAGGATATTTTTCAGACAGGTGATGCCAGTTGTAATTATAAGCTTTTCAAATTTCTAAATTATAGCTTTTATCAGGCTAAATATTTGCTTTCATGTCTAATCATGTATTTATATTTTTGCACTATTTTTCTCCAAAAAGAGGCCCCACACTATAGATGCTTGAGGCTCCAGCATATAAAATGTCTTCACAAAATGGACATCACAGAAGATGATTTCTATCCCATAGGGTTCTTATTTTTTTAACCTGTGTTTTCATTCTCTATTCAGTCTCCATGGTTGGTGCATATGAGCATACAAATATGCCCGAACCTAGTCCTAGACAGTTTGATCATTTATGTAAATGACAGGGTTACAAACTTTTAGTTTACCTCTAAAAGAATGAGAAAGAGTTTTTGTAGTCTTACCATCAGCCAATCAGGAAAATGTTGCTTCAAAAGTTTGCATGTGGATTATCTGAGGGACAGTGTGGTTGCTTTATTGTGTATTTTGCTGGGATCCTGGACCTCAGTTATAAATAAAAGCTTCCTCACAGCATGTGGGACATTGGATCCATTCCATTTTCTCCAAATAGGTGTGTGGGAAGTGTGTGGGTAACAGGGCATGAGGAATAGATGGTGTAGATTCTGATGAGATCATTTTTCTTTTGCAGAGAAAAGAATCACTTTGTTATACACCTGAAAGTAACACAGTATTGTTAATCAACTCTACTCCAATATAAAATAGGAAGTTATAAAAAAAGGAAGCACCTGAGTTCACCTTGTCCTGGCATGGACATGTGTGTTTTAATGTTACCAAAGAGTCCATTCCTAAGTGGGAACTAGTTTCAGGCATTTAAGATTGTTAATAATCTTTTAAAAATGTCATATGCTTTGTTGATAAGAATTCCTTTGGGGCTTCCCTGGTGGCTCAGTCAATAAAGAGTCTTCCTGCAGTGCAGAAGCCCCAGGTTTGATCCCTGGTTTGGGAAGATTCCTCTGGAGAAGGAAATGTATTATTGCCTGAAAAACCATGGACAGAGGAGCCTGGTGGGCTACAGTCCATGTGGTTGCAAGAGTTGGACACGACTTAGTGCCTGCAGCAGAAATAATGAGACGAACTACCTTGTTTTTGTTTTTTTTTTTTTTTTCAGAAAATCCACCATCATTCGTCAATATAATACCAACATTTGTTGCCAGAACAAATACTCATTAATAACATTATTAATTAAAAGTAAAAGGAACAACCTTTTTTTTTAAGGGCAGACTACACTGCAGCCCCCCCCCCCCCCCGCCTTTTTAGGCCGTGATACTCTGAAGCTCCAATACTGTGGCCACCTGATGCTAAGAACTGACTCATTGGAAAAGACACTGATGCTCGGAAAGATTGAAGGTGGGAGGAGAAGGGGACAACAGAGAATGAGATGGCTGGATGGCATCACTGACTCGATGGACCTGAGTTTGAGCAAGCTCTGGGAGTTGGTGGTGGACAGGCAAGCCTGGTGTGCTGCAGTCCATGGGGTCACAAAGAGCTGGATGTGACTGAACTGAACTGAACACTGTATCATCCAACTAAATTCTTGAAAAGGAAGTATAACATTTTTACTGGAGATTTTTAAATGGCATGGAAATATGTGGAAGACTGGGTGGCTCAGTGGTAAAGAATCTGCCTGCCAATGCAGCAGACGAAGGTTCAATCCCTAGGTCAGGAAGATCCCCTGGAGAAGGAAATGGCTACCCACTCCAGTATTCTTGCCTGGAGAATCCCATGGACAAGAGGAGCCTGGTGGGCTACAGTTGTTGGGTAGCAAAGAATCGGACACGACTGAGTGACTGAGCATAATAAGAGAATAAGAAATGTGATGATTGCTTCATTTTTCAATTTCTTTTTATTACTGCTATATTTAATAATTAGTAGAAAAGCTTTAGAAAACATTTTCCTAACTTTAATTCTCATGAAACAACTTTATAGATTTATTGAATCATAAAAGATTTTTTCTTTTCTAGAAATTAAAGCTAAAATCTATGCTTTAATGTCCAAAACAGAAAGATTAAAGTATCTTCTCTTTCTTTAGTCATGCTAAATACATTATGTATGTGTGTATCCAATTTTAAGGAAATGGAATGGGATCAAAGTCACAGATGATAAGAGGAAATTTATATGAATGACCAGGGTCTAAGACTCCCAGAGAATCATCAGTAATAAAGTCTTAATGCCCATGAGGTGATGCATGAAGGTAATTTGAAAGGAAGAACTAAACTCATTGATAAATTATTTTCTAGTTGGACAATTCCCTGAAGGATCAAACATGTGGAAGAACAGTCTTCTTTCAGAGGCAATTGTGCTGATTATGTGACCACAATTTAGTTAAATATTCTTACTGCTAACTCTATGCAAACATTCAAATGATCATCTACTGGCTCTTCCTTGAAAGTCCTTCTTTAGTTCATCCTTTATTTCACATCTTTGTTTGTTTGTTTGTTTGGTTACAACCAAATTCTCTTCCACTCAGACTCTTAAAATAGAGTGTCATTGAAGGTGCTTCAAGGATTTGTTAATAGCTTCCATTTCAGTTTTACAATTTAGACTCAAATGGAAATCACTGATAAAACTCTTCAGATAGGAAAAGAAGATTTATTTCCTTTAAGGAAGTAAAAACTTCAGAATGTTCTCCTCATAAGTCTTCTTCTATTTTTTAAATTGAGGTAACATTGGTTTCTAACGTGACGTTTCCTGTGTACAATACTGTATTTTCACTTCTGCATACACTACAGCATCAGTCAGTTCAGTCGCTCAGTCGTGTCCGACTCTCTGCAACCCTGTAAACCACAGCACGCCAGGCCTCCCTGTCCATCACCATCTCCCAGAGCTTACTCAAACTCATGCCCATTGAGTCTGTGATGCCATCCAGCCATCTCATTCTCTGTCGTCCTCTTCTCCTCCTGCCCCCAATCCCTCCAAGCATCAGGGTCTTTCCCAATGAGTCAACTCTTCACATGAGGTGGCCAAAGTACTGGAGTTTCAGCTTCAGCATCAGTCCTTCCAATGAACACCCAGGGCTGATCTCCTTTAGGGTGGACTGGTTGGATCTCCTTGCAGTCCAAGGGACTCTCAAGAGTCTTCTCCAACACCACAGTTCAAAAGCATCAATTCTTCGGTGCTCAGCTTTCTTCACAATCCAACTCTCACATCCATACATGACCACTGGAAAAACCATAGCGTTGACTAGATGGACCTTTGTTGGCAAAGTAATGTCTCTGCTTTTTAATATGCTAAGTTGGTCACAACTTTCCCTACAAGGAGTAAGCATCTTTTAATTTCATGGCTGCAGTCACCATCTGCAGTGATTTTGAAGCCCCCCAAAATAAAGTTTGACACTGTTTCCACTGTCTCCCCATCTATTTCCCATGAGGTGATGGGACCAGATGCCATGATCTGAGTTTTCTGAATGTTAAGCTTTAAGCCAACTTTTTCACCCTCCTCTTTCACTTTCATCAAGAGGCTTTTTAGTTCCTCTTCACTTTCTGCCAGAAGGGTGGTGTCATTTGCATATCTGAGGTTACTGATATTTCTCCCGGCAATCTTGATTCCAGCTTGTGCTTCTTCCAGCCCAGCGTTTCTCATGATGTACTCTGCATATAAGTTAAATAAGCAGGGTGACAATATACAGCCTTGACTTACTCCTTTTCCTATTTGGAACCAGCCTGTTGTTCCATGTCCAGTTCTAACTGTTGCTTCCTGACCTGCATACAGGTTTCTCAAGAGGCAGGTCAGGTGGTCTGGTATTCCCATCTCTTTCAGAACTTTCCACAGTTTATTGTGATCCACACAGTCAAAGGCTTTGGCGTAGTCAATAAAGCAGAAATAGGTGTTTTTCTGGAACTCTCTTGCTTTTTTGATGATCCAGCGTAGATTGGCAATTTGATCTCTGGTTCCTCTGCCTTTCTAAAACCAGCTTGAATATCTGGAAGTTCATGGTTCACGTATTGCTGAAGCTTGGCTTGGAGAATTTTGAGCATTACTTTACTAGCATGTGAGATGAGTGCAATTGTGCGGTAGTTTGAGCATTCTTTGGGATTGCCTTTCTTAGGGATTGGAATGAAAACTGACCTTTTCCATTCCTGTGGCCACTGCTGAGTTTTCCAAATTTGCTGGCATATTGAGTGCAGCACTTTCCCAGCATCATCTTTCAGGATTTGAAATAGCTCAACTGGAATTCCATCACATCCACTAGCTTTGTTCGTAGTGATGCTTTCTAAGGCCCACTTGACTTCACATTCCAGGACACTGTAGCATATTCACCACCAAAACTTGAGTTTCCATCATCACCATACTATTGACCCACATAACCCATTTTACTCTCTCCCCAACCTCTCTCCCATCTGATAACCATTGTTCTATTCTGTATGTCTATGTATTTGTTTTTTGCTTTGATTTGTTCTTTAACTTTTTATTTAATATTATTTAGATAGTCCACATATGAGTGAAATCGTTTGGTATTTGGCCTTATCCCTCTCATTTATTTCATTTAACACAAGACCCTCAAGTTTCATCCATGTTGTTGAAAATGGCAAGATTTCATTCTTTTATATAGTGCTGAGTAGTATCCCTTTGTGTGTGTGTATACATCTTAATCCATTTATCCATTGACAGTTTGCTTCCATATCTTGGTTATTATATATAAAGCTGTAGTGAAAAAGGGGTGCATATAACTTTTGAATGAGTATTTCTGTATTCCTTGGGTAGATAACTAGAAGTGGAGTAGCTGGATCATATGGTAGTTCTATTTTACTATTTTGAGAAATTTCCATACTGTTTTCCACTGTTGGTTTTGTTCACTTGCTCAGTTGTGTCTGACTCTTTGCAACCCCATGGACTGCAGCACGCCAGGATTCCCCGTTCCTCACTGTCTCCTGGCGTTTGCTCAAACTCATATCCATTGAGTTGGTGATGACATACCACCATCTCATCCTCTGTCACGTCCTTCTTCTCTTGCCCACAATCTTTCCCAGTCTCAGGGTCTTTTCCAGTGAGTCAGCTGTTTGCATCAGGTGGCCCAGGTATTGGAGTTTCAGCTTTAGCATCAGTCCTTCCAATGAATGTGCAGGGTTGATTTCCTTTAGGATGGACTGGCTGGCTCTCCTTGCTGTCCAAGGGACTCTCAAGAGTCTTCTCCAGCACCACAGTTCAAAAGCATCAATTCTTTGGCACTCAGCCTTCTTTATGTCTCGCTCTTGGTACCTGACTACTGGAAAAACCATAGCTTTGACTATGGGGACCTTTGTTGTCAAAGTGACGTCTCTGCTTTTTAATACACTGTCTCGGTTTGTCATAGCTTTTCTTCCAAGATGTAAGCGTCTTTTAATGTCATGGCTGCAGTCATTGTCTACAGTGATTTTGGAGCTCAAGAAAATAAAATCTGTTGCTGTTTCCACTTTTTCCACATCTGTTTAAGTGATGAGACTGTATGCCATGATCTTAGTTTTTTGAATGTTGAGTTTTAAGCCAACTTTTTCACTTTCCTCTTTCACTTTCATCAAGAGGCTCTTCAGTTCATCTTCACTTTCTGCCATAAGTGAAAGCCAAAGTGAAGTCGCTCATTCGTGTCTGACTCTTTGCCACTGCATGGACTATACCCTACCAGTCTCCTTCCATGGGATTTTCTGGGCATAAATACTAGAGTGGGTTTCCATTTCCTTCTCCAGGGGATCTTCCTGACTCTGCCATAAGGGTGGTGTCATCTGCACATCTGAGGTCACTGTATTCCTCCAAGCAATCTTGATTCCAGCTTGTGCTTCATCCAGCCCAGTGTTTTGCATGATGTACTCTACATATAAGTTAAATAAGCAGAGTGACAGTATACAGCCTTGATATACTCCTTTCCCTATTTTGAACCAGTCCTTTGTTCCATGTCCAGTTCTATCTGCTGCTTCTTGACCTGCCATACAGGTTTCTCAGGAGGCAGGTAAGGTGGTTTGGTATTCCTATATCTTGAAGAATTTTCCAGTTTGTCGTGATCCACACAGTCAAAGACTTTAGCATAGTCAATGAAGCAGATTTTTTTTGGAATTCCCTTGCTTTTTTCTCTGATCCAGCAGATGTTGGCAATTTGATCTTGGGTTCCTCTGCCTTTTCTAAGTCCAGTGTACATTTGGAAGTTCTCAGTTCATGTACTGTTGAAGCCTATCTTGAAGGATTTTTAACATTACCTTGCTAGCATGTGAAATGAGCACAACTGTATGGTAATTTGAACATTCTGTAGCATTGCCTTTCTTTGAGATTGGGATGACAACTGACTTTTTCCATTTCTGTAGCCACTGTTGAGTTTTCCAAATTTGCTGGCATATGGAGTGTATGTGTTCAGTTTGCTAATATTTTGTTGAGGATATTTATTTCTGAGTTCATCAGAGATGTTGACTTGTAGCGTGTGTGTGTGTGTGTGTGTGTGTGTGTGTGTGTGTGTGTGTGTGAACTGTCCTTGCCTGGTTCTGGTAACAGAGTAATGTTAACCTTGAAAAATGGTTTAAGAAGCATTCCCTCCTCTTCAGTTTTAAGGAAGAATTTGAGAATAGTTATTAAATCTTTGAGTGTTTTGTTGAATTTATCTGTGAAGCCATGTGGTCCTAAACTTTTGTTTTGAGAGAGGTTTTTGAATACTGTTGCAGTTTCCTTACTAGTAATCAGTCTCTGGATTTTCTACTTCTTCATGATTCAGACTTGGAAGGCTTATAATTAGAATAATTTATATAGTTCTAAGTTTTACAAGGTGTTGGTCTGTAAGTATCTGTAACATCCTCTTAGAATTCTTTCTTGTTTCTGTGACAGCTGTAGTCATCTCTCATCTTGCATTTCTGTGCTGTTTCTGTCCTACTCTTTGCGACCTCACAAACTGTAGCCCACCTGGCTCCTCTGGGGGATTTTCCAGGTAAAAATAATGAAGTGGGTTGCCATTTCCTAATTTTACTTATTTGAGCTTTCTCTCTCTGTTTCTTAGTGAGTCTAGGTAAAGGTTTGTCATTTCAAAGAAACAGTTCTTAATGTCATTGACCTTTTCTATCGTCGTCTTAGTCTCTATTTAATTTCTGTTCTGATCTTTATTATTTCCTTTTTTTCTAACTTTTGTTTTTGTTTTTCTTTCTCTAGTTCCTTTATGTGTAAGTTTACATTATTTGGGGTTTTCTTGTTTCTTGAAGTAGGCTAGTATTATTGATATAAACTTGCCTCTGAGTATGTCTTTTGCTGCATCCCATAGATTTTGGTATGTCATACCTTAATTTTCATTTGTCTTCAGATATTTTAAAAAGCTGTTCCTTTGATTTCTTCTTTGACTCAATAGTTGTTTAGTAGCATGTTGTTTAGTCTCCACGTATTTGTAATATTTCCAACTTTCTTCTTGTAATTTATTTCTAGTTTTATACCATTGTGATTGGAAAAGAGGTTTGATATATTTCAATTTTCTTATATTTATTGAGAACTGTTTTGTGTCTCAATATATGGTCTATTCTTTAGAATGTTCCATGAGTATGTAAGAATAATGTGTATTCTCCTGCATTTGGATGGAATATTCTGAATAAATCTATTAACCACATCTCGTCTAATGTTTCATCTAAGGTCACTGTTTTCTTGTTGACTTTCTGTCAGGATGATCTATCCATTAATGCAAGTAGGGTGGTAAAGTCCCTGCTATTATCACTGAGTTGCTGACAATCTCACCCTTTAGCTGTGTTAATAATTGCTTTGCATATTTTAGTGTTTCTATGTTACATACATATATATTAGTAACTGTTATGTCTTCTTGATGGATTTTCTGCTTTATCATTATATAATGTGAATTTTTGTCTTTACTTACTTTTTTTGGCTTGTTTTATCTGATATGATTATGGTGACACTCACTCTGTCTTAGCTGACATTCTTAGAATATTATCTTCTATCTCTTATTTTTGAGTTTATGGTTGTCTTTAGAGCTGAGATGAATCTCCTGGGAACAGCATATGGTTGTCCTGTTTTTTAATATATCCAACCACTCTGTGTCCTTTGATTGGTGAATTCAATCCACTTACATTTAGGGTGACTATTGATAAATAAGGACTTAGTACTGCCATTTTAAATTTGGTTTTCTGGTTGTTCTATATCTTCATTGTTTATTCTTTCATTTCTGCCCACCATTTTAAGTTATTGGTCTTCTATGATGCTTTTCATTTTCCATTTTTTAAAACATTTTGTATGTTTGCTCTAGGTTTATGTTTTGTGTTTACATGAAGTTTGTATAAAATGTCTCAAAGATAAGATAACCTTTTTCTTCAGATAGCATCTTATCTTTATTTCCAATGTAAGTTCTGTTCTCTTCCTCTTCCCTTTCTATGTTTTTGTTGCCTACAATTATTCCTTTCTATGTTGCAATTTCATTACCAAGTTGATGTAGCTATAGTGATTTATATTGCTTTTCCCCCTTAACCTTTGTGCTACAGTGAAGTGTTTTACAACATATTCTAATTTTGAGTTGCAGTTTTTTTATTCTGTCCATCACCTTGGTCAAAGTTCTACATATTTTTGCCTTTTGTTTCAGGTAAAAGAGCTCCTTTCAATATTTCTTGTAAGGCAGGTTTGGTGGTGATGAACTCTCTCAGTTCTGTCTGTGAAAGCCTTTATTTCTTTTTCATAACCAAATGATAACCTTACTTTATAGAGTATTCTGAATGGACAGTTTTTATCTTTCAGTATTTTGAGTATGTCATTACACTCTCCTCTGGCCTGTAGAGTTTCTGCTGAGAAACCTGTTGACAGCCTAATGGAGATTCCTTTATAGGCTACCATCCTTTTTTTCCCTAGATGTCCTGAAAAATTCTTTCTCTGTTGTAATTTTTGACACTTTTAATATAATGTGCCTTGAAGAAGGTCTTTTTTACATTGAAGTAATTAAGTATTCTCTTAACTTCATGGACTTGTATATCTGGTTTCTTTCAAGATTGGGGAAGTTCTCCACTCTTGTTTCTTTAAAGAAACTCTCTGCTCCGTACTCCCTCTCTTCTCCTTGTGGGAATCCCATTATCTTAATGTTGCCTTTCTTAATGGGATTGGATTATTCTCACAGAATTTCTTCATTTTTGAAGTATCTTAGTTCTTTCTTCTCCACCTGTATATGTCTAGATTTCTGTCTTCCAGCTAGCTAATTCCTTCTCCCCTGTGATCTGCTTTGTTCTCATTGTTTTCCAATGTGTTCATCTCATTTGATTTTCTTCAGGTCCATTAGTATTATTATCTTGGCCCTTTTCAGGTGTGGCAGTCTCTTTGACAGGGTCTCTCCTGTCTGCTGGTTTTGCTCCTGAGCTCAGGGCACTGCCTTCCTGAGTTTCCTTGTAGCAGACTGTGTTTCTTTGTAACAGCCATTTTGAATTCTCTGTCAGTTAGATTGCATTCTTCTGTGACTTTTAATTTCTGGAGAATTTTCATTTTCTTTTTATGAAACCGTATTACTGTGCTTTTTCATGGTGTTCCACAAGTTGTTCCTCTGCCAGTACATTAAGGTAGTGAAAATCTTTCTTTTTTGGGTAAAGTTTTTATTTTTACTTGACTCTAACAATTCAGCAAAACACTGGCTCTCTGTATATGTAGACGTGGTGGTGGTGGTTTAGTCACTAAGTCGTCTGACTCTTGCGACCGCATGGACTGTAGACCCCCAAACTCCTCTGTCCATGGGATTCTCCAGGCCAGAATACTGGAGTGGGTGCCATTTCCTTCTCCAGGGGATCTTCCCGACCCAGGGATTGAACCCCGGTTTCCGGCATTGCAGGCAGATGATTTACCAACTGAGCTATGAGGGAGGGAGGGATGGATGGGATATAGGTTCTAAAAATTCTAACAAACGCCCACTCGATGGACATGAGTCTTAGCTAAGCCCCCGGAGCTGCTGACAGACGGCAGGCCTGGGTGCTGCAGGCCCTGGGGTCGCAGAGTCAGCCTCGCCTGCGCGGCAGAACGGCAGGTTAGTCCTTACTGGCCTTTTGTCTTCCGACAGGTGGCGCGGCAGTACGGGCTTTAGGTCCCTGCGCGCGGCCTCCGCTCGCTGGGAGACCCCGCGCGCCCCCGCGGCCTCCGCCCGGCGCGGGCCCTCGTTCGCGTCCGCTCCGCTCGGGGGGCTCTGCTGCCGGGGCCCCGGAGGCAGACGCCCGTGGCCCGGCGGACACGAGCGCTGGCGGGCAGGCGGGCGCTCCGCGGGTGCCCAGAGGCGCCTGGCCGTGCCCGGTGCAGCCCCCGGCAGGGTGCAGGGCCGGGCCCGGAGCCCCGTGCGCGGCCCCGGTGCCGCGGGTCCTCCCGCCCGGGGCGCTCACAGGGCGCCCGCCTGCTCTGCGCGCCCGGGAAAGAACCGGCGAGCGGGAATCCTCGGCGCTGGGGCGCAGGCCGCGGCGCTCGAGTTACGGTGTTTCCCGCTGGTGGGTGGAAGGGGGCCGACAGTGGGAGCATCTCATGCCGCCGTGGTGCTGACACCACTCCAGTCATGAATTTCAGAACCAAAGGACGCTTCACAACTCGGTATAAAATAAATAATTAGTATTTTTATAGTTTACATTAAATGACCCTTGTCATTATAGTCAAGGTGCTATAGTAAATTAAATGGAAAATTTTAAAAATTGTTTAACCTTTCTCCTTTATACAATTAGCTTTGTCACTGTAAAAGATCATAATGATTTTCATCTGCGTTAACATTTGAGAAGTTTCATTTGGATCTGTTAGTGTTGTGCTCGATTTCTGCCAAGATAATATCTGATACTTATAACCCGATTCTTAGTATGTCATCTGAATTGATCGACAAATTATTTTTAGCACTTTAATTTGTATTTATTCATTATTGTTGTTTTCTTACGAACTCAATGTAGAAAATATCCTCCTCACTAGTTACCTAGGCAGCAGGATAAGAACAAGTCAGAACAGTCATTCAAAATTAGACTTCCTGCATTTTAAAAATGTAAAATGCGTTTTAAAACTGGTAGATGGCTGTTTTACAGTGTTCTCTTGTTTCTCTGTACAGCAGTGAATCAGCCCTAAGTATATGTGTGTGTAAAATGGACTTTCCAGGTGGTGCTGCTGGTCAGGAACCCCCCTGCCAACACAGGAGACATCGTAGACGTGGGGTATGATCTCAAGCTCAGGAAGATTAGCTGGAGAAGGGCTTGGCAACCCACTCAGCATCCTTGCCGGCAGAATCCCATGGACAGAGGAGCCTGGTGGGCTACAGTCCATGGGGTCACAAAGAATTGGATAACTGAATCAGCTTAACCACTTTCCCTCCCAGCCCTCTAGGTCATCAGAGCACCAGGCTGAGCTCGCTGGGTGGTGGAGCAGCCTCCTGCTGCTAGTTGCTTTAAACGTGGCAGTGGAAACACGTCACTGCTACCCCCTCGGTTCCTCCCACCCTTTTCTTCCCCCACTGTGTGCACAGGTCTGTTCTCTCTGTCTGCATCTCTATTCCTGCCCTGTAAATAGGTTCATAAGTACCATTTTTCTAGAACCTTCATTATTTTTCAATTAAGTTTTTGTTTTCCCATTTTTGAATTGGGCTGGGTGAGTATTTAATTCACATATTTAGAAAAAGCACTTCTAGTCAGGCATATCTAACAAATTTAAAAAGTCTGGTCAATTTTCCTTTATGAAACAGTATTATCTTGATAACTGATTGATTAACATATATCACATTTATGCAGGTAGCATGGTTATTAATAAGTTTTGCTCCATTACAACTGCTTTAGATTCAGTATATGAACCTATCTATTTGGACTTCCCTGATGTCCCAGTGGTTTAGAATCCTCCTTGCTATGCAGGGATGTGGAGTCAGTCCCTAACTGGGGAACTATGATCCCACATGCCACGGAGCAACTACTGACCCCATATGCCAGAACTATAGAATCTGCATTGCAACGGAATATCCTCATGAGCAACTAAGACCCAGTGCTGCAAAATTTAAAAAAGAAAAAAAAAAGCCTATCTATGTGTTATAGTTGGGGCTTCCCTGGTAGTTCAGTTGGTAAAGAATTTGCCTGCAGTGCAGGAAACCTGGGTTCAATCCCTGGGTCAGGAAGATTCCCCTGGAGAAGGAAATGGCAACCCACTCCAGTATTATTGCCTGGAAAACCAGGGACAAAGGAGCCTTGCTATAATTAACAATGTGTTTGTTTCCAGTTGTGTATCAGTTAACTATACCCACAATAACTTTGGGTAACAAGCCACCCCAAATGCATTGGCTTAAAACAAAGCATTTACTTTTTCTTGCACATTTACTTTTAGCATTTACTTTCACATACATTCGCTGTAGGTCAGTTGATCTAGACTAAGCTCAGCTGGGCTTGACTCCAAATCACAGGTTGAGTCCAAGTCAGACTGATGTGTCTCTTACCAGCTCTGATCAGTGGACTATCCAAGAATGTTCTTTTCATCGTGTCTTAGTCTGTTCATGATGCTTAAAAAACAAAAAAACACAACACCGACTGCATGGCTTATAAACAGTAAAAATGTGCTGCTTACAGTTCTGGAGACTGGACGTTTGACATCAGGGTGCCAGGTTGCCCAGGTGAGGGCTCTCTTCAAGGTTGCAGACTTCTCACTGCATCCTCTTAGGACAGAAGACTCTAGGGATTTCTCTCAGGTCTCTTTTACAAGGCATTAATCTCATCCATGAGAGTTCCACCCTCATAACTTTGGCACTTCCTGAAAGCCCCACCAGGTAATGCCATCACCTTTGGGGGTTAGGAATTTAACATACCGATTTTAGAGGGATACAGACATTCAGACTATAGCACATGGCAATGTCGAAAGCATGGTTAGGCAAGTCCCACTACATGATCATATCAAGTCTTTGTTTTTATCATATATATATAAACAACCTCAGATATGCAGATGATACCACTCCAATGGCAGAAAGTGAAGAGGAACTAAAGAGCCACTTAATGGGGGTTAACAGAGAAAAGTGAAAAAGCTGGCTTGAAGCTTAACATGAAAAAAACTAAGACCATGGCATCCAGTTCCATCACTTCATGGCAAATAACAGGGAAAAAAGTGGAAGCAGTGACATTTCATTTTCTTGAGCTCCAAAACCACTGGGGACGGTGATTGTAGCCATGAAATTCAAATATGCTTGCTCCTTTGGAGCAAAGCTATGACAAACCTAGAGAGTGTATTAAAAAGCAGAGACCTCACTTTGCTGACAAAAATCTGTATAGTCAAAGCTATAGTTTTTCCAGTAGTCATGTATGGATGTGAGAATTCAACCATAAAGAAGTCTGAGTGCCAAAGAATTGATGCTTTTGAATTGTGTTGGAGAAGACCCTTGACAGTCCCTTGGACAGAAAAGAGATCACACCAGTCAATCCTAAAGGAAATCAACCCTGAATATTCATTGGAAGGACTGAGGCTGAAGCTGAAGCTCCAGTGTTTTTTACACCTGATATGAAGAGCTGATTCACTGGAAAAGACCCTGATGGCTGGGAAAGATTGAAGGCAGAAGGAGTAGGGGGTGGCAGAGGATGAAAAAGATAGCATTACCGACTCAACGGATATGCATTTGAGCAAACTCCAGGAGACAGTGCAGAACTGACATGCTACAGTCCATGGGGTCACAGTCAGACGAGACTTAGAAGCTGAACAACAACAGCATACGATTAATCTTAGCAAGTCACATAGCCAAGCCCAACTTCACAGGGGTGGAAAGTTTGCCCACAGTATGAAGGAAAAGGGAGGAAGTATTTGGTGAACATCATTTAGCTTATCATAATTTGGAGTTTCATTTTTAAAATTTATAATCTAAAATTCACGTGTAGGCAGAGTCTATCTTAAAACTTGTCCTTGGAAGAAATTTTTAGAAGAAATTCAGATGTAAGGGAAACTCAAGCCCTATGCCCAGAGGGAACATTGCAGTGAGGCTCCATTTCACCTAAAATGTGTATTTATTTCAATGTAAAACAATAAGCTCAGGTGCAATTCGAACATCCAAAGAGAAAGATGCCAGCAATCAAACGCTTAAATGAATAGCATATGCACAAATTGGTGACATTCAACATTATCCTTCTGCATATTTGTGTGCTCTTTGGAACCAAGGTAATATATACTCTTGACAGAAAATTCACTTTCTGTCAGGCTACTCAGTTTTAACTCAAAGACTCCCTCTTCTTTAATGTCCTTCATGTGCATTCACGTCTCCTAGTTCTGTGATTCATTTGGACAAACTATCTTAAATAACGTACTGTCGATTTCTTGGTTGGATGTATAGAAGAAAGGACGAAATGAAGAGAGCTGTTTCCGGGGTGAAGGGTTTCCTTTTTCTCACCAGGTTAAGTGGCAGTGGGGCTTGTTGAGCCCGTTAGAAGAGCCACAGGTGGAAGACATGCTCTTGTTTAGATGGGGGGAAGCAGGTGTTTACTTCGGATGTTCCGCTGGAGTATTTTGAATATCAAGGAAGTGGAAAATTGCTCACAGAATGCTGTCTTTTCCCAGCAAATTTGATGTGACAGATAGTCCTAAAACCCTCCCATCAGTTAATGAGTGTACTGTAAAGTCTGTTGTTTAAGAAATGCAAGTATAAAAATGATGCCCCCTTTCTGGTAGTGTAATAGCCAAGTGAATTACTTAATATGTTTTATTCTCCTCTTCCCTTCTCATACACATACTGTATTAAAATTTCATTACCTAAGTGGGAGAATGAGCCCGCCTTTAGCACAATGAGAATTTTAGGTTATAAATGTCAGTGTTTATTGTGAGGCATAATGCATGTAACACTTCTGCACGGCTGTTCAGTGTATCATGAGATAGGTTTTGTAAGTCACAGTTTGCTCACTTCCTTACTGTGATCCAAAGTAAATGTTACATACAAAGAAAAAATGAGTCAGATCTTATGCTGGGGTATGTTCCTTGAAAACATATTGATTGTGTTTTAACTTTGTCAGTACACATGTATGCATCAAATGTACAACTTACAAGATGAGTTTTTAAAAAGGAAGGTGAACTCTCTAAATCAGAATTCTGGGTTGACTAATAGAGAGAAAATCCTTTCCCATGAATTTTCTAGGACTTGGACTTATTATTTTTAGATTGCATCTGATGCTCTGTTTCAGGGGCTGAATACTTTTGGTGACTCATTTTAAGAAATGGAATCTATATTTGGATGGTTTGACAATAGCACTTCAACTTTAGTGTGTTACAGAAATAAGAAGCCAGTTCAACCCTAGCTCTTATAACTCTTTTAAGAGTTTAAAAATACTTTAAGAATTTGTTTTAAATTTGCATGTTTTAATCACTTCCATACACAGTTTCTAAAACAAAAGACCTGGTACTTTGGAGAAACTTAATAGTTATTTGAGTGAAGTGAAATCCTGTTTGATGCTTTGAGTTCTGGATTTTAGTTCCACTGGTACACTGGTGCAAGCAGTAATAACATCAACTACCCATGTGTTTAACTATCCAGAACTTTCTGAATTCCACAGTCTTAATCTGTAAATGAGGATAATCTTATTTCAAAGGGTTGGAGTGACAATAGAATAATTCAGCAAATATGAAATTACCTTTGAAAGATTAAAATACTATACAAATGTGTGGGTAAAACTAGATAGTTTCTTACTGTGCTTTGAAGTTAGGGGTAAAAACTTTACCATAATGGTGACTTTTGACTACAAATGTCTTGGTGGTGGTGGGGTGTTCAGTTGCTGAGTTGTGTCCAACCCTTTGAGACCCATGGACTATAGCATATCAGACTTCCCTGTCCTTCATTATCTCCTGCAGTTTGCTCAAATTCACATCCATTAAGTCGGTGATGCCTTCCAACCATCTCATTCTCTGTCATCTCCTTCTCCTCCTCACCTCAATCTTTCCCAGCATCAGGGTCTTTCCCAATCTGTTGGCTCTTCACATCAGGTGGCCAAAGTTTTGGAGCTTCACCTTCAGCAGCAGTCTTTCCAATGAATATTCAAGGTTGCTTTCATTTAGGATGGACTGGTTTGATTTTCTTGCTGTCCAAGGGACTCTCCAGAGTCTTCTCCAACACCACAGTTTGAAAGCATCAATTCTTCAGCTCTCAGCCTTCTTACTGGTTCAACTCTCGTATCTGTATGTGACTACTGAAACACCATAACTTTGACTATACAGATCTATGTTGGCAAAGTGATGTCTCTGCTTTTTAATGCACTGTCTAGGTTTGTCATAGCTTTCCTTCCAAGGAGTATGTATCTTTTGTTTTCATGGCTGCAGCCACCCTCAACAGTGATTTTGGAGCTCAAGAAAATAAAATCTATCCCAGTTTCCACTTTTTCCCCTTCTATTTGCCATGAAGTGATGGAACTGGATGCCCTGCTCTTAGTTTTATTCATGTTGAGTTTTAACCCAAGTTTTTCACTCTTATTTTCACCCTCATCAAGAGGTTCTTCAGTTCCTCTTCACTTTCTGGCATTAGAGTGGTATCATCTGCCTATCTGAGGTTGTTGTTATTTCCCCTGGCAATTTTGATTCCAACTTATGAATCACTCAGCCCAACATTTAGCTTGATGTACTCTGCATATAAATTAAATAAATAAGTTGACAATATACAGCCTTGTTGTACTCCTTTCCCAGGTTTGAACCAATCAGTTATTCCATGTAAAGTTCTAACTGTTGTTTCTTGGCATGCACACAGGTTTCTCAGAAGACAGATAAGGTGGTCTGGTAGTCCCATTTCTTTAAGAGCTTTCCACAGTTTGTTGTGATCCATGAAGTCAAAGGCTTTAGCATAGTCAATAAAGCAGAACTAGATGTTTTTTCTGAAATTCACTTGCTTTCTCTGTGATCCAAAGAATATTGGCAATTTGATCTGTGGTTCCTCTGCCTCTGCCTTTTCTAAACCTAATTTGAACATCTGGAGTACTTGGTTCATGTACTGTTGAAGCCTAGCTTGAAGGATTTTGAACATAAATTTACTAGCATGGGGCTTCCCTCATAGCTCAGTTGGTAAAGAATCTGCCTGCAATGCAGGAGACCTGGGTTCAATCCCTGGGTCGGGAAGATCCCCTGGAGAAGGCAATAACAACCCACTCCAATAGTCTTGCCTAGAGAATCCCATAGACAGAAGAGACTTGCAGGGTATAGTCAATGGGGTTGCATAAGTTCAAGAGTCAGACACGACTTCATGACTAAACCACCACCATATATGTACTGGCATGTGAAATGAGCACAGTCGTGTGGTGGTTTCAACATTCTTTGGCATTGTCCTTCTTTGGGATTGGAATGAAAACTGACCTTTTCCAGTCCTGTGGTCACTGCTGAGTTTTCCAAGTTTGCTGACATATTGAGTGCAGCATTTTCATTGCATGATCTTTTAGGATTTGAAATAACTCAGCTGGAACTCCATCATTTCTACTGGCTCTGTTTGCTGTGATGCTTCCTAAGGCCCACTTGACTTCACCCTCCAGGATGTCTGGCTCTAGGTGAGTGACCATACCATCTTAGTTTTCTGGGTCATTAAGACCTTTTTTTGTACAGTTCTGTGTATTCTTGCCACCTATTCTTAATCTCTTCTGCCTCTGTTAGGTCCTTATAGCTTCTGTCCTTTATCATGCCCATCCTTACATGAAATGTTCCCTTGATAGCTCTGATTTTCTTCAAGAGATCTCTAGTTTTTCTGTTGTTTTCTTCTACTTCGTTGCTTTGTTCATTTAAGAAGATCTTATCCCTCCTTGCTGTTCTCTGGAACTCTGCATTCAGTTGGGTATCCTTCCCTTTCTCTCTTGTTCTTCACTTCTCTTCTTTCCTCAACTATTTGTAAGTCTTCTCAGACAACGACTTTGCCTTCATGCATTCCGTCTTCTTCAGGATGGTTTTGGTCGCTGCCTCTTGTACAATGCTATGATCCTCTGTCCATAGTTCTCCTGGCACTATGTCTACCAGATCTAATCCCTGAATCTGTGCATCACCTCCACTATATAATCAGAAGGGATTTGCTTTAGCTCATACATGAATGGCCTGGTGGTTTTCCCTACTTTCTTCAGTAAGCCTGAATTTTGCAATAAGGAGCTGATGATCTGAGCCACAGTCAGCTCCAGGTCTTGTTTTTGCTGACTGTATAGAGCTTCTCCATCTTGGGCTGAAAAGTATATAATCAATATAATTGTGGTATTGACCATTTGGTGATGTCTATGTGAAGAGTCATCTCGTCGTCTCATTTTGTTGGAAGAGGGTATTTGCTATGACCAGTGCGTTCTCTTGACAAAACTCTGTTAGCCTTTGTCCTGCTTCATTTTGTACTCCAAGGCCAAACTTGCCTGTTACTCCAGGTATCTCTTGACTTCCTACTTTGGCATTCCATCCCCAAAGATGAAAGGGACATTTGTGTGTGTGTGTGTGTGTGTGTGTGCGCGCGCGCACGTGTGTAGTTCTAGAAGGTCTTGCAGGTCTTCAAAGAACTGGTCAACTTCATCTTCACTGTCCTCAGTGGTTGGGGCATAGACTTGGATTACTGTGATGTTGAATGGTTTGCCTGTCAAAGGAACCAATATAATTCTGTCATTTTTGAGATTGCACCCAAGTTCTGTATTTTGGACTCTTTTGTTGACTGTGAGGGCTACTTCATTTCTTCTAAGGGATTCTTGCCCACAGTAGTAGATATAACGGTCATCTAAATTAAATTCACCCATTCCAGTCGATTTTTACTTTATTGATTCCTAAAATGTCAATGTTCACTCTTGCCATCCCCTGTTTGGCCATGCCCAGTTTATCCTGGCTCATGGACCTAACAGTCCAGGTTCTTATGCAATACTGTTCTTTATAGCATTGGACTTTACTTTCACCACCAGACACATCCACAACTAAGTGTCATTTCCACTCTGGCCCAACCACTTTCTTCTTTCTGGAGCTGTTAATAACTGCCCTCTGCTCTTCCCCAGTGGCATATTGGACACCTACCAACCTGGGGGGCTCATCTTCCAGGGTCATATCTTTCTGCCTTTTCATAATGTTCATGGGGTTCTTGAGGCAAGAATACTGGAGTGCTTTGCCATTCCCCCCTCACTTGGACTGTGTTGTCAGAACTCTCCACCATGGCCTGTCTGTCTTGGGTGGTCCTGCATGGCGTGACTCATAGTGTCATTGAGTTATGCCAGCCCCTTCACCACAACAGGGCTGTGAGCCTTGAAAAATCAAGAGTAAAGAGGTTTGAAAGTGAAAGTGTTAGTTGATCGGTTGTATCTGACTCTTTTTGACCCCATGGACTGTACTCTACCAGGCTCCTCTGTCCATGGAATTCTCCAGGCAAGAATAGTGGAGTTGGTTGCCATTTCCTTCTCCAGGGGATCTTCCTGACCCAGGGATTGATCCCCAGTCTCCTGCATTGTTGTCAGGAAGCATTTAACAAGAGTCTTCCTGTGTGCTGTTTTGGATCTGTCAGGAACCCTCTGGCCCTTATTAATTCCTGAATATTCAGGAATTAAGAGGAGAGGCATGCCTTTCCCAGGGCTGAGGAATCCAGGCATTTCTCATTATGGTGATAAGTACCCTCTTCCTTTTTATGAGCCATACAAATGGTAAAAGGTGATTGCAACTCTCTCTTTGATAGGGATGTCTTATGTTTTGTAAGTCTGGAATTTTAATCAGAGCTTGGGTCCCCCGTGTCTTTCTCTCTTTCTTTCTTTCTTCCTCTCTCTATCTCTCTATTTCTGGCTGATTGCCTGGAGCTCGGAAGCCAGCTGTGGATCGCAGGGAATGTTAGCCTCTTTCCTTCTTTCACTCTCTCATCACCGACTCCGGACCACCAGGTTCTGGTCCATTAAAGGACCAACACATTGTAGGCAGGTTCTTTATCATCTTAGCCACCAGTGAAACCCTGTCTAGGATCATATAAATACAATAGAACTTCAGCAGACAGAGTCCAATTTATGTTACTGTGCTTTCATTACTCATTTTACTCATTTCTTTTTGGAGGGACAACCACATGAAATCTATCCCAGTCACAATAGAGCAATTTATGTTTTTCCTAAGGTAATTATGTTTTAATTTTTATTGGAAATACAATACATGTTATATAAAATTAGAGAAATAGGGAAATACAGTTACACACAAAAAATGCAGATAAAGTAAATATAGAAAATTGAAATCACCTATAATGAAAAACACATTTTGAGATATAGCCTCCCAGTTTTATTTCAAGTACATGTTTGTATGTGTGTATATATAAAACAAACCCCCCCTTTTTTTTTCACAAAAAAAGCTGTTTTGTGACTTTAAAAAATTACCGTCCACCTTGGACATTTTTCCAAGCCATGTGACATTTTTCTTTTATGTATTTTTATGGATGTTCATACTGTTATATGACTGGGCCATACTTTATTTTGCCTGTTCCCTATTGTCAAATATTTAGCTGGTTTCCATTTTTATTATTATGATAAATAGTGCTGCAGAGAACAGTTTTACAGCAAGTTATTTACCAGGAACTTGGTGTCTTTCTGCACTTATTCAAGCTATCTTTTTCATGTTTCAATGAAGTTTTATAACCTGCATAGGACTTGGATGGCATATATATATATATATATATATATATATATATATATATATATATATATTTCACTTTATTAAACTACCTCATTAGTTATTGCTTCTAAAAGTGTTATTCTAGACCCTCTAGGATTTTCCAAGTAGTTAATACCGTTTTTGCTTTACCGCAGGAGTTCACACTAGAGGACAGTGCTGAATAGTGGTGATAATGGACATTGGCAGTTTGTTTTCACTTTTAACGATTACTCTTCTATTAAAATGTCAAATGCTAGTTTGAGATTAGTATTATTTATCATGTTAAAGAAGGTTAGCAATAAATTTTTGTAAGTATAGAATAGATGTTTATAGAATGGAATTTATCAAATGCCCTTTTTGGCATCTGTCGGGACAGTCGTAGAGCTTTTGTCTTTTGGCCTAATGATAGGAATAGTTCTAATATGGGTCCATGTAACGGAGTTGGCTATGAAACTGAGGAATGAGGACTATACTCAGAGACAGAAAAAAAGTGCCAGCAATATAGGGTTCTGGAGCTTATTCAGTTAACCACCTTTTACAAGTTATTTACCTATTTTAAACTGTAGTTTCTTTATAATAGAAGCAATAAATGTCTCACAGAACTAATACTATGGATACAGAAGTGCTTTTAAGATTGTGATGTTTTAAGTGTCAGGATCTCCTCTATAATTTTGTTTAGCTACACCCTTCTTCCCACTGGAGAAGGAAATGGCAACCCACTCCACGATGCTTGCCTGGAAAATCCCACGGACAGAGGAGCCTGGCAGGCTCCATACAGTCGCAAGGGTTGGACACGACTAAGCTACTAAACCACCACCACACCCTAGTCAGTTTTCAGAGCTTCCCTAGTGGCTCAGCTGGTAAAGAATCCGCCTGCAGTGCAGGAGACCTGAGTTTGATCCCTGGGTTGGGAAGATCCCATGGAGAAGGGAAAGGCTGCACACTCCAGGATTCTTGCCTGGAGAATCCCATGGACAGAGGAGCCTGGTGGGCTACAGTCCATGGGGTCACAAAGAGTTGGACACGTCTGAGTGACTAACACAACTTACAGTCAGTTTTCAAAGTCCAAAGATGAACATGGGGTTAGTGCTTCTTTTTGTGGCAAGTCTTTTGATATTCCTAACTACACAGGTTTTTTTTTTTAACTGAAGTAATACACAAAGAAGTGCACACATCATAAACTAAAAACTTGGTGTATAGAACACAGAGGATACAGTCATGGGTCTGCCTTCCAGCTCAAGAAATAGAACAGCACCAGCATCCCAGAAGTGTGAGATATGATTCCACTTTTAAACTGCTAATTTCACCTGAATCTTTTTCAGACCGCAGACTCTGGCTACTGCTCATATGCATGATACAGAAGACAGAGTTTTGTCAGAAGAAATTTCAGCAGCAGGAGTCATTATGCATTTCAAATCAGGATTTGAGGGCTAATTAAACACTAGGATGATATGACCCTTTCCACAGTAAAGAGCAATTTTCTCAAAGTCAACTTTTTGTTTCCTTCTTCAGCAGTTTTATTGCCTTCATCTTGATTCCCTGGTATTTGAAATTTAAAAACAAAAGAGGCTGATCTCTTCATTTCAAATGCCTTTCAAATACCCTGCATTTGCTCTGTCCTCCTCTCATGATTGCTATTTTTGATGTCATGTTTACATGTGGATGATTTCCTACCTTTATTGAATGTTTGCCTTTAGTGGTGAGCTTTTTCATTTTGTGATTTTCTTTGTTTCTAGTTGTGGCCTTGTTTTTTCTACTGGGAGAAGTTCTCAGAAAATGCAGATACTTAATTTGACCAAAGAAGGCTGCAGTATTGACAAAAGGTAGAGTTCGAATTGGTAAATGTGAGACCATACACTGGTATTTTGAGGTTTAAAGAAAAACAGTTCTTGAATTTTTGATTCAGATAGTTCAGTGGGCTTGAAAGTTTGAGGAAAATTATCAAACTACTTCATTTCATTTTATAGACTCCTATGACTCAGCCAAATAATAGAAGGAGAAAACAAGACCCAGAGAAACAGCTTGCATGAAGTCATACTTTTAGATTCAGCTGTCCAAACAAAACTCCAAGTCCTTTATCTTTTAAGTAAGCAGTATTTACAGTGTAGGGTCTTAGTGACTCTATAGCAAGTTCTGTATTTTTAAGATACAGTGCAATGTCTCTTATAAACTTGGTAAAAAGATGCTACTGTCTTGGTGAAAGGATGGAGGGGGTAAACAAGACAAACTTAGGGAGTTGATCTTCTGCACTGTTGCCTCACATTGTGGTTTCCACGTACAGAAAACCTTGGAAGAGGGTCAGGATTTGGGGAGTTGGTCAGTGTGTCTCAGGGGACTAGAGGAAGCCCACTAGAGTCTGCCTGAGTGCTGAAATAATGTATATTCCTGTTATTGGGAAAACAAACCAAGAATTCCATCATTACTGGTAACAACAGGTACAGATTTCACATGCCCCTAGGTTCATGTGTAGGAGAAGATGTAACTTTTTTTCCTAAATGTGTCTAATTTCCTGACAACTTAAATACCATCTCAGCAGAGCAAAGGCCATGTGGTGTCTCTTGCTTTGCTTTTCTGCTGAAACAGGCCTCCAGGGATGGAGGGATTCCTCTGATTGCAAGGTGCAGCCAAATGGGCCGTGCGTGGAGAATAGGGCTGTGGGTATGGGAGCAAGGGGTTGTGGGTGAGAAGAAACTCTGGTTATTACAGAAAATTATTGGGTTGACCAAAAAGTTGTTCAGGTTTTTCCATATACCCTTAAAGAAAAACCCTAACAAATTTTTTTTGCCAGCACGATATACCATCACACAGGCCTGACTGCTACTCACAGTACTGTGACAGAGAAATTCTGCACCGAACTGGTGAAAGGGAAATGTTATTCCCTTCATCTTATCTTTTTGTCAGTCCCCACCCACTAACAGGTGAATAATTAGGCTCATTTCCATTTAATAAAGCACTTCATGGGAATAGATATGCATTTACAGAGTGATTAACAGAGAAACTTGACACTTTTTGCTTCTAGAAAAATAAAGGCTGAGTATTTAGCAGACACACAGAAAACCACAGGTATGCCAGATTCAGTCTGGGAGCTTAAAATCCTCCTCTGGAGCACGGTTTTTCACACCAGTCTCTCTCAGCAGTAAGTTCCTTGGCCTAAATGATACCAGTCAGAAGAGGTGGAAAATTTCACTTGCGCAGAAAACAACATGGAAAGTGGCAGATGTGTCAGGACCCTTGTCTATCCTCAGTTCAGTTCACTTCAGTTCAGTAGCTCAGTCCTGTCTCTTTGTGAACCCATGGACTACAGCACTCGACCTCCCTGTCCATCACCAACTCCTGGAGTTTACTCAAACTCATGTCCATTGAGTCGGTGATGTCATCCAAGGATCTCGTCCTCTGTCGTCCGCTTCTCCTCCTGCCCTCAATCTTTCCCAGCATCATGGTCTTTTCCAATGAGTCAGCTCTTCGCATCAGGTGGCCAAAGTACTGGAGTTTCAGCTTCAGTATCAGTCCTTCCAATGAATATTCAAGACTGATTTCCTTTAGGATTGACTGGTTTTATCTCCTTGCAGTCCAAGGGACTCTCAAGAGTCTTCTCCAACACCACAGTCCAAGAGAATTAATTCTTCGGTGCTCAGCTTTCTTTATAGTCCAATTTTCACATCCATACATGACTACTGGAAAAACCATAGCTTTGACTAGATGGACCTTTGTTGGCAGTGTAATGTCTGCTTTTTAATATGCTGCCTAGGTTGGTTGTAGCTTTTCTTCCAAGGAGCAAGCGTCTTTGAATTTCATGGCTGCGATCACCATCTGCAGTGATTTTGGAGACCCCCGAAATAAAGTCTGCCACTGTCTCCACTGTTTCTCCATCTATTTCCCATGAAGTGATGGGACCAGACGCCATGATCTTAGTTTTCTGATTGTTGAGCTTCAAGCCAAGTTTTTCACTCTCCTCTTTCACTTTCTTCAAGAGGCTCTTTAGTTCTTCTTCACTTTCTTCCATAAGGGTGGTGTCATCTCCATATCTGAGGTTATTGATATTTCTCCCGGCAATCTTGATTCCAGCTTGTGCTTCATCCAGCCTAGCATTTCTCTATCCTGGACAATTTAAAGGAATTTCCTCTGCATGATCCATGGTCAGAGGGAATGGGCAGAGTGGTGGATTTCAACATAGTCATTATTTCAGATCCTGGGCAACTGAATGTAAAAATGTCAGCAGATTTAAGACTAGTTAAACAAGATTTGGTAATTGTTTGAATTATAGTTGTATGGGATTTGAAAATAATAAGGCCTTTGGTTGTTTAAAATTGCCCCCCATTACCTGAGTCATTCTCATACTGCTGTATGAAATCACGTTTTTTCCCTTACAAGTTAGTCCAATTATTGCATATCCTTGTAACCACTGACCTTGAGATTTTCTTTCTAAACCCCTTTGATAACTTACTTTGTGAGAAGGCAGATGAGAAAGAAGAGGGCAAAAATTTGAGTAAAGTTGTATTGACTTTCCTTGGGATGGCATTTCTATTGGGACTTATGAATGGTTGTGGAGGAATCATTGTAGAGCTGGAAAGGAGTTTGCAGAGGTCATCAGATACAAGTTCGTTATTTTATAAAAGCGCATTCACACTGTATGTCAGTCAGACTGAAATTCAAAGCACAATATCTCATATGAATGTTACCTACAGAGGAGAGTGACAGACACACTGTTTTCTGTTTTAAGAATTATTTGGTCTGCATTATAAAGGATATATCAAGAGACGAGTCACTGTCTTTTGATCGTTGATGTTGAAGGTAAATGTCTTTAAGGGCGTTTTCTCCAGGTATGTCTGAGGCTGTCTTTGCCTGGGTTGCTGGTGTTTGCATGGCCCCTTGGTTTCTTGTCCCAAATTGTTCTCAAGTATTTATATTTGCAGCAGTTACTGAAGACTAGGTTTTAAGCTCTAAGATTAACTTGATTCAATCAGGAATTGCCTATGATTTCTTTGGAGTCCTGTTAAAATTTCTCTGCCTATTGTTTTTACAAAGTGAGTTTTGCTAAATCAGTACTCAGAGTATTTAAAAATTCCAGCAGACTGAGTGGACTTTAATGCAACTGCCTGCTTGCATTTATGACTCTGAAAGAAACATAACTTTGGCCTTTGACACATTTTGTAACGAGTGTACAGGTCAAGCAACTCTCCATAATGGAGTTGCTTTCTATTGATAAATAAAAAATGTTTATGTTCCAAGACTTTGACCTATTGCCTTGGAAAGGGTTAATGTGTATCTATAAGAATTCTGTGATAAGTGGCTGCTATCTGTTATGTCCGTGGGTTCTGTCTTCTAGTTATAAGCCAGTTTATTCCACAGATACCCACTCAGGAAGAAAATATGTATTCAACTCCCTTCTCTCTTTCCCTAGCATGACTCTCTAAATAGTCACTTACTCATTCAACCATTCAATACATCAATCGCTTATTCACAAGTGTACAATAAGTGCTTTTTATGTTCCAAGCACTATATAAGCTGCTATTGAGACAAAAGTGTATGAAACATAATTTTTTCTGTCAAGAATTTACAGTCTTTGAGCAGCAATAAGATGTATGCAAATGACTATGATGTGAGCTATCATAATGGGAAGTGTTAAGAGGTACTTAGGACTTGAAAAGATGGTTGTTGTTGTTCAGTCGCTAAATCATGTCCAACTCTTTGTGACCCCACGGACTGAAGCACACCAGGCTTCCCTGTCCTTCACCATCTCCCAGAGTTTGCTCAGACTCATGTCCATTGAGTTAGTGATACCATCCAACCATCTCATCCTCTGTCATCCCCTTCTCCTGCCTTCAATCTTTACCAGCATCAGGGTCGTTTCTAATGAGTCAGCTCTTCACATCAGGTGGCCAAAATGTTAGAGCTTCAGCTTCAGCATCAGTCCTTCCAATGAATATTCTGGGTTGATTTCCTTTAGGATTGGCTGGTTTGATCTCCTTGCAGTCCAAGAACTCTCAAGCGTCTTCTCCAGCACCACAGTTCAAAAGTATCAGTTCGGCGCTCAGCCTTCTTTATGGTCCAGCTCTCACTTCCATACATGACTACTCCTTTCTAGACTCTGTCTAGGTTTGGTATAGCTTTTCTTCCAAGGAGCAAGCATCTTTTAATTTCATGGCTGCAGACTCTCTACAGTGATTTTGGAAGCCAAGAAAATAAAGTGTGTCACTGTTTCCATTTTTCCCCCATCTATTTGCCATGAAGTGATGGGACTGGATGGCATGATCATAGTTTTTTGAATGTTGAGTTTTAAGCCAACATTTTCCCTCTCCTCTTTCACTTTCATCAAGAGGCTCTTTAATTCCTCTTCACTTTCTGCCATTAGAGTGGTATCATCTGCATATCTAAGGTCATTGTATTCCTCCCAGCAATCTTGATTCCAGCTTGTGCTTCATCAAGTCCAGTTTTTCACATGTTGTACTCTGCATATATGTTAAATAAGCAGGGTGACAGTATACAGCCTTGACATACTCCTTTCACCATGTTGAACCAGTCCTTTGTTCCATGTCCAGTTCTAACTGCTGCTTCTTGACCTGCCATACAGGTTTCTCAAGAGGCAGGTAAGGTGGTTTGGTATTCCCATCTCTTGAAGAAAATTCTTCAATTTATTGTGATCCACACAGTCAAAGGCTTTAGTTTAGTCAATGAAGCAGAAGTAGATGTCTTTCTGGAATTCTCTTGCTTTTTCTATGATGTTTACAGATGTTGGACATTTGATCTCTGGTTCCTCTGCCTTTTCTAAATCCAGCTTGTACACCTGAAAGTTCTCAGTTCACACACTGTTGAGGCCTAGGTTAAAGGATTTTGAGCATTATCTTGCTAGCACCTGGTAGCTCAGCTGGTAAAGAATCTGCCTGCAATGCAGGAAACTCCAGTTTTATTCCTGGGTGGGGAAGATCCACTGGAGAAGGAATAGGCTACCCATTCCAGTGCTTCCCTGGTAGCTCAGCTGGTAAAGAATCCACCTGCAATGTGGGAGATCTTCGTACAATCCCCGGGTTGAGAAGATCCCCTGGAGAAAGGAAAGGTTGCCCACCACTGCAGTACTCTGGGCTGGAGAATTCCATGGACTGTATAGTCCATGAGGTCACAAAGAGTCAAATATGAATGAGCAACGTTCTCTTCACTTCACTAGCATGTGAAATAAGCACAATTGTACAGTAGTTTGAACATTCTTAGGCATTGCCCTTCTTTGGGATTGAAATGAAAACTGACCTTTTTCAGTCGTGTGGTCACATTTGTGTTTTCCAATTTTGCTGGCATATTCTGTGGCAGCATTAACAGTGTCATCATTTAGTATTTTTAATAGCTCAGCTGGATTTCCATCACCTCCGCTAGCTTTGTTTGTACTAATTCTTCCTAAGGCCCATTTGACTTCACACTCCAGGAAGTCTGGCTCTAGGTCAGTGACCACATTCGTAGTTACCTGGATTATTGAGACCGTTTTTGTACAGTTCTTCTGTGTTTTGTTGCCACCTCTTCTTAATCTCTTTGTTTCTGTTAGGTCCATACCAGTTCTGCCTTTTATTATGCCCATTTTGCATGAAATGTTCCCTTGGTATCTCTAATTTTCTTGAAGAGATCTCTAGTCTTTCTTATTCTGTTGTTTTCCTCTATTTATTTGCATTGTTCACCTAAAAAGCTTTTCTTATCTCTCCTTGCTATTCTTTGGAACTTTGCATTCAGTTGGGTATATCTTTCCCTTTCTCCTTTGCTTTTTGCTTCTCTTCTCAGATACTTGTAACTCTTTGAGACCCTTTGGACTGCAGCCCACCAGCCTTCTCCATCCACGGAATTCTCCAGGCAAAAATACTGGATTGTTAGCCATTTCCTTCTCCAGAGGATCTTCCCAACTCAGCAATTGAACCCAAGTCTCCTGCATTTCAGGCAGATTCTTTACTATCTGATCCACCAGGGAAGCCATGAAAAGAAGGAGGTAAGATATTAATCCCAATTTATTTGTAGATGCTGCCTATGTTTGTGCATGTGTATTACACAGGCATATGTGAAGTGTGTATGTATAGTTGTGTATACTCTGTTTATAGATGTATACAGAGTGTTATACACCTACATATAAGGCACAGATCTACATCTGCATATATATATATATATATATATATATACATATATACACACACCCACACATACATGTATTTAAAATGTGTGTATATGTATGTCTGTGTAAAATAAATGTGTGTCTATATAATATATATTGTATATATATATATAGTGTGTGTGTGTGTCTGTGCGCATGCATATTCAGAGGTAATACTTTTGTGTTTTATTTTGTTACTGTGTTAAAAGAGTCCTTTCAAGTGTTGTTAGGAAAAGTGATTAACTTAAAAGAGTTACCAGACCCATCAATATAATTTATTCAAAATTCCATTGCTTAGGCCTACATGTGAAATTGATAACTTTCTACTTTGTTGTCTTTGTATCTGAGCACAAATATTTGGGTGGTGCTCTGGGATGGTAAGTATTCCTTCTTTAACCTATAACCTATAAACTTTTTATCTCTAGAACCTCAAACCTAACACAGAATTAGAAAATATTTTTTGAATGAAATACCTTGGTCAGCCCAGGTAGTAGCACCTATACATCAGTCAGGGGTTGCTTTAAATGCTGTAATAAATATGCAAAATAATATTGATAGAAGCAAAATGTAAATTTTTCTTTCATGCAGCATTCTGATATTAATAGTGTAGGTCTATTTTTGTCATTTCATGATGTCAGGAACCCAAGGTTCCTTTCTTGTATTCTGTCTAGGGTATTGTTTTATTTAGCTAAAGCAATTTAATTTACCATATTATCTGAAATCCTGCCTGCAGCAGGAGGGAAGGGAGTAATGTGGGCTTGCTTGTTCACTTTAAGATGATAACTTAAGTTGCACAGATCATTTCCTCTTGTATTCTAGTGGTCACTAGTTGTCATATGGCTGCAGCTATTGAAAGCATGGCCAAGAATGTAGGTACTGACTGGGCACCTGTAAGCCCTAGGTAATCGGATCTGATTAGCAGTTTATGTCACAGCCACTTACTCTTGGTATAAGCATGATGTCAACTTCAGCATCGTCCTACCACGTGTCATGTTTCCATCGCAGAATTTGGCAGCTGCGGTTTTGGAGGGTGTGAGATGAAGACCTCACCTCATTCTATGATGGTTTTTCTAGCTGAGAAAATTGCTCTCTGGTATTCACTGGATTATTAAACTTGTGTGTGGCTATTATAGGAACTCACATCATTCTAGAATTTCCATGTGTCTTTGCCAAGAAAACAGTTCCTTTCCGCAATGACTGACCCTCACCGCGCCCATTCAGGGCGAGTGTCCGAGCAGAGTAGATGAGCTATTTCCTCCAGTCGGTGTTCCAGACTGCGCCTTGACTCATCGCCTAGGAGGGACTGTGCCAGGCTGCTGAGGTCTGTTGAAGGCAAGGTTACAAGTTTTTGGCTGAAAACAACCATCAGGAATCTCTTTTGGATCCATTTCTCCTTTATCTTAGTATAACCCTCATAACACTTGACAGGTTTAAAAAAATAGAATTGTTAGCTTCATTTCATGAGGAGAAACATCAAAAGATAGTCCAGATTGCCCAACATCAGAGTAGATTTAACAGAACGAGATTGTTGGGCACCTGTACTAAACTGTGTTTCTCTATTTGCCGTATTTATTTAAATGTCAAAGAGTTGAGGGAGATTTCACATGCATCTGAACACTGTCAGGTCCGTGACATGGTTAGACTGATCTGGGGCTATTGTATAGTCATTTCATGCAGCGGAGAACAAAACTGAGTTTGCTGCCTTTGGTTGTTTTGAGCTCTAACCTTTCAATGCAACAAGTTCTCTTAGTAGGTGGTGATTAAACCAGAGATGAACTTGATTGGACCACTATGCATCTCCTGTAGATGATGAATTTATTCTTGGAGGTAAAAATGGGTGCTGATCTCTAATGTGAGATGACAATGTTAATATTTTTCCCCACCCCACATAAGGTAATAAGTATCTCATTCTTAATGATGACATATGCTGTATACCCTGAAGGATAAACATGGGGCTGTAGATTGAACTTCTGCCACAATTCAGATGGAAGGAAAAATGGAACATCTTTCTCCAGTCTATAATAAGTTTCATCTTTCATTTTCATAATTAAGTCTTTACTTGATAATCCTATGCAGTTTAGTTCAATCTTGTAATGGATGGTGTAGTCTTTCTGTGAAAAAATTGCTCTGGTGTCCAGCCATCTGTTCGCTGTGCCTGCTTCTTCTTCCTGAAACAACATCTAGGGTGTGAGGACTTGCATACCTTTGGTAGGAAGGCTGCTTCTTGATCAGCTGGACCTTCAGTGGACACTGGCTCACATCTGCTATCTATCGGCCTTCCAGATTTGCCTTGGTTCCCTTTAGATTCAGATCTCTAATCTTCCCCCATGGCTTCCTTCCAGCCATGATGAGTGTGCCGTGGACCACACCACTGCACCTCCATGGAACATGACTGTGGATGCCGGAAGGGAGAAGAGTCTAAGAGGGCTAGCCCTCAGGCCTTTCTCCTCCTGGACACTTCCCTGTCGGTGACAGCAGCCTTGCCTTCCCTTTGCCGTGGGCGTTAGAGACTTCAGTGGGGGCAGGATGTCTCACTCACCCTGTGGGAGTTCCCCATGACCCGAGCTGTTGACCTGGAGAGGGGGAGGCAGATGTCTGGGAAGTTCTTCTCAAGGTGCTGAATTTTATTTGAGCCATTCACTAACATTCTTTCTGTAACAAATTTTAATGGCTGTACATGGAGGACTCTGAAAAATGTAGTGGCATCAGAAAAACTTAAAAGAAATGCAGATAAAATTATACATACATCTCCTAATGATGCATTATTTGCGGTGGGACACTGAAATCCCAGTGCCTGGTCCATCCAGTCAATGCACAGATCCTAGAGTCCTGGTCTTATTTACAATACCCTGCCAATATTACAGTTATTGTAAATTAAAAATATATTTGGTTCACCCTTTATCCAACTATTGTCCTGTCTTCTATTTCATTAATGTTGATTGAGAAAAAGGCAAGGTGATTTTTTTCTTTTTTTTTTGTTATTGTTTTCATGTGTCCAGTAACAGATGTAGGGAGAGCTAAGAGATTCTTTTTTTTTTTTCTGTGTAGATTTTGAGGCTACTCCCTAGGATGGGCATATTATAAACCAATAACAAAAGCCAAATTCACCTCTTTTGGAAAAATGGTGGATTTATATGTAACTTACTTCTGCAAAGTGACTGCTCTAAATCAGCTGCAGCCCACAGAAAACAGACCACATAATCTATTGATAATTTTGGAAAATTCTCCATGTTATTTTCCTCTCTTGGAAACAGATAGTACAAATTAACATGTTATAGGGTCCTGCAGTTAAGAACCCTAGTTTTTGCTCAACATACTGGTTTAATAAGCCAAGGGTATTAGGCCAGAGAAACATTGTACCTTAATTTTTTGTGGGACACCTCTTAGCATCATGCTAAGAGTTCTGAACTCTGGAACACACTTCAGGAATGCTCATTTAGATATCGGTGCCTTCAAGAAATCATGCAAAAATGGAAAATATTGTAATGCTTGGCAAATAATCATTTTATATCAGGAGTGCTCTTTGATTGAGTGTATAGTATCAAGTAGATATACATATGTATATCTCACAAATAATGCCACTTTTCCTACAAAACATGTTTATTCAGATATTTTGTTTATTCTGATGTTATATTACTAAAAGGAATTCCACAACCAGCAGCTATAAATGTCATTTACACTTCTTGTCCAGTAATAAATCCTGCAGCCTCCCAGCCTTCCTGGTCAGACCTGCCCAGCTACTCACACATGAAGAAAATAACATATCTTCCAGCTGCCCAATAACCTACTGTTGGCAGTCTCTCTCTCTTTTTTCCATTTAATTGTTTTTAATAGTTTGGTTTAAAGGTCAGTTAAAGAGGGTACCTTATATTTTCCACAGCACAAACACCTTGCATAGTTCTGTTGTATATTACTAAAGCCAAATTGCACAGGCTCCTTAGGAAGCTTCAGAAATTAATCTTCTTAAAAAATTCAAATCACATGGACATTTGTTCAATTTTTTAATATTAGGATCTTTGCAATTTCTTTCTCCATTAAGTGTTGCTCATAGTTCTGATTTTTTTTCTCCCTTGGAGATTGATGCTTGTGTATTTCACCAGTCCTTACCTTGATTGCATGCCTGGATGTTGAAAGTGAGTGGATTCTGAGGCTGGGGACCTTCTGAGGCTTTACCAGATGTGTTGGGTTTGGCCTTTGGCAAATCTGCTTAGGCCTCCTCAGCACATATCTCCTTGTCGTAGGTAGCAGATGGGAGGCTGGATTGCAGCTTGAATCCCAGTCATTTTCACTAAAAGCAGCAAATAATGGGTATTAAATACTTAATTAGACAGGGAACATTCCAGATTGGAAGGGATTCAGCCACAGCTTTGATGGAGCAAGTGTTCAGTTTGCATCTCCAAGGGAAAAACACTACTAAGTGATCCTTCTGTGAATCAGGCAGAAAAGCTGTTTTAATCCACAAAATATCTTCCAAGCCCCAAATACATAAATGGATATGCTGGAGAAGTTAATGCTCTTACCCTCAGATAAAAACATGACTGATTTTGACAGAATTTCCTCTCAGTTACATGCAGATGAACCAAGTTTGGGGGCAGCAAAAGTCAATGGAAAAACAGAAGTGAAATTGCTTTTGAAAGATGGAAAACCCTGGTCCTGGACCAGCTCTGACTTCAGCTCAGACAAACCGCTGCTGTCTGGGCCTTAGCTCCCTTGTCTTTAAATTGAAGGGGATGGAAAAATTTTTCTTGAGCAAATGGCTTTTCTAATATTTTTGGATTACAAGATTTTAAAGAATTCACACCTATTTCTCTGGACTCCATGTTCTTTTCTCATTTCCCCCTGAGGGCTGGCCAGAATAATGTGTGTGGCCATCTGGATTTACCACTTCCTGATGTAGGCTATATACCAATTTAAAGCAGCATCCACAAAAGAAATAACAGAGAAGCACTGAATTCAGAAACTTTTTCGAGTACAGTTTCAAATTAATCATATGATTCAAAATATTTCACTCATCATTTATCGGATGACTGTTATCTTAGCTTTTCCACAGACTCTTTCCCAAAGTGGAAGTGTGGTTCTATTTTTAATTACTTCTCAGTGGTCACATGATTTTTTTAATCATTTTTATCATGTTGGTACTTAAGGTCAGTCCTCAAGGGCAGAGCAACTGGCAAGAGTCCCTGCGGGATTTCAGCCCTTGCCTGGATCTTAGCTTGGCTGGTGGGATGCCCAGAGCTCTTGGCTCGCTTCTCCCGCAGTCAGAGCACCGGGGGTGCATTGGGAATCCACTTAAAGTACAGGGTGTCTAAAAACCCTGGAAACACAAGTGAATATGTTACATCATCAAGGACGCACACCTTCGATCTGTAGGAAAAATTAGTATTATCGACATTACCAGTTTTAATGGACATCCTGTAATAGGAGAGTCTGTATTTGAAAGCTTTGGCTGGCTTGTTAATAGAACGTTTTCGTGAATTGATCATCTAGGTTTAGCTGCCTATAGGAGGAAAAACAATAATATCTTAAACTATATAGAGACACATTTCTAACATAAGGTAAATCCAAAGAGGTGCCTTCTAGGGATGAACTTCTGTCTGTGCAGCACATTCAGCGGGGCAAATGTCCATTTTTTTTTTTTTGCACCGTGTGAATACATGGCTTTAGTCCTCAAAATCACTTCATGATTTAAAAAAAGGAGAGAAAGACAAAATGAAAGCCACTTGCCAACTGATTCTGCCTGCCTGGGGGTCCCAGGCAACACTTCTGCCTGCCTGTGATTCAGCAGGTCTGGGGTCAGGCAAGAGAGGCTGGCAACGGCAGTGTGTTACTACTATAGGCAATGTACCCAGCTAGAAATGGGTTTCTTTTATTGAGGAGGAGGGGAAGATAGATCTTCCAAAGAAACAAGCATTGCCTGCATACAGATAAAATCTCACATTTTATGAAGAAACTGAGTCCTGATGATATTAAATGATTTAGCAAAAAATTACATAACAATTGGACTTCCTGCACGGCTCAGCGGGTCCATCTGCAATGAGTCCATCTGCAATGCAGGAGACACAGGTTCAATCCTTGGGTCGGGAAGACCCTCTGGAGTAGGAAATGGCAACCCACTCCTGTATTCTTGCCTGAAGAATCTCATGGACACAGGAGCCTGGCGGGCTATGGGTCTCAAGAGTTGGACAAGACTGAGCAACTGAGCATGCATTCATGATGCTTACATACATGACATTTGTGTGTGTTACTTAGTCATGTCTGACTTTGCGACCCCAAGGACTGTAGTCCACCAGGCTCCTCTGTCTACGGGATTCTCAAGGTAAGAATACTGGAGTGGGTAGCATTTCCCTTCTCCAGGGGATCTTCCCAACCCAGGGATCGAACCCAGGTCTCGCTCATTGCAGGCAAATTACTTACCGTCTGAGCCACCCAGGAATCCCAACATGATAATTGGTGATATAGAAATTGAAATAATATATACCGTGGAAATGTCAATATCTGGGGAAGGCTGAATGACCTTAGTCCCTCCTAAAAAATGACATTTACTTTGATTGATCTTAAATTGTGACTGGATCAGAATCACCTAAACATTTTGTTAGATATACAGGTTCTTAGGTCCCACCCCAGACCTACTGAATCAGAATTTCTGGGGATGGGGCCTCGGAATCTGTGTTTCAGCAAGCCCGTCAGGTAATTTTTATGCACATTAAAACTTGAGAGTCTCAGTTCTTGATTTTACTGTGGCCCATGGTCTTGATGTGAGCCCAACAGGCCCAGAAGATTTATCTCATGCTTGCAGTTAAATCTGAGATGCTGACTCATGGTAACAAATCTTACAAAGTACTGACCACAAAAAATGGCATTTCACTGATTTATAGTCAAAACCAGGAATGGTCAGGCAAACCAAAAACTCCTGTCATCCTAAGCAGCACATTATTTTCCTGTGGAGAACTTTACGGGAAACCAAATTCTCAGATGTGACTTGGGGAGCACTTCCTCAGTTCAGTTCAGTTGCTCAGTCATGTCTGACTCTTTGCAACCCCATGGACTGCAGCATGCCAGGCCTCCTTGTCCATCATCAACTTCCAGAGCTTGCTCAAACTCATGTCCATCGAGTTGGTGATGACATCCAACCATCTCATCCTCTGTCTTCCCCTTTTCCTTCTGCCTTCAGTTTTTCCCAGCATCAGGGTCTTTTCTAATGAGTCAGCTCTTCCCATCAGGTGGCCAAAGTATTGGAGTTTCAGCTTCAACATCAGTCCTCCCAGTGAACACACGGAACTGATCTCCTTAGGATGGGCTAGGTGGATCTCCTTGCAGTCCAAGGGACTCTCAAGAGTCTTCTCCAACAACACTGTTCAAAAGCATCAACTCTTCACCGCTTAGCTTTTTTTTGTAGTCCAACTCTCACATCCATACATGACTACTGGAAAAACCATAGCTTTGACTAGATGGACCTTTGTTAGCAAAGTAATGTCTCTGCTCTTTAATATGCTGTTGATCTTATTTTAGGCATTTGTGTTAATCTATACATGATCAAGAAGGGCCACATTAAGGAGGGTTGCATATATCCTTATGTGTAATCTTTAAGGAAATCTGCTTTCCTTCCCCCATATTCCCCTCCCTGGCAACAATCATTTCCAACTCCTTTGCCTGTTTATTTTGGTACTTACATTCATAGATTTTGAAGGTAACTCCTTGAACAAGGACCTACTGTAGCACATGAACATGGCTCGGTTTTCTGTGACAGCCTGGATGGGAGGGGAGTTTGGGGGAGAATGGATATATGTGTATGTATGACTGAGGCCCTTCACTGTTCAACTGAAACTATCACAACGTTATTTGTTAATTGGCTATACCCCAGTACAAAATAAATAGTTTAAAATAATACTTAATTTTTAATGTATAAAAATAACAAAAGATAAATACCAGGTTTTAATTAACCTCTTACAGAAGTGAGGATTCAGTTCTCCTTTCCCTCACCTATACACCCACGTCACACTTAAATTTTTCATGGTTTTCATTCTCCCACTAGAACAGCATTAACTAGATCAATGTTCAGTGCTTGTATCCCATAGCTGCGGAGGCCCTGTTTCAGGATGAGTCATGTAAAAGAAGCACGAAAGCTTCTTTTCCCTCTACAGTTTCCTTTGCTGCATAAAAGTAAATATCGGCTTATTTTTTCACTGATTTAAAATCTCTGTACTTACCGTTAATTCAACTTACACTCTGCAGAAATTGTCTAGATAACAAGACTTTTGGCCACATCAAGGACTTTATCAAATTTGTTTTCTGAGAAATCTTTCCTAGAGACATCTGACCGACTCTGACATCAAGTGACTCTCCTCTGTGTCAGGCAATCAGTCACATCCTGGGGTATTTCTTCTGCTTTGCTACTCTGTTGAAATTTTCTTTTCCTGTTTCCTTCCCCTTTGTTTTTTGTTTGTCTGTTTGGTTTTTGGAACTTTATTATAGATATTTATTTATGTACTTATTGGCCACCGCGCACCACGTGGAATCCTGTTCCCTGACGAGGGATCAAACTCACACTCCCTGCAGTGGACGTACAGAGCCTCAGCCACTACTGGGGAAGCCTGTCTTGCTTATTTTTTAATTTTAATTAAGCACACTGGCTTCTTAAGAAATGGTAAATGGAAAGGAACAGTTTTGAAAACTTGAGGACTGAAAATGTTTCATTTATATTGACATTTGATAATTCTGTTGAGTACAGAATTCCTTTTGGAAAACGTGTTTTCTTCAGTAACTGGATGGTGTTACCTCACTGTCTTTGAGCTTTCATTGTTGCTTTTGAGAACTCCAGGGCATTTGGACCCCTGATTGTGATTTATGTTTACTTCCCATTTGGTTTTCCACGTTCTCGACTTCTGGAACTTTTTCTGATTGGATACTTAGCAGCTGTCTTGTTTCTTCACTATGTCCCATCTCTCTACTTTTCACCTTCCCTCTTGACAGTTTCTCATTTTATTTTCCAACTTTTTTTGAGTTGATTTTATTATATTTTAATATCCAACAGATCTTTATCCTCCATATTTTAAATATATGGCAGCTTGTCTCTGTTTTGTGGTTAAAATACCTCTCCCGATACATAGAATGGCACACACATATGTACATGCAAACTGTTAAGTCTTTCTTAACGTGAACCATCTCTGGCTCTTTGCTTGCCTGTGTCTTTCGTGTTAAAGAAGTTTCTCAGGAATCTTGTCTATTTGAGAGCGTGTCAATGAAAAAGGCTATTGTAAACTCTGAGTTTGCTGAGCATAGGGGCTTGCCAACCGTGAGCCCATTCTGATTCTTCTGTGATACAGCCTCCAAGAGCAGAATCTTTTGGTCTTTCCTCTAGAGTTGCTCAGCCTCTGCAGAAAAGACAATTCCTGGCTCTTGCCCAGAGTATCATAAGCCCTGGGCTCTAATGCGCCAGGAACTGTGTGAGGGAAGATTCCAGGAAGCTTAGTGTTGCTTATAAATGCATTTACTAATGCCTCTGTTTTCAACATGACAGTCACCTTAAAAGTGCATGGTGTCTTCTAGCCCAGACACCCTCTTACTTTATCTTCTCCTGAGGCTGCACTCTCTTTTCATTTCTCAGAGTACGGGACCCCACTCTGTGGTTTGACTGTGAAAAAGAGGCAATGTGGGGGATAAATTGTCTCTTAAAGAATTTGCAACCCTAATGAGAACCTACTATATAGCACAGGGAACTCTACTAACGTTCTTTGGTGACCTAAATGGGAAGGGACTCTAACAAAACGGATGGTATGTTTATATAGATAGCTGATTCAAGAGCTTTCCAGATAAGCGAAAGTTAAGAGAATTCAGCACCACCAACCCAGCTTTACAACAGATGCTAAAAAGACTCCTCTAGGTAGGAACCATAAAAGAAGGAAAAGACTTACAAAAAATAAACACCAAAGAGTTCAGAAAATGGTAATAGGATCACATGTGAGTGTGTGCTAAGTTGCTTCATTTGTGTCTGATTCTTTGTGACGCTATGGACTGTAGCCTGCCAGGCTTCTCAGTCCATGGGATTCTCCAGCAAGAAGACTGAAATGCATTGCCATGCCCTCCTCCAGGGACTCTTTCCAACCCAAGGACTGAACCCACATCCCTTGTCTCCTGCTTTGGCAGGTGAGTTCTTTACCACTGGCGCCAACTGGGAAGCCCCAATAGGATCTTACATGTCAATAAAGTCCTTAAATGTAAATGAAGTAAGTGCACTAACCAAAAGACAAAGACTGGCTAGACTGATGAAAATGTGTGTCTGTAAGCACTTTCACTTCCTTCATCACTCTGCTTAACCCTTCAAATTGTAGGTGATTATTTTATATCATTAGGTTAATCATGTTTCCATTATGGCTTGCAGTTGTAATTTTTGTCTGGCTATTGATTGTGAAAACTGATAAATGTGACTATTTTGACTGTTGTGACTATGTAACTGTTATTCATTTTAACACCATTGTATCATGATTGGTCAACAGAAAACTATAGAATTCTATATCACTGAAACTACCTCTAAATGAAAAACTTGTAATCACTTTTAAAATCCAGATTCACATTAGAATTATCGTGGATTTTTTTTTTTAAATACAAATGCCCAGATATAGATTTTTCTCAAAAGTTCCAGATGTTATTCTAATGATGTTTAAAAATAACTGGACTATATGATGATCTTTTACTTTTATTTAGTTTGTTTCAGCTTTTCTATTTCATATTCAGTACTCCCATTTCATTGACTTCATGTTTTCCAAATTCTTTGTCCCATTTTTTAGTAATTCTTTCTCAAGCCTTTATCAAGTATAGTAGAAAAACTTGTGTGTGTGTGTGTGTATGTATATATATGTATGTATATATATGTATATATACATATATATGTATATATTTACCTAACTAAAAGTGAATGAAAAAATATATAAAATATTATGTGTAATATATATATATTTTAGGAAATTTATGAATTTTTGCCTAGCTAAAAAAATTATGATATTTTGGTTCCATCTATTTGAATTAGATGAATAAAACACTAGATTTCTAATTTATATTCACTCAAAAATTTGATATAGTTCCATTTATTCTGGCATCTAGTATTACTGCTAAAAGTCTAGAAAGCCTTTTATCTTAGGGATTTTTAAAAAGAAATTGAATAAAACTTGAAAGTTCTAATACAATTCTGAGAATATAAAGAAATTCTACTTTGTAAAAAAAACCAAGAAATTAGCATATGATACACTGTTATTGACTAAAGTATAGATTTTGTTCAAATTTCACAAAATTGTATGCTTGTGTCCATTATCTGTTTTCATACCTTATTCAGGATTCCACTTTGCATTTAGTTGCATTGAGCAGCTTCAGCTGCATGTAGCAAATTCTGATAAATTCTCTTTTCATTTTTATTCTGTTACAGATATTTTCTAATTTTCCTTGTTATGGCTTCTTAGATCCACCCATCATTTAAAAGTAGACATTTAATTTTCAAATCAGTTCAGTTCAATTGCTCAGTCATGTCCAACTCTTTGCAACCACATGGACTGCAGCACGCCAGGCCTCCCTGTCCGTTACCAACTCCTGGAGTTTACTCAAACTCATGTCCATTGAGTCGGTGATGCCATCCAACCATCTCATCCTCTGCCATCCCCTTCTCCTCCTGCCTTCAATCTTTCCCAACATCATGGTCTTTTCCAATGAATCAGTTCTTCACATCAGGTGGCCAAAGTATTGGAGCTTCAGCTTCATCAGTCCTTCCAATGAACACCCAGGACTGATCTCCTTTAGGATGGACTGGTTGGATCTCCTTGCAGACCAAGGGACTCTCAAGAGTCTTCTCCAACACCACAGTTCAAAAACATCAATTCTTTGGTGCTCAGCTTTCTTTATAGTCCAACTTTCACATCCACGCATGGGTCTTTGTAAGTATATCTGATATAGATTTCTCATTTTGATATTAATTTCTCATTTAAATGCTTTCTTCTCTTCTGTCACCTTCCGCGTTATCTCAGTCTTCTAACTTGTTTGTACCTCTGTTGAGGCTTTCAATGGCTAGCTCAGAGCTCTGTCTTAGTAAATATCACATTGCACTTGAAAATTTTTGTGTTATTTTCAAATATCTTTTGATATTCATTTCTAGCATAATTCCAAGTGATAACATAACAGACTCTGCATGATTTCAGTATCTTTAGACCATGAACACTTTGCACCTTGTTTTATATCCCTGGGTATGTTCCAGTGTCTCCTGCTTTATAGTCTGTGGGAACTTGAGTAGAGTATGTATCCTGCTGTTGTGTGAAAATTGTATAAACTCTAATTATGTTGTATTGGTTCGTAGCACTTTTCAGGTCTACTATATCTTTCTACTTTTCTGTCTATTCATTCTGTTAATTTTTGAGAGTTTGATATTGAAGCTCCAACTAAATATCTTAACTTACCTACTGAAGAAAATAAATGTAATATACAGCAAAACTGTATGTAACTTTGCTCTGTATTTTCCAAGTCTCCTGTAAGTGTGTTATCATACTTCATAATTTAAAAAACACAAAAATAGATAAATTTTTAAAAAAGATTATATTGGGGTTAATGGAACGTATTTTTTAAAACCAATTTTTTATTTTAGATGACTTTTATATTTTCTGAAAGGTTGCAAAGATAGTACAGAGGTTTCTGGTTTTCCTGCATCCAGTTTCCCCCGGTTGTTACCTCTTCTGTCAGTGGGAAAAGCGATATAGGTAATGATTAACTAAGGCGATGCTTGGCTCCCATTTCTTTAGCTGGGAGCACTGCCAGGCTTCTCCAAGTCACCTTCTCCCTCAGAGGCGTCTGCCCAGAGGCACCTCCGCCATTGACCCGCCCGAGGTGGGGTGGCGGGGCGCAAGCCCTGGGGGCCCCTGACGGTGCTCCGCTCTTGGCCCTTGAGACCGTCCTTCTCTGGGCGGTGCGTTCTTTTGTGGCAGTGGTCTTTGGGTGGTGGTTTCCTCCAGGAGGATTTTTTTTCTGCTTTCCTTTTTCCATGGTTTTCTCTCTCTAGCTAACTGTGGCCTCTCCTTGGTTTTCAGTGACGTTATGGGCTACTCACGTCCTGTCTCCTATCACAGTCATCTCATAAAGTAAGGGCAGTTGAGCACCAAATGTAGGAAGGATACAATATCGGAATACAGGACAGACCGGCTGTGACCCAGGGCAGGCAGGTAGGAAGCGCTGGTCTGATTCACGTGGGAGCCGCGCCTTCACAGTTAACTGCGCTGCAGAGGTCCAGCCTCCACCCTCTCCCATCCTTTTCCCCACCGGCCCCTGACTGGCGTCCCTGAGAGGCAAGGAGTCTGCCTCACTCTGCTTCTTTGGAAAGTGGCCTTTCCTCACAATGTGATTAGTCTCAGTCAGGTGTGCGCTGGAGAGGAAAGAGGCCCCTTTGAACTCCATATCAGGTGGGAGTTTTGGTATCTCCACGTTTCTCTTCCCGTTGGGGCAGGATGGTCTCTGTGGTCTTGGAGGAGGACATTCAGGTCACTTCTTCACTTTCCCTGCCCCACCGAAAGGAGGAAGGAAGCTCGCTGCCTTTCGGGTAAGATGGCCAGCATCCCAGTGAGCTCCGGACTGAGGCCGCCCCGGGACGCAGACCTTCGTACTGAGACGCGGATGCGCTCGGGAAACGGGCCCGGCCGGCCCTGCCTGGAGCCCGCGGGTCCCGTGGACATGAGGGGGCCCTGGTCCCCGCCCCTGCCCGGGCCTGGCTGCGATCCTGCAGCGTCCCTCCGTGTCCATCTCTGCATCAGGAGGGAGAGGCAGACAGGACGAGGGGAGGAGCGTAGATGCACAAAACATTAAAAACTGCTTTCCTAATTTTCACTAACTTTTCACTTCTGGAATTGGGGGGATCCATGGAAATCCAAGGTACTTTTAAAAAAGCCTCGTTGAGTGCAGACTCCAGATCATGCGTCTTGAGCTGAGCATGTCGGCGCCTGCAGTGGCAGAGACACCCGCGGTGTCGGGCGCGCTCCGTGTCTGGGCCCTTCTGTGGCGCCCACTCCTCTCTTCCTGGAGCTGTCCCTTCTTCCTCACCGTCTCTCTGTCACCCTTTCTTCCTCCTATTTTCTTCTGTGTTTTTCCTTCCTATTGGTTCTAGTCTCTCTCTCTGTTATTCTGAGCGTCCACAGTGGAGAGAAATTCTCAGAGCAGCTGTCCTTTCTGTGGGCTGTTACTCACATCCCGAAAAAGTACTGCCAGCTCTTTTGGAGGAAGATAATCTCCCCGGGTCATATCTTCTGCACCGAGGAAATGGAACAGAAATCAGCAGTGCTGCGTTCTGGACATCCCTGACTCCACCTAAGCAGCTTCGGATGCTCCCCTCCGGGTCTGTCCAGAGGTGAGACCAGCCTGGCTGCCACCACGTGGAATGAGTTCTCCCATCCTTCTCCAACCTTCCTTTCTCTCCTGTATCACTGACATTGACTCCTCTCCACACCAGAAGCATATTCACACAGAGGCCCAGGAATCTCTGCAAAGATGCGGGAAAACAACCTTGAAATATCATGGAGAAATGTTGCTGAAATTCGGCCTCTGTTCACCCGTGCTGAATAGAAATGGACACAGAGTTTCTGGTGAAGTAGAAGAAAATAGCTTTATTGCCTTGCCAGGCAAAAGGGGCCCCGGCAGACTCGTGGCCTCGACCGAGTGCCCTGCCCTGGAGGGGGCACGTGTCCAAGGGGCAGGGCGGGTCAGCTGGCGGGCTCTTCTGACTGTGGGTGATGGGGGAAGCAGGGGTCAGTGCCGTCAACCTATGGTTCCAACTGGTCTGACATCGATGTGCTTGTGGGCGGCAGACAGTTAGCTTCTCCACCTGGGGAGGGTTTCAGGATCTGCAAAGCAGCTCAAAGGACATGGCCCAGAATATTCTCCATTGCCCTTGAGGAGGAACCAAGGGCCTCGACTTTGTTTAATGGCCCTTTTTTTTGCCTTGCTTGACTCTTTTCCTTTCTTTCTGCTTTCTCTCCCTTCTCTGATTGAATCTATTCTTTACTAAAGTTTTTCTGCAGAGAAAAAGCCAGAGGGGGATATGGGTGGGGGTCTGTTTTGCGATAGGCCTTGTAGGGTCCTGCTTGGTAACAGGAACATCTGTCTCGTTTTCATCTCTGCAGCAAACCTACCCCTGCCGGCTCTGGGTTGTCTACAGTTTTATAAGACAAGGACATGACAGGAAAAAGCAGTTTCCATGTTACAGAAACACCCATTTTTAGAAAGACTTCAGAAGTATGTGGTGTGTTATGGAGAACATTTTGGTTTGTTACTGAGGAGAACTTTCTCTTGTAAATTTGTGTTTGTCCTTCTGCCTCATTTCCCCACCCACCATCTTTCTTTCCCTTGAGTGCGGTCACCGTCTGAAATGCTGACGACCTCGGGCACATGGATGTTTCTCCTCCGCCCCTCAGAGGTGAGCCGGTGTCTGTGTGTCTTCCTTCACTACCTGGGCCAGTGTTTGGAGGGGAGAGGAAAACTCACGCTTTCTTTCTGAGTTCTCAGGCTTTTCTGACCGCCGCCCCCTCCCCCTGCAGCCCCTACTTCAGTTCCCCCACGTGACTGCCTTATTTCTTTTTAGACCGGTCTGCGGGTATGGGAGAGGTGCAGTCATTATCAGAACTGTCTGAACACAGAAAACAAATAACTGAACATGTTGTGGAATTTCTGAAATCTGCTCTGAGGAGTAGGCTTCTGGGCCTTTGATCATAGATGAAAAAGTACAAAGCAGAACTGAAAGAGATTGTTACCAAAAGTTAGAAAAAAAAAGTCATCTCAGGAGAAGGTAGAAGAGATATATTAGGTTTATGTCACTAGGTTTTTTAGCTTAGATGTGAACCCGAAACCTAACCGACTAAAAGCCTTTCTTACACTGTCATTTTGGGTAAGTTATTTTGAGAATGCTTTATTACCTGAATTTGCTTCTCTGTAAGCATGTAGCTTTTGTCTTAATACATTTTGGCTTTGCAGATTTCCTTCAGGATTTTCTAATAATTCATATTCATTAAGGGCTGACTCATTGGAAAAGACCCCGATGCTAGGAAAGATTGAAGGCAGAAGGAGAAGTGGGTGACAGAGGAGGAGATGGGTGGATGGCATCATTGACTCAATGGACATGAGTTTGAGCAAACTCTGGAAGACAGTGAAGGACAGGAAGCCTGGCCTGCTGCAGTCCATGGGGTCGCAAATAATTGGAAACTATTTAGTGACTAAACGATAACGGCAACAGAGGGCATAAAAGGATGCTGTTCTCCGGCCTGTCCGGCCAAAAGCAGATGGCACATTCAAAAAGGGTGGTTAACTTGATGAAGACACTATTCAGTGAATGGACTGTTTGCAAGCTGTGGGCAGAGTGAAGGGAAACCCACAAGATAGAACTGGCATGATCCAGTGTGGGTAGTAGTAGAAGGCTGTTAACACATCAAGGATGAGGACCAAGGACGGAGTCGTTAGTGAGAATAACGAAAGCTGTAGCAGCAGGATGGTTTGTCTTGTTGGAGCTGAGGCCTTTAATAGACACGACAACTGCCAAGAAAAAAAAAAAACAAAAACTTTTTTTTAGTTCTGCTTTGGTTTATTATGCCTTTTTTTTTTTCTTATGCCTTCTTTGGCCAGACTCATCCAGACGTTAGATGACAAGGGAGCATCACTGGTTCTGTCCACAGATGTCAGCTTCCCAGCATACAGTACATCAGGGAGATGGATAGATGGTGATCCAGAGATGGTTCACCATGCATCCAAGCAAAAATGCTGGCAAAAGCATTTTGTCCCTCATCAGAGGCTGCCTATTAAATCTATATCATGAGGTTCACTTATAAGAGAGATATTTTGCTAAGGTTTGGAATTGTATGTGATGAGCTGAATAATCCTCTGCCTACTCTGGAGCATAGGAGTATGTTCTTATTTTTTCATGTTAACATGAAAAAAGTTTTCAATATAAACCAATACAGGAGGGCATGAATACTAGGTTAGAGGAAAAATCAGCAATTTCAGGGTCCTGTCAAGATGATGGATTAGAGCTGGCTGCTTTCTTTCTTCTCCTCTGTTAGCCCAGGGAAGGCTACTGGAGAAGGAGAACCATGGACACAGATCGGGCAGTGCCCTCACAAGGCTGCAGGCTGCCCTGAACTGGCAAATCGTGTGTGTGTGTGTGTGTGTGTGTGTGTGTGTGTGTGTGTTGGCGCTGAGGGCAGGTGAAGTCTGGGGCCCAGAATGGCCAGGGACAGCAGGGAGAAGCCAGAGTGGAGGAAAGTTTGTGTTTTCTGCTTTTGACATCTTCCTTGAATTGCCCTGAACAACTCTTCTTGTCCAGTTACTGATGAAAGTGCTGGTGAGGACGTGATAGGAACAGGTGTGGATTGACAAGCCCCCTCAGACACTTGCTTCTCAATTTCTTTTTTTATTTCTAGCTTTAGAATGAGAATCTAACTTTTCCTTTCAAAGCTACTTCTTGATAAGCATTTCAAAGGTAAAATGTAAGGACAGCAAGTGTAAGGGATCCACAGTGTTTCCACGCTGTCCAGATCTTCACTTCTTTCCTTAAATACACGAGGCTGGTTTAGACAGGGGCTTTTCTCACTCCATGTCATGATACATCACTAACCCAAGTACCTGGTAGCCCCCATGAACAGGAGCTCATGGACATTAGACATCTGGGAAGGATAATAAATTTACAGAGAAAGACAACATACTGAACAACGTATTTAATCAGAAGCAGAACTGTTTGAACAGACTGGCAGAGGATTTAAAATAGTGTATTTTAAGAGATAAAGAAATACTATAAGGATATCCAAGAAAAACATTGGTATGAAAAGTCTGAGAGGTGAAATAACAGAGTAATTATGATAAATATTAAATTAAAATGGATATAATTAAAGAATGACTTAATGGATTGGAAGATAATGTTGAAAGTGTCTCAGAAAACACCAAAAAGAAGAAAATCATGTAAAACACAAGAGAAATGCTAAAAATATGGAGGGTTTCAGTAATTATTCGGCATCTATATAATAGTTTAAACAATTTTAAAACATGAAAAGTGAAAAATTATTTTCAGAAATAGAGATAATGAAGATCATAGATGAGAAGGAATCAGTGGACACGGTGAACATCTGATAAAAACCTATACCTGGACACATTGTACTGAAATGCAAGGTCATCAATGATAGAGAATTCTAAAACATTTCCAGAGAAGAAGAATATTTCTAAAAAAGCAGGAACTATGTGTCTATTAAACATTTCTGCAAAAGCTCTGGATGCAAGAAAAAAAAATTTAAGTACAGAAGGAAAGAACTTTCATTTAGATATTATGAAAAGTCAAAATTTCACTTAAATTGTGGGTATAATAATAATACTCTTCAACGTACCATGACTCAGGATGTTTACTACTCTGACTACAACATTCTGGAAAGAAAAGACTTGAATAAGAAGTACAAATAGTCTTAGTGATTCTGCAAGAGATGTGGGCAATAGAGATGATCAAATCACAGATAAATATGCATAAATAATGACATGATGGCAAGGAGGAAAGGATAGAACTAGATATAGAATTGAATCTAACATGACCAGCATGAAAGTGGTGATCAAAGGTCCCTGAGATCATATCAACATTTGTGTTACTGAAAGATACATATTGATAAGTTTAAAATTATGTGGAGGTCCATGAATGTAAGTGTGAGCATTTAAGTACAACCACCAGAATAAAGGAACAGTGCTTTTTAGTAAGCAAGATAAAAAGTCTGTCCATTGAAACCATTAATAAAAGGGCAAGTACAGTCAATGAAAAATGTGAAATGAGATGTTAAAATTACTTACATGTCCTAATATAACAGTAATTCTGATAAATAGAAATGTATTGAATTTATCAACTCAGTGACAGAGATTTTTTAAAATCAGATCAAAAGAACAGGACTCCAAAACTATGTTGTCAACATAAAAATAATAGGAAACTTAAAAATAAAACTAGAGAAAGACTATCATGAAGTAAGGAGTAGAAAGAGAGCTAATGATTAAATCACTAGAAGAGGATGCAGAAATTAATCCTTTTGGTGGTAAAATATTTATAGTTTTAGATACTTTAGGAAAGAGCCGTCCTTGATCCAGGGCAGAAGACCTCCATATTTCTCATCACCTCCACTCCTGAGACTCAGTTCTTCAAAGGCTTTGATGTCTTAATAAAATGCATTTTGGTCAGTCTTCTGTCAATACATTTCACATTTGATTTATAGACCAAAATTTGTCCTTACAATAGTGTCCATTTAATTTTGATAGTTTGTGTTGTTTCTCTGCAAAATACTTTCAAAAATAATATTCAAATGAGGCATATTAACTTAACAAGACAATTTGAGCTTTTATATTACCACCGCATTTCTTTCTGATTCTTCTGACACCGTCTCTCATATTCAGGCCCTGGGTCTCGGGATGTGCTGTACTCAGCACTAACAGGGTGCTATCCGAAAGTTTAATAACCCAGCTGCTCTGCAAGTAGCCAGTTTTATTGACTTATTCATGGATCAATCCATTCAAGCAATATCTACTGAATATCTAAAATGTGTTAGGAAAGATGATAAGTATAGATATCGCAGTTGTGAGGAAAAGCCACTGTGCTCATAGAGCTTGTAGTTTAAAGAGGGAGAAAAAAAATCACAAAATCAATGTAAAATTCCACAGTAAGATGAGGCAGAAGGGAAATGATGGGTGTGATGCATGTTTCAGCCCGGGGAGTTTTGTGGTGTGTGTGGGGCTGCGGGTCATAGAATTCTTCCTTGAGGAACTGGTGCTTAGGTTGGTGTGAGATGGTTGGGTTGAGTCTCCTGGTGAAGAAATGTAGGAGTAATACACTTCTCACAGATGGACCAGCATGGGCCCAGGCTCTGATGTGGGAAAGTGTTTATTTCAAGAAACAGAAAGAAGGTCGGAACCCAGGAAGTAAGAGTGATGCTAAGCTAGTGAAAAATGTAGATTAAAGACAACTTAGAGGCTTATAACCCATGAAAAGAACTTTGGTTTCTATCATAAATAAAATTGAAAACCATGTCCTGATTTTATAAATGGATGGATACAGAATTAGATGTATATTCTAAGGAGAACATTCTGGCTGTTTATGGGAGGTAAGAATGAAAACAAAAAATTGTATTAGATATATACACTGTTATACTCAAAGTGGATAAGCAAGAAGGACTTACAGTATAGCACAGGAAACTCTTCTCAATAGTATATAATAATCTCTATAGGAAAATAATTTGAAAAAGGAAAGATACATGTATATATTTAACTGAGCCTATTTGTTGTGCACTTGAAACTAACACAGCATTATTAATCAACTATACCTAAATATTAAATTAAAAGTCTAAAAAATTAAGAAAGCTATTAAAGGCATCCAGTGAAAAGATTATGATGGCTTGGATTAAGAGCAGTGGAGACGGAGAAAAGTTGATGGATTGGGCCATATTTTGGAGGAAGAGTTTGTAAAAATTGGTGATAGATTGGTTGTGGGTGATGGGGATCAGGAGGTGGTGGGAATGGTTGCGGGGATTCTGACATGGTGACCACGGGGCGGAGATGGGGCTCACTACCAGATGCAGTTTCAAATCGCTTCACCACTGCCATGTGGAAATGTCTGCTGGACCCTGGACTGTGTAAGACTGGAGCTCTGGAAGTTAGGCTTGACTGGGGGCATCACTTGAAAATATGCCAGTGGAATACACATGATTCATAGAAACATAACCATGGATGAGATATTTAAGAGAGTTTAAAGTAATAACAGAAGTAGTTTGCTCATAGCATTTGGATAAAGAAGGAAAATGTAAGAAAGAGACCTCAAGAAGGTGCTAGAGAGACGAGAACTTGGAGAATGGATTTTTGCTCAAGTTGAAAGAAGGAAATGTTCTATAAAGGAAAGGAGTTAGCCTTGTGGGATGTTGCTGAAAGACCAAGATGGAGACTAAAAAAATGTTCTTGGAATTTACAGACTTTCAGCTCAGTTCAGTTCAGTCGCTCATTCGTGTCCGACTCTGCAACACCAGAACTGCAGCCCGCCAGGCCTCCTTGTCCATCAAAAACTCCTGGAGTTTACTCAAATTCATGTTCATTCAGTCGGTGATGCCATCCAACCATCTCATCTCTGCCATCCCCTTCTCCTCCCAACTTTAATCTTTCCCAGCATCAGGGTCTTTTCAAATGAATAAGCTCTTCACATCAGGTGGTATTGGAGTTTCAGTTTCAACATCAGTCCTTCCAATGAACACCCAGGACTGATCCCCTTTAATATGGACTGATTGGATCTCCTTGCAGTCCAAGGGACTCTCAAGAATCTTCTTCAACACCACAGTTTAGAAGCATCAGTTCTTTGGTGCTCAGGTTTCTTTATGGTCCAACTCTCACATCCATACCTGACTACTGGAAAAACCGTAGCTTTGCCTAGATGGACATTTTTTGACAAAGTAATGTCTCTGCTTTTTAATATGCTGTCTAGATTGGTCATAGCTTTTCTTCCAAGGAGCAAGCGTCTTTTAATTTCATGGCTGCAGTCACCATCCACAGTGATTTTGGAGCCCACAAAAATAAAGTCTGGCACTGTTTCCATTGTTTCCCTATCTATTTGCCATGAAGTAATGGGACCGGATGCCATAATCTTTCTTTTCTGAATGTTGAGCTTTAAGCTAACTTTTTCACTCTCCTCTTTCACTTTCATCAAGAGGCTTTTTAGTTCCTCTTCACTTTCTGCCATAAGGGTGGTGTCAACTGTGTATCTCAGGTTATTGATATTTCTCCTGGCAATCTTGATTCCAGCTCGTACTTCATCCAGCCCAGCATTTCTCATGATGTACTCTGCAGAGAAGTCAAATAAGTAGGGTGACAATATACAGCCTTGACACACTCCTTTTCCTATTTGGAACCAGTCTGTTGTTCCATGTCCAGTTCTAACTGTTGCCTCCTCACCTGCATACAGATTTCTCTAGAGGCAGGTCAGGTGGTCTGGTATTCCCATCTTTCAGAATTTTCCAGTTTATTGTGATCCACAGTCGAAGGCTTTGGCATAGTCAATAAAGCAGAAGTAGATGTTTTCCTGGAACTCTCCTGCTTTTTTGATGATCCAGCGGATGTTGGCAACTTGCTCTCTGGTTCCTCTGCCTTTTACAAATCCAGCTTGAACATCTGGAAGTTCACGGTTCATGTATTGTTGAAGCCTGCCTTGGGGAATTACAGACTTTGATAACTGATAATAATGCAGAAACTCACCATTTTATCATGATGCTGGACTCTGAGGGCCAGGAGTTTGGATGAGCCACAGGGGGTCTGCATGCCTGGGGCAGTGATGAAATGACTTGAGGCTGGAGCTGTCAGCAGTTTCGGGCACTAACATCTGTTGCAGGAGCAGGGCCCTGAGACCCTGGGACAGACCACCCCACTGACCACACGTGGCCTCTGCTGGTGGCTTGGCTTGGTTTCCTCACAGGGGAGCCGTCTTCCACGCTGACCCCAGGCTCCAGGCTCTCTGTCTGTAGAGGGGGCGGAAGCTGCACCTCCTCTGGTCTAGTCTTGGAAATCGCCATGTTCTGTTGGTGACAAATGAGTCCCAGGCCCGCTCAGATTCCAGGGCCAAGGGCATCGGCCTCACCCCATTCCTAGCGGGTGTCAGTGTCAGAATGTGTGTGAGCTTGTTTCAAGACCACGTTGGTTAGTTAGTATTAGTCGCTCAGTCTTGTCCGACTCTGTGACCTGATGGACTGCAGGACTCCAGGCTCCTCTGTCCATGGGATTCTCCTCTCTGGGCAAGAACACTGGAGTGGGCTGCCATTTCCTCCTCCAGGGGATCTTCCCAACTCAGGATAGAGCCTGTGTCTCCTACGCTGGCAGGCGGACTCTTTACCACCGAGCACCAGGGAAGCCCAAGACCACATTATTGGGGCTTTAATAATGGTCACAGGGGTGAGAAGGATCCAGACTAATGGGGTGGGACCAAGGAGAGTAGGAACTGAGAGTTGCCACTTGAGCAAAGATTAGTTTTATAATTAAAGAGAAACTTAACATTTACTGGAACTTGATATGAAGGAGATGCAGAGAATCGTAAAGGATTTCAATATCCTTCAAAACTGGAACAGCTGAATTGAGTCTGCATTTGGATACTGCAACTGCAAACTCTGGCTTTGAATCAAAGTAACTTAAAATATCTCCAAAATAGTTTTTAAAAAATTAAACTATGAACTCTTAGGAAAGAGAGTGGACATGGGTACCACATCCGGTTAACAGATGAGGCATGGGAAGGGTGGATAGTACCCTGGTCTCTCCATAGGCTCTGGCAGGTCACAGGTGAGAGCAATGCCCTTCATGGGTCTGTGTGTCCTTACGTGTGAGCAGACGTGCACAGGAACGTCAGTCAGATCCTTCTCTCATAAACAGCATTGTTCTAACCTCAGCAGCACTGTTGAATTCTTTTTCTCACTTTAAATTCTGTTTCACTTTTATAATAACCTTCAAATTTTGCATATACAAAATATACATTACACATGCATTTATATATCATTGAAACCCCATGTTGACATAGCTAAAAATACCCAGCTAATATCACGTCTTGAAAGAACAAGCATAAATCTGCAACATAATAACTCCAACATCTTTAAAACTCAGGAATCATATTTTTTTCCTACATTGTCTAATTAATGCTCCCAAAACACAGTTAAATAAGCCAAATTTTTTTCTTTTTATTTGCCACAAAATTGATCACAAAATGATTTCAAACTACTGGTAACATTAGCTAAAATTTACTTTTGGCCATTATTTAATAATTTGTCCTTTTATTCATTTATTCATTGGTTCATTTACTCAACAGTTATAAACTGCTCATTTACTCTTTTGTGTGTCTTTTACTTCGTACTTTTTAAAAAGAAACTTTTCAATTTTAGAATAGCTTTAGACTTACAGGAAAGTTAAGAATTTTCCACAACTAAGAGAAGTGAAGAGGAACCACGATGAGACTGATGGGAAGGCTGGAGGTATGTCAATACCCACAAATGGACCAAAGCTCTTAGACACCTCCCCAAAGAAGATATACAGATGGCAAACAAGTATGTGAAAAGATGCTTCACATCGTGTCATCAGGGAGACACGCAAATTAAAGCAATGAGCCAGCATTCCACCTCCACACCTATTCAGTTCAGTTCAGTTCAGTGACTCAGTCGTGTCCGACCCCATGAATCCCAGGATGCCAGGCCGCCCTGTCCATCACCAACACCTATTAGACTTGCCCAAACCTGGAACGCTGACGGCCTCAGTGAGCAATGGGTCTCTGCCTCCTCACTGGGGGGATGCAAAATGGAGCAGCCACTTTGGAAGACAGTTTGGCAGTTTCCTACAAAACTCTTACTATCCGATCCAGCAAATACGCACCATGGTATTTACCCGAAAGAATTGAAAACTCATGTCTATACAAATTGCTCAAGGATGTTTAAAGACTGGAAGAAATTGATCGAGAAGGCCTAATCTCCCTCTTTTTCAGTGAATAAATGGAACATTATTTCTGGGGGAAAAAAAAGAATGTTTAAAACAGCTCTATTCATAACTACCCAAATTTGGAAGCAACCAAGATGTCCTTCAGGCAGTGAACATGTGTGCGTTATTTATACTAAGATTGTGGGAAATAAGACAGTGAAAACACTGGTGAGTGAAAGGAGTTGTGGAGATGGAGGGATGAATAGGTGGAGCTCCAAAGAATTGTAGGGCAATGAAAATTCTCTGTATGATGCTAGAATGATGAATACATGCCATCATGCATTTAAAAATCGACAACCAACAACTTGAGTGCTGATTGGTTGCTTGTGGGGACTGGAAGGCAACCATGAGAAGTGAAATGGAATTCATTGACCTTGCACCTGGGCGGTGCTAGCTCACCAAAAGTAAAGCACTCTCTATTCTGTAAATTTTAAATGCGCTGTAATTGGAAAGCATCATGTAACTGCAAAACGTGAGAGAACAAAACCCACCGCTATTGTTGTCAAGTGAAATTCCCGTAAGAGTAATTTCTCCTTCATACTTTGTTTCAGAGGAATTTCTGAGTCTCTTAGGGTGAAAACGTTTTTTGATATAGATGAAATAGACAAGAGGAACTGAATTATAGTTTTACAGCTCAGCTGGTAAAGAATCCACCTGCAATGCAGGAGACCCCCAATTCGATTCCCGGGTGGGGAAGATCCCCTGGAGAAGGGGATGGCAACCCACTCGAGTACTCTTGCCTGGAGAATCCCATGGACAGAGGAGCCTAGAGGGTACCGTTCATGGGGTCACAGGTGACTGCGTGACTAAGCAGAGCGTAGCACATGTACGTGTTGGGGCTTCCCGGGTGGCTCAGTGGTGAAGAATCTACCTGTGATCCAGGAGACACTGGTCCGATCCCTAGGTCAGGAAGATGCCCTGGAGGAGGAAATGGCAACCATACTCCAATGTTCTTGCCTGGGAAAATCCCACGGACAGAGGACCCTGGTGGGCTACAGCCCATGGGTTCTCAAAGAGTCGGACGCAACTGAACACACATGCACACACTACGTATGTTGTTGTTGTTTGGTTGCTATGTATGTATAATCTTCAATTCACATGTTGAGGCATGACCTACATCACTTTATTAACCATTTTCCAAAACCAGACTTTATGTTTTCTTATGACACTAAATACACATTTCTTTTTCTTTTTTTTTTCATTTATTTTTATTAGTTGGAAGCTAATTACTTTACAATATTGTAGTGTTTTCAAATAAATGGATGGTTTAGAACTTAAGGGGGAAGAAAAGAGAGAAAAAGTGTGTTTGTATCAGAGATTAGATTTCTATTCATTTAGCTCTTAGTAGGTAAGAGTTTTAAAGTTCGCCCTACAGAAGGAAAGTTAAGGAAACTGAGGGCTTGTTGTCACCAAGAAGTTTAAGAAGGCAATTAAGTTTTCACAGACAAAATAGCAAAGTAAACTCTGGTTTGCATCATTAAATATTCACTCCTCATTTTGTTCCCCCAGATTTAAGAGCAAAGCTATTTAGAATGTTGAAGAACCTTATAAACTCTCTTCTACCAGTTACACAAGATCTGGTTAAAGTGACACCGGGCATCAACAAGAATGACTAATTTTGTCAAATTATAGCTTTAAAATGCCAAGCGAGGCCTCCTTTCAGTTTTTGTTCAGGCTTCAGCTGGGTTTCTAAGAGAAAGCCTACTCTTTAAATTAGATTTGAACTTTTAACTAGGGAAGGAAGAAAATAGACTGTGTGCAGTGAAAGAACATGAACTGCTATTAGCTACATAGTGTAACCTTTTATAGACATCCATGCCCATCTCCAGTCTCCAAGAACTGCAGAATTGTTACACAAGAGGGGGTGGTTTTATTCCTGAGCCCCAGGCATCTAGTTTTTCTCAGGAATTTACCTAAGAACTGTCTTTGTATTTTATATATAGATATAGTTTCAATTAGAATTGCTGTGAAGCAAAATACTATCAAACTAAATGCCTTAAAACCCCAACTATTCATTATTTCTCTAAGTCTGGGGTTGTTTCCCAAAGACCTAGGCACTTCTGCTCATCCGAGCTGGGCTCAGCTGACACCAGCAGACCCTGCTTGGTCCTGTGCTTTTGGTCTCTTGGCTGGGAGCCGGCTGGCCTAGGAGTTGGGGTGACTCAACTCTGTTGGGTATCACCCAGCAGGCATCCTAAGGTCTTTCTGGTTCCAGTGGAGAGATTTCAAGAGATACTGTGAACACGCATAAGGTCTCTTGGGGCCTGGGCTCAGAATTGTCATAGTCACCTCTACTGCCTTTTTATACAGTTCATGGTGTTCTCACGGCTAGTATACTGGAGTGGTTTGCCCTCTTTTGATGGAAAAAGTTGGCTTAAAACTCAATAAAACTAAGATCTCTTAATAAAACTAAACCTTAGAAAAACTAAGATCATGGCATCTGGTCCCATCACTTCATGGAAAATAGAAAGTGAAAAGGTGGAAGCAGTGACAGATTTCCTCTTTTGGGCTCAGAATCACTGTGGATGGTGACTGCAGCCATGAAATTAAACATTTGCTTCTTGGCAGGAAAGCTATGACAAGCTTAGACAGTGTGCTAAAAAGCAAAGACATCACTTTGCTGGCAAAGGTCCATCTAGTCAAGGCTATGGTCTTTCCAGTAGTCATGTACGGATGTGAGAGATGGACAATAAAGAAGGCAGGACACTGAAGAACTGATGTTTTCAAACTGTGGTGTTGGAGCAGACTCTTGAGAGTCCCTTGGACTGCAAGGAGATCCAACCAGTCCATCCTAAAGGAGATCAGCCCTTAATACTCTTTGGAAGGACTGATGATGAAGCTTCAATATTTGGGCCATCTGATGTGAACAGGTTACTTATTAGAAAAGACGCTAATGCTGGGAAAGATTGAAGGCAGGAAGAGAAGGGGACAACAGAGGATGAGATGGTTGGATGGCATCACTGATTCGACGGACATGAACTTGGGCAAACTCCGGGAGATGGCGAGGGACAGCAGAGCCTGGCAGCTGCAGTCCTTGGGGCCACGAAGAGTCGGACACGACCTGTTGGCTGAGCAACAGCTCCTCTACCGCTTCTACTGGTCAGAGTGAGTCAGAGAGTCAGCCCGGTTCAAAGGGTGGGGAAAACATGCCAGATCTCAAGGAGGAGATACAGGTCTGATTTTACAGCACATGCAGACAGGGAGAGGTGGAGACTTGGGGTATTATTTTTTTTCAATTTTCCAAAAATACTCTCCTCCCCAAATCAAACTGTCAAATTTTTATGTAATCACATAAGGACTTTACATGTGATCTTTACTTTTTTCATAGGCTTTCGGCTTTCCTAGCAAGAAGCACACCTATTCTTCTTACAAGTTCTTACACAAATTATATTTTTTTTCCACTAATAACTTCAAGTACTTGCTTTCATTGCTCAAAGAAAAAGAAAAAAAAAAAAGCTTTTTTCCTGTGCTTATCAGCATAAGCCTTCCAGTTTCCATTGCCATCATCTGCCTGTTGCACAAACACTCTCTCGGATATGATGAACATTCGTCTGACATTCCTAAGCAGGCTTGCAGTAATTTTAGCTCCCCATTGAATTTCAAACAGGAGCCTCCACGTTGACATTAAAAGCATTCACATTTGCAGGGGCAGAGCAACCTGCCGAGCGGGGGGCTGCTCTCGCTCGCCAGGCTCTCCCCTTGCGCTTTTTTTAGAAAGAGCAAAGCGGCAGGATTTGTCCCGGCGATTCAGGCCGCACTTGGAGCAGCTCCGGAGGGAGACCGAGGGCTTCTGGCGGGCAGCAAATCCTTCCTTCAAGGTCCTTCTGCAGAAAGGCAACGCCCTCCCCCTCTCCGATGGCCGTCCTGTCCTCGGGGGTGGGTCCCAGCAGGGCCCTCCCCCTCACTGACATCTGTCCTGGGTGTTGCAGATAAGTTCCCAGCGGTAGAAAGGCAGCTACTTTCAGGCTTTCTGACGCTTCCCCCAGAGCTTCTCTTTCACCTGTTCCTTTGCCCCAGTGAGATTTCCCTCTTTGCTGTGTACAAGAATGTAGTCAGTGAGGAGCAGCCAGGCTTCTGATTGAGGAGTGCTGGGGTACTTTGTTCTCAAACTTTTTTTTTTTTTTAATTGAAGGCCTTTATGGACAAGGAATGTGAAATCAGGAGAATTTTTTTCTGCAGCTATTTTTCACCCCTTCAGCCTCTCTTATTTTTATCATGTCCCATCACCATTATTACCCATTATATGTATATAGTGGTCAGCAGACTGACCGCCGGCGTCTCTAACGGTGTAATGAGCAATCTGGGTTCATGGTTTTCCGCAGCTGCTCGGAACAGCTGGTACTAGCGTCACCGTTTACACCTCCAAAGAAATGGGACCAAGGCATCAGGTGTAGATCAACCTGGCCTTGCCTGGTGAATGGAGAGGGGAAGAGGAAGTGTGGATGGGTGTGTGTGTGTGTGTATGGATAACAATTCATGTATCTGTGTGTATGTGCACATGTGTGTGTGTGGAATAACAGTTCATGTGTCTTTGTGTGTGTGTGTGTGTGGAACAACAATTCATGCATTTGTGTGTGTGTGTGTAATAACAGTTCATGCATCTGTGTGTGTGTGTGTAATAACAATTTGTGCATCTTTGTGTGTGTGGGGGGGTGTGTGTATGTGAAACAACAATTCATGCATCTATGTGTGTGTGTGTGTGTAATAACAGTTCATGCATCTGTGTGTGTGGGTGTGTATGTGGAACAATTCATGCATCTGTGTGTGTGTATGTGTGTATAATAACAGTTCATGCATCTTTTTGTGTGTGGGTGTGTATGTGGAACAACAATTCATGCATTGTGTGTGTGTATGTGTGTAAAAACAGTTCATGCATCTTTGTGTGTGTGTGTGTGTGGAATAACAGTTCGTGCATCTTTTATCCCTTGACTGGGTGGTTGCTCTTACTGGAGCCTCTCTCCTAAAGAATCCTAGTGTCGGGAGAGAAAAAAGGCTTACAACAAACAAACGTATTTGGGTTGCCATCTTGATTAAAGGGCATTGTTTTGATAGAATTGTGAATTTTTACCCAGTTGCATAACTTATAGAACTTTGAAAGAATATAACAGCAATGCCCTTCACCTCCATTTAGGGAATAAAGAGGCTGATGCGGAGGAAAGAACACTGGATTGAAAACAGAGCAACGGGTTTCAAGGTTTCTACTTTAGCTGCGTGACCTGGAGCTAGTGGTTTAACTTCTCTGAGACTCAAATCCCTTTTCAGTGGGAGTATTGAGTATCTTAGGATTGTTTCAGGGAAAAGACATTGCATGAAAGCATAGTTTATAGTGGCATGCCCGTGTCAGTTGTCAACAGACATTTTTAGAGATCTCTTTCTTAAGTTGTGTGCCCAAATACAAACCAGAAAATTTCTGCACGTATAAAGGAGGCCTGACCTCTCTATTTCCTCAGTCCATCATTTATTAACATCTAAAGGTCTCTCCTGCTGATGTTCACTCATATTTCCAGCCTTTCTCTTTCTTTATCTCTGGCTCTTCTCATATTTGTGGAAGTAGTGTAACATAATGGCCGTTTTGCTTTGTGTTGTTAATTTCCATATTTTAGGAATCCAGAATTTTATGGGTAGATAATCTGTTTCTGATCATATGTAGGCTCACTTAGGGACAGTTCAATTCAAATTTTTAAATAAGAATATTTTTTTGAGTTTCCTTCTAGTCCTGTCCTCCCCTCTTCAATACGTGCGAGGTAAGTGTGGATTCATTAATACCATCTCCTTTTTATACCAGCCCCCTCCCCTCTACGCTATCCTATATTCTGAATCCTCTGATTTCCATATACCATGACTCAAATCTATTGTATGTTTTCTGAAATTTTGGAAACTGTGTTCCCATCCTTCCACATTTTAAAAAAGAAAAGAAGCTTTTTGGAGACACCACATGGCGTGTGGGATCCAGTTCCCTGACAAGGGGTCGACCCTTGCCCCCCGAGTGGGAAGCACAGAGTCGTAACCACTGGACCACCAGGACAGCTCCTGCGCCCCCATCTCAAGCTGCTGTCTGCATCCCAGAGCCAGGTGTGTGCTGGACCCATAACCATGGCTTTTCAATTGGACAGACACAAGGATGAAGAGATAGCCAGTCTGCTCAGTTAACTGGAGCTAAAGGGTTAATTAGTATAAATGATTCCATGGATTGTGTCTCCCAGACTTCAAATTTACCTTCTGGCAGGCACCTTCCAAAGTCATAACCTGTGGAAGTGGCAGATGGCAGGGACGCTTTGTAGCCCTGGGGCAGGCCTTGAGGGTGGGGGAGGTGGGCACTTATTTCTTTATACGTAACCTTGACATCCTGTTCTCACAGTTTTGTTAAAGCTGAAGGCACAAGTACATCCTTGATTGAAGAGATGGAAAATTCTGCCCCCTTTCTCATCACTTAAAATGTTGTTATAACATTTTCATTTCACAGTTTTATGAGTGCTCGGAAAACTAATATTTATTGAGCCCCAATTTTGGCCTACACTGGTGAAAGAGCCTGACAAGTATAATTAAACTCTAATAAACTATCCTATATGTAGGTGCTATTTTTAATTTTTCCTTTACAGATGGGGAAGCCAAGATACAAAGAGATTAATATGCTGCCTTAAGTTACAGTCAGTAAATGGAAAAGCCAGGAATCAAACTCAGATTTGTTGGCTCCAGATTCTGTCTGTTAGCTATTACATTATGCTGCATAATTGCAGAGAAAAATATGCATATATTCAGGGATGCTGACATAGACATTCCCTGGACACTTGTAGGGGACATCAGTGACCAACAAATTGCTGTAGGCCTTTATGTCGACTGGGAGAAATGTACTTGGACCACAAGAATTAGGGATGTGCAGGAACACTTCCGTGGAGAAGGAACTGGAAGTTACTAAGGGCAGTTCCCTAGGGACAGTGCCTCTGTGTTCTGCAGGATAAGAATGTCAGGATCCATATAAAAGCATCCTTGGAGGACACTACAGGTATATTAGATATGCAGTTGAGAGAGGAAATTTCACAGATGACAAATTGGTAGCATCCTTATGGAGAATGATAACTAGATAGGGTTATAAGCTTGAATAAAATACCCACTCTAGACCCCATGGACGTGAGCAAGAGGATTCCTCTCAATTAGGATAAAGATTCCTTTAGAGAATCATTCTTGGTCTAGCCTATTTCACACATGAATAATCAACAGGTTCCCTGCTATATGATGTATGTGTGTGTGTATATATATGCATACGTATATATGTGCATGATGACGGTCAGGGCTTCTCTAATAGCTCAGTGGTAAAGAACCTGCCTGCCAACGCAAGAGACGTGAGTTTGATCCCAAGGTCGGGAAGATCCCTTGGAGGGGGAAATGGCAACCCACTCTAGTATTCTTGCCTGGAGAATCCCATGGACAGAGAAGCCTGGCGGCTACAATCCATGGAGTCGCAAAAGATTTGGACACAACTTAGCGACTAAACAACAACGTGACTGTGGTCGCTTTTGCCGGGAAGGCTGTTCCAGTTACTAGGACTGTTGTTTACCTCTGAGCTCACTTACAACATAGAATTAAACTCACAGACATGGAAAACAAACGTATGGTTACCAAAGAAGATTGTGTGTGACGGATCTACACTACTGTATATAAAATAAAAGTGAAAGTGAAGTCACTCAGTTGTGTCCAACTCTTTGCGACCCCATGGACTAGGTTCCTCCGTCCCTGGGATTTTCCAGGCGAGAATACTGGAGTGGGTTGCCATTTCCTTCTCTAGTATATAAAATAAGTAAACAACAAGGAACTACTCTACACCACAAGGGGTATACTTAATATCTTGTAATAACTTATAATGGAAGATAATTTAAAAAAGAATACATATGCTATATATATATATATATCCATATATAATTGAGTCACTGTACTATATACCTGAAACACACATTATACTGTTAATCAACTAAGCTTCAATATGACTGATTCATGTTGATGTTGGGCAGAAACCAACACAATAGTGTAAAGCAATTATCTTTCAACTGAAAATAAATTTAATTATAAAAAAGTTTAATTTGCCTTTTGTTCTTTTAGAACTTAAATGTTTTGGCAATCATTTGTTGCATGTATATAAAAATCTCACAGTTTTAATTAGATCAGCATGGTATGATTCAATTAATTATTGAGCTTGGTGAAATTTTGTGTATAGGAAATACTCTTGTTCTAATAAATTTTGCTTTATACTTGAAAAATTTGGGAAAAGACTTTTAAAATTAAAAAGAAATATTCATGAAAGTTAATGAGTCCTTATATCCTTTCCCCTTCAAAGATACAACTATTTATGTATGCATTCATAATTTCCATGTTTATACAAGCACATACGTATATTTGTACATTTTTTATAAAACTATGAGCGCTTTATAGATCATGTCTCTTACTCACCTGGCTGTGCTGTGTGGTGTTTGGTGTCTTTGTTTCCCAACCAAGGGATTGAATCCGCCCGCTGCACTGGGAGGCAATCGTAGCCACTGGGCCACCGAGGAAGTCCCAATACAATTTTTTTTTTTAGTAAACAGATTATCTTGGAAATCAATATTTCATCAAATTTTTGTACATATAAATCATATAGATCTACCATAGCCTGTTAACTAGTTCCCTACTGAGGTTTAGGTTGTTTCTGCTTCCCAAGTGGAATAGTGGTAAAGAATCTGCCTGCCAGTGCAGGAGACAGAAAAGACCTGGGTTTGACCCCTGGGTGGGGAAGAGGCCCTGGAGAAGGCATGGCAGTCCACTCCAGTGTTCTTGCTTGGACAATCCCATGGACAGAGGAGCCTGGTGGTGTATAGTCCATGGGGTCACAAAGAGTTGGGCATGACTGAGCATGCATGCAAGTAGTTTGTTTTTATTGTTTTTTCCAATCCTAAACTTATGTTGCAATGGATACTTAAATACACTTACAATAAAGTTCTGTATCCTTATAATACATTTCTAGCAATGGAAATTTTAAGTGATATGTACATTTTAAATGCCAATAGATACCACCGACTTTCCTTGTAAAAAGTTGAACTAATCAGGAAGCTGTTAAAGCCTTTTTAATAGACTCATATAGATTTAACTTTAATAAGATGTGATTCTGCCTGGAGCTAATGAAGATGCACCAGAGTAGATATTAAAGATAGTCACTGAGGATTAGTAAGAGCTCTGTAAGCAAAGGAGCTGGCAAGGAAGACATTCCAGGGAGAGAGAATGGTAGGAAAAAGAAGAATACATAAGACCCTCAGGGAATGGCTTTGTGATTTTTGAAGAGCAAAAATCAGTACTAATAAGAGATAATGCAGCTTTAATTATATTTAGCAAATATTTGGTAAACATATAAACATATGCATTCATTCAATTTAAGTTTCTCAGGGCAGGCAGAGCTACCTGCTCTAACAAACATTCCCTCATCTTAGTGGTTTAATCAAATAAGAGCTTAGCTGTCTCTGTCTCTTATTGTCAAGAAGGAAGAGCTTTTCCACAGTGAGCCTTTCAGGGGTTTCATGTGCTTTCACGCTAAGGCTCCATCACCCTTGGCACCTAGTCTCAAGTTTGAACTGGTGTCATGGCATCATCCAGTCAGCAGATGGGTGAAGGAAGATGAGATCTAATAAAGTATGTCTGATTCTTTTTCACTTCATGGCAAATAGATGGGGAAACAATGGAAACAGTGAGAGACTTTATTTTCTTGAGTGGGCTCCAAAATCACTGCAGATAGTGACTGCAGCCATGAAATTAAATGACACTTGCTCCTTGGAAGAAAGCTATGACCAACCTATACAGCATATTAAAAAGCAGGGACATTACTTTGCCAACAAAGGTCCGTCTAATGAAAGCTATGGTCTTTCCAGTAGTCATGTATGGATTTGAGCATTGGACCATAAAGAAAGCTGAGTGCCGAAGAATTGATGCTTTTGAACTGAGGTGTTGGAGAAGACTCTTGAGAGTCACTTGGACTGCAAGGAGATCCAACCAGTCCATCCTAAAGGAAATCAGTCTTGAATGTTCATTGGAAGGACTGATACTGCAATACTTTGGCCACCTGATGCAAAGAACTGACTCATTTGAAAAGACCCTGATGCTGGGAAAGATTGAAGGCAGGAGGAGAAAGGGACAACAGAGATGAGATGGTTGGATGGCATCACTGACTCAATGGACATGAGTTTGAGTAAACTCCAGGAGCTGGTGGTGGACAGGGAGGCCTGGTGTGCTGCAGTCCATGGGGTTGCAAAGAGTCAGAATGACTGAGCAACTGAACAACAACTCTTTCTAAACAAATTTTTTTATTTATCGGTTATCTGTGCTTGGTCCTCATTGCCGCACGGGCCTTTCTCCAGCTGCGGTGATCAGGGGCCACTCGCCAGTCATGCCGCTTCCGTGTCTCCTTGCGGGAGCTTCTCCTGCTGTGGAACCCTGACTCTAGGTGTACAGGCTTCAGTCGTTGAGACTTGTGGGCTCTGAAGCACAGACTCAGGAGTTGCGGGGCACAGGCTTAGTTGCTCTGCAGACTGTGGATCAAACCATGGCTCTTGCATTGGCAAACAGATTCTGTACCACTGAGCCACCAAGGAAGCCAACATATATCTACTCTTAATTGGCTTTTCAGTAACCTATTGTTAGTTTTAGTTGCTCCATCTTATCTGACTCTGCACCCCCATGGATTGTAGCCCTCCAGGCTCCTCTGTCCATGGAATTCTTCAGGCAAGAATACTGGAGTGGGTCACCATGCCCTCCTCTACTGTGTTTTTAAGAGGCCAATATAGAAAATAGGGCCACACTATGAAACAATGAGTCTCACTACTTCTATTATCAGTAGCATTTCTTTCAAATTCAAACAATAGACACTTAATGTACCTACATTGCATGCTAATTTTGTTTTGCTTACTTCCTAAATGAATCTGTATTTTGCAAATTTATTATCTGAGTATTTTGAGCTATGTATTTTCATAGTATGTATATGTTGACAGAAGATCTTGAATTTGAGAAGAAACTTTTCTTTTCCCTTTTTTTTACAGGTGAATTTTAAAAGATGCTTTCTATTTCACTCGTAAGTGATTTCATCTTGTCTAAAGGAAATCTTAATCCAAGTGACAACAGAATGAGATATTCTTTACTTATCATACCAGTTACTTAGCTACACTTCTGTTCTAAAAGTACGGAAAATAAGTTTAATTCTCATCTTACAAACAAACCTAACTTCTCTGCGCATCACAGGTTTTGTTTTCTGAATATAGATCTGCCATTATATGGTATGTGAGATTTGGTGTTTCATAGTCTTCCTAGATCCTGCTTTTCTTAGTTGTTTAAATGAGATGTTTTGTTCTTGATAATAAATTCCTCTCAGTTTTTGAACTCTATAATTATATTCAGTAAAATCAGAAAAATCTGTTTTGAATTCTGTGATTCTATTTGTAAAATCCAAACATCTAATGAATATACTTACAGCGTTTCAGCACACTGGTTAGCTGAATGACTAACTTGAGGTCAGATTTGTTTGTTTCCCTTCTATTGCCGTAGAAACCTCAGTAGCCACAGCAAGAGCCGTGTCCCTGTGCTCACAGATTCTGTAGGTCAGGAATTGAAACAGGATCTCAGGGGAACAGCTTTCTGCTCTTACACAGTGTTTCAGGACATTCCACTGGGCTTTGAACTTCTCAGGGCACGGTGACTGAGTCCTACAGAGGGATGCCAGGTGATGGCCAGAGATCAAGGTTCTGAGACAAAAAGGCGGATATATCATGACTTTTCGATACTTAACCTTTGAAGTCACATGGCATCACCATCACTGTGCTTGACTGGTTGACGCAGAAACAACCCAGCCGGGGGCTCAAGGGGAGATAGCACAGCTCCCATTTCAAAGGGGAGGAACATCAAAGAATTTAAGGCCATGTTTTTAAAATGCCACTGAGTGCAGCTATTTGCCAGAAATTTAGCTTATATTTTAAAGGAACTTGAATTTTGAGAAGTTGGGGATAAGGAGAATTGAATGAGTTAGAGAATTTAATAACATTTTAGAGGAATAAAACAGAGTCCTTAGCAAGAGTTTACAGTAATAGAATTTTTTTTACAGCAGTTAAAAACAGTTGGTTAATAAATAGGACCTAGTCTTTCTCTGCTATGTTTGGTATCACCGTCTTTTAAAAGGCAGTGTAAACAGGTGGTTATAATGCTTGGTTAAAATACAAGAAGGTTAGTGCATATTGTCTTGAATGTTTCATTTATTTATGTTAGAGGACATTAAAATGTTCTTCCTGGGCTTTGTAACATACGTGGTGCTTTCATGTATAATATAGCATTTCTTTTTGTATCACATTGATAACATAAAATTATTAAACCTTCTTAAAAATGAGAAAAGTCAACTTTGGAGAGTATGTCTCTTGGTCAAGGGTACCCTGAACCTGAAATATAGTCATCTTAATGATAAGTTTAGTATCAACATTTGTGTCAGTTAGGATTCCTTTCTTGTAAGAGAAAAAAAATAAAACTCCCAAGTGGTTAAGTACAAATATTGCTATCAGACACATCAAATTTTCCAGCAGTGGGATAGGTTCCTAAAGGACCCAGTTTATTTCCATCTATTTTCTTAGCTATCCTCAGTATCTTAGCTTTGTCACTAGCTCTACCCAAGATCATTATGTTGTTTATTGCTGTTCAATTGCTAAGTTGTGTGCAACTTTTTGCAACCTCATGGACTGCAGCACACCAGGCTTCCCTGTTCTTCACTATCTCCCAGAGTTTGCTCAAATTCATATACATTGAATTGATGAGGCCCTCTAACTCTCTTATACTCTGCAACCCTCTTCTCCTTTTGCCTTTATTCTTTCCCAACATTAGGGTCTCTTCCAATGAGCTGGTTCTTCGTATAAGTTTGCCAAAGTATTGGAGCTTCAGCATCTGTCCTTCCAATGAATATTCAGGACTGATTTCCTTTAGGATGGACTGGTTATATCTCCTTGCAGTCCAAGAAACTCTCAAGAGTCTTCTCTAGCAGCACAGTTTGAAAGCATTAGTTCTTCAGCGCTCAGTCTTCTTTATGGTCCAACCCTCACATTTGTACATGGCTAATGGAAAACACTGTATTTTTGACTAGACGGACCTTTGTTGGCAAAGTGCTGTCTCTGCTTTTTAATACCCGTCTAGGTTGGTCACAGCTCTCCTCCAAGGAGAAGTCATTACACAGCCTCACAGTCAAACATGACAACTCCAGCAGGGTTGCTTTCCCAACGGTCACCTAGTTTTCATATCAATAAGGCTTTTCTCAAAAGCAGCACCATTATCCAAAGGCCTTATGCTGGAGGGTCACATATTTTCATTAATTACTTCCAAGAATACCACTTGAAAACAAAATTAAGACTTTTCTGGCATAAAACAGCTTAGGGTACATCGTTAGATGGACCGTATTTTTTCCCTGGACTCTATACTGAATCCCTAATAATATTCACTATAGAGTAAGCATATTGGTAAGAGCAAAGTTGGCAGCTTTAACATACACCAACCCCCTCAAATACAATGGCTTAACCTAATAGCATTTCAATTTTCACTTAATAACAGGTTAAGAAAGGGATTTTAGGTTTGTGATTGGTTTTCCACTGCATGGAGATTCAAAGACCACACTCATTCCTTCTTGTTGTTTCACTATCCTGTTAAGGTTCCACAGGTGTTTGCTTCAGGTGCTAGATAAAGAAGAGAAAGTAGAAAAGACTCAGTGACTTTCAACTGCCTTGTTGTAAAAGTAACATATCTTCTGTTTACATGTTGTTGGTGAGGACGAGTGACAGGGATCTACCTAAATCTAAGAACTGGGAATGGAATCCCTTGGGCCTGATCAAGCTGCCATTTTATGAAGTTTAATGGACACTTCACTTTCCCTGTTACTGTAGGCACTATACAAAGCCAAGAGTAAATGATGCCTTTGTTCTTTGTAAACTGACTGAATTCTATTTATTCATTACTTCTTTCTATAAGCAAAAAATGAGCATCGTGTAATACCAGACTAATGACCTAGGCATGGAAAACACTCTAAGGCTGGACCAGGCGCATCTGTGATGGATGGAGTGGGAGAGGGGGGTACAGACAGAACATGGTAACCGAATGGGGTGCCTGCTGCAGTCGAGGTGTGAAGAGAGGGCACTGGGGCCGAGGGGGAAAGGCCCGACTCTGCAGAAGGACACGGAGGGGCTCCGTGAGGGATCCCCGAACAGCAAGTAGGGGTCCCGCAGCCAGGTGGGGGTGGGGGCGGCCCGGCTGGGGTTTCCCTCAGGGACAGACGAGCCTGAGCAGAGGCAGGAGAGGAGGAAGCGGTTGCACGTAGGGCTTTTGGACTTGCAACAGGCAGAGCAGGTTCCTGTCCTAGCAGGTGTTTGCACAAGTGTGCGAGTCACAGGTGGAGGCCTGAGAAAGAGGAAATAAAGACAGTCAGAGGAAGTGGATTTGCCTCGGGTAAAGGTGGTCAAAATTCATTTAATTTTTTGGAGGAAGACAGGAAACTTAAAGGGCTTCCCTGACGGCTCAGCTGGTACAGAATCCACCTGCAATGCAGGAGACCTGGGTTCGATCCCTGGGTTGGGAAGATGCCCTGGAGAAGGGAAAGGCTGCCCACTCCAGTGTTCTGAGCTGGAGAATCCCATGGACAGAGGAGCCTGGCCGGATACATACAGCCCATGGGGTCGCCAAAGGTCGGACACAACTGAGCGACTTTCACTTTCACGGGAAACAAAAACAAACAAACAAAAAAGATACCCTGCGCTTTTCCCCTTACAGGTAGGCCTCTGAGACTTGCGAAGAGATGTCCTCAAGTCCTCTGGACGCCTTAACTGGAAAGCGTTGGTCTGCTTCCACTTCCGTGTTTTATGACTCACAAAATGAGCTAAATGTTGAAGGCCCTTGCCCTTTATGAGCACCTCGGTATAAAACACGGACAGAAACACAAGGTTTATGGAAAACAACTAAAGGAGCACAGGACGAAGCGTCTGTCTTCTCTTTGTTTCCTCTTGTTTTCCTCTAGCCTGGCCGGGGTGAGTCCTGTGTGCGGGGCGCGGGGACGGCCCGTTTCCGGGGTGAGTCGACGCCCTGTTTCCTGGTGAGTCCTGTGTGCGGGGCGAGTCCTGTGTGCGGGGCGCGGGGACGCCCTGTTTCCGGGGTGAGTCCTGTGTGCGGGGCGCGGGGACGCCCCGCTTCCGGGGTGAGTCCTGTGTGCGGGGCGCGGGGACGCCCTGTTTCCGGGGTGAGTCGACGCCCTGTTTCCGGGTGAGTCCTGTGTGCGGGGCGCGGGGACGCCCTGTTTCCGGGGCGGATGCCTCAGGCGCGCTGATGCGGCTCAGGAGACAGCAGTGATGGGGAGCATGGTATTCCCAGGGCCGAGGAGGGAATTTTTTCAAAGTGGCCAATATAATATTCAGATTAGTATATCTTCCTGTTTCAAGATATATACATCTTTCTGCTTGTTCCTATCAAAATATTAAAACCATTTTAAATGACTAATATGTGTCATAAACTTCAGGCAAAATAGGAAAAAAGTGATGTCATAAATTAAGTGGATGACCGGCCATTATGAGTGCCATTGTTTCACAAACAAAAATGTATATGAAAAAGCTTTGCAAGGTTTGAAGACATGGAATGGTAAAAGGAAAAGAATAACGAAAAAAAAATTTTTTTTGGTGGTATAGGTTAGTTACTCCTGACTTATTTTTGTCATGTATCTTTTACTTGTTGAAACTTCTTTCTAAATAAATAAAAAGAGAAAACACAGGAAAAGTAATGGATTGTAAGCTCTAAGTCTTTGAATCAAATAAATAGTTCAATTACTTGAGTCGCTCTTTTTAAAGGACTTAAATGAATACAGATGTTCCAAAGACACCTTTAAAAGTTGAAACCAAAACCCTCACTAGAAAAGTAGCTCTGAAATTATGTATGTGAATGTGCAAATACAAGACAAGGAGACTAAAATACTGTTTTTAAGATTCTTTGAGACTTATGTTTCTGCATTGGAGCTGTCTCTGTCTCTGGGAACTTTACTTGACATGGCCATTCTAGTCTCGGCCCTTGTGTTTGCTGGACTGTGGGCCTCATTGTCCACCTCTCATCTTCAGGTAGAGGTGGACACATCTTAGGCTAGATGTGTGCTTTCCTACTGTGGTTGCTCAGACTTGAGCCGTGAGAGAGATGGCAGGAGGGTTTCCTGCCTGAGCTGGCCTGGGGGCCGTGGTTGGTCTGGACCCAGGTCCAAATGGTGCTATTTCCTGCTGCTTACTTAAGTTAGTGAGAGTGGTTTTTATGTTTGACTTTTGGCTGCTTGCCCCTGGCTTTGTTCAAGAAGTTTAGATTTCTATTTTTGTTCAATTTGTGACCTACATTCTTGCCAGAGTTAAGATCCACTTTGTTTTTAATGAATGGTTACAACATCCGTTTTGCAAATACTGTCTCCCTGTTCCATCACCTTCAAAGCTGAAATATTTTCCATATTTAAGTGACCTTGAATAAAATTAGTTGTAACTCAACTTTACATCTCTGATCCCTCCACTCCACTTCCTCGCTCTTCTTTATGTGGGTGGCCAATTAAAGGATGCCTGGTCTTTCAGTTTCATTCTGTTCAGCATCTCTGTACCTCACCACGCTCCTCTGTCCTTGGGATTATCCAGGCAAAAATACTGGAGTGGTTTGCCATTCCCTTCTCCAGGGGATCTTCCTGACCCAGGAATTGAACCCAGGTCTCCTGCATTGCAGGTGGGCTGTTTACCATCTGAGCCACTAGGAAGCCCCTGCTTTTGCTAGGGATCTACAAAAGCTGCAAAATACATCTTGGGAACTATTTATAAATTCATAGGCTTCCTTGGTGGCACTAGTGGTAAAGAACCCACCTACCAAGGCAGGAAAGTCAAAAGACATGGGTTCGATCCCTGGGTTGGGAAGATCCCCTGGAAGATGGCATGGTAACCCACTCCAGTATTCTTGCTGGAGAATCCCATGGACAGAGCCTGGTGGGCTACAGTCCATGGGGTTGCAGAGAGTCAGACATGACTAAAGCGACTTAGAAGGTACACAAGGTAAATACACTTATCAACTATTAATTACAACTCAAATTCTGCCCAGAGTACTTGAGCAGTAATACATTCATTCAGTAAAGATTCATTGAGTAAGCACTATGTGCTAAGTTGGCACTGTAGGAGGTTTTGAAAATGGGAAGAGGAAAAGTGTTAGGTCTCATTATGAGGGTTTCACAGTTTGGTATAAGGTAACAAATACCCAAGGAGACAGCACAATGTCTCTGTACGCTGTCAAATGCCTTAAAAAAGAGCGTCCTTTACTTTGAGGAGTGAGGCTTTGTGTAGAGAGAAATAGTGGTTCTGGAACATAGTAAATAATCAGTATATCTTTCTAAATTAATAAGGGGGGTATGATATAGTAGAGTGTGCAAGAGATTATGATTTCTTTCTGTCCTTCTCATCCATGTTCCCATTTGCAGGAATTCCTTTGGGAAGTCAATTGTTTTCCTTTTCTCCATCCCCTGGGTTAGTGTGGGACTATCCCCACCCCCAACTTCATACTAAACTGATCAGTGTTTTCCATAGCCCTGGCCACACCATGAGCACATGGCTCTGGCTAAGCCAACGAGAGGAGTCCGGGACTTTTGTTGAGGTTACAGAGAAGCGTTTACTTTTCCACTGGAGCATCTGAGTGAAGGAGTCTGTTTTGTAGTTCCTAAAACCTATCTTTGCACATGAAAAAAGCTCCTGTCTAAGGATGGACCGGCACAGTGGGCAGCAGAAGGGAGCGCTGCTGAGACTGAGTCTAGACAACATCATCTGAGCCTTGAATTAAAGGCTTGACTTAGGCAGACCTCTTCTTGGACTTTCCAGTCCTGCGAGCCTCTGATTCCTCATCTTAACTTCAGCCAGTTTGAACATGTGTTCTCTTTCTTGCTACCAAAGACAAGACCTGTTTGATGTATATGGGATCCCAAAGTTGACATCATGTAACTTCACTTCACAAAAGTGAATCTCCGGCCGAGAGTCCGAGGATGAGTGGACATGGAGCAGCTGGGTAAAAAAGGAATGGGTTTCCCAGCAGAGGAATCACTGCTGGCAAGATATGGAAACAGGGAAAGGAAAGTGCTATTATTTCTGATCCATGAAGCAGAAGCAGTTGTTACTTCTCCAGGGTCTTATCTCCTAGGTCTTCTTTCTTCCATCAATGAAATGTGAGATTTTCATAAAAGAAATGGAGATATGCTAAATTTATATAAAAACATGCTTAGAAGATCTCTAGAGGGCACAAGTAGAATTGGTGGACTGGGTGTATTAATTAGGATACTTTGGCTGTAAGTACTAAAAACCTGATTAACATTAGCTTAAAACCGGGGGACATTCAGCTTACACTTAATAACCCATTTGGATGCAGAGGTTCTAGGATTGTCTAGGAAGCTCACTAAGTCTTCAAGGACTCATTCTCTTTTCATCTCCCCACCCTGTCATTCTCACCATGTTAGCTTTGAACCTCAAGCTTTTTGCCTCATGGTTGACAGACAGCTGCTAGAGTTCAAGACATCTCATTTATATCCATGTTACTAAAGTAGGAAATATGGAAGGAAACAAGAGTCTTCTAGGTTTGCATCTACTTTTTTCTTTTGTTTTAATTAATCATAGAGGAAAACATTTCACAAAACCTCTACCCAGTAGGTATATCCTTGTAAGACTGGTCAGCACTAGGTTGTATGCTATGGTTTAGAGGAAATAGGGCTTCTGTGATGACTGAATTCATATCACAAAGCTGAGCATATTGCATTCGAAATGAAATTAAGGGTCTGTTAGCCAGAGAATGGTTGCTACAAACACATAGCTATAAACATAGTTGCTATAAAGGAAATCAACAGAGTCTGTTATAAGAGTTGTTCTGGATGAGGTGTCAATATAAATATGTCCCCTTTATTGGTTATACCCTGCTTCTCTCAGGGAACTGCTCCTTACAGTCAGTATTTCACAGGACAGTTTTAAAACCAGCATCATTCTTGGCAAAACCCATTTGAATCTGGCACAACATTTAAAGTTTAAAAACTATTTCTCCTCTTACCAGGAACGTGAACAAATATTTTACGGAACACACTGCCCAAAGCCTAGCAGAAAACAACATCGGTAATAAAAGCATAGACTTTCACCGAGAATAATGACATTGTCTATGTGTTGTCTTTTCTTCTCAAGCTGCATCCATACAGATTGTCCCATTTCATCTGTGCAATCACATCTAAGTGATAGCTACTTTCTTCAGTTTACCAATGAAAAATTTGAGATACAGAAAGTTTAAATTACTTTTTTTGAGTTAACACAGTTAGTCAGGAAAAGAGCCAGGATAGAAAGCCCTTCTTCCTCTAGCCCTCTGACAGTGATCTCCTAGTCTACTGATGCTGAACCTGCTCTTTGTTCCATTTATCCAGCAATCTTCCTTCAGTGGGTTGAAGGTAGTGCCCATGAATATGGAGCCATACAGTATTTCTTCTGCAGAGTCACTGATATTTTAGTATCTTGATGGTGAATAGGCCTTGTGGTGTCATTTAGGTGATGCTCTGTGTCTGGTGATATGACTCATTTATCTTCTAGAACCGCAGTCCTGAACCTTTTTAGCTCCAGGGCAGTTTTTCCACAAATGGAGAGGTAGATGGTTTCGGGATGATTCAAACACATTACATTTACTGTGCACTGTATTCCTATTATTATTGTTATTACATTGTGATATATAGTGAAATAATTATATAACTCAGCATCGTGCAGGCTCAGTGGGAGCCCTGGACTGCTTTTCCTGCAGCCAGATGCCCCATCTGGGGGTGACGGGGCCAGTGGCCCTGCCGTGAGCTAGCTCCTGGGAGTCTGACACTGCCTCTGACCTGACAGGAGGCACCTCCGATCTGATGGTGGGAGTTGGGGGGGAAACGGCGGAGACGCCCCACTGGCTGCAGCTCACCCCCTGCCCAGTGGCCCAGTTCCTACCAGGACAGGGGCCAGAACCTGTTCCTGGCTGGGGGCTGGGGACCGCTGTTCTAGAGCATCTGCTTTCAGAGACATGCCGCACATGCAGGTGCAGAAGAATTTTAAGTTTAGAAATTCTTGGGTCTTGTCGCAGAACTTGAAAGGGGCCAGTGAAAGTAGCATGGCGTTACCATTTCTGAAACTCTCTATATCACCGCCAGTGCTTTTTGTGACAACAGGTTTGAAGTGCCACATACATTCTAGGTTTCACTTTTTTTTTTTTTTTAACAAATAAGGAGTGTGGTAGAATTATACTTGCTATAGTCAGAAAAGAGCTAGATTGAGAGTCAGAAAATTTAGGTGTGCATCTTCACCCTGACTTTTCCGAGTGACCGGGGCACATCTGTTGGCTTCTGCCAGCTTAGTCCCGTCAGCCGTCACCTGGTCCCAGGGAGATCTGGTGAGGCGGAGAGGCCTTTGTACAGTCAGCTTTATAATGACGTTGAACAGCTGATGCATGGGATTGTCAAATAATTTTACTTTTCCTCACAGTTTTCATGGTATTACTTCATCTTTATGTCTCACTGCTGAATCTGTGAACCTGCGATCAAGTTCTGAGCTTGTGTATCCACAGACATACATGCTACTTCTCTGAGAGCTGACTGTTTAAGAGAAAAGCACCTCACTCCTCTCTTTCTTACCTGAGTTCTCCTGATGTGTATAGCTCAGGGCTCCTCAACCTTGGTGCTAGTGAGACTTTGGACCAGAAAACTCTTGAGTTGTGAGGAGCTGTCCTATGCATTTTAGACTGTTTATCAGTTTAGGGTATTTTAGGGTGCTCTATTCGTTGGAAAAGACCCTGATGCTGGGAGGGATTGGGGGCAGGAGGACAAGGGGACGACAGAGGATGAGATGGCTGGATGGCATCAGCGACTCGATGGACATGAGTTTGCGTAAACTCCAGGAGTTGGTGATGGACAGAGAGGCCTGGCGTGCTGTGATTCATGGGGTCACAAAGAGTCGGACACGACTAAGCAACTGAACTGAACTGAACTGATGCATTTTAGAGAGTTTATTTTAGGGTGTTTGTCTAGCCTGTGCTCACTGGTTATCAGCAACAACCTACCTCTTCTTATCACAGTTATGATGATCAAAAAAATCTCCTGCCCTTGGCAAATGTCCCCAGGGAGGATGGAGGGCAAAACTGCCTACAGCTAGAAAGCACTGGTGTAAACTGTATAATCCAGCCTCAGAAGACTTGTGTTTGTTTAATACAACTTCAATAATTTAAAAACATGTGGTATGTTTGAACAGTATTTGGTTCAGAAACAATGAATGAGACTTTCATTTCATAATTCAAGATACTTTGTGAAATCATGCACATTGTTCTTTGAAAGCACAACATAGCAGAATTAAGTTTCTAAATAACGAATCAAATTCTTTTTCCAATCAGATAAGCTCTATTCATTTAAGTCAGACAGACATGTTCTTTAAGGGAATCTGTACTTTGATAAACACAATACAGAGACCCAAATTTTTACACTGTGCAGAGGAAATTTTCTCCTGTAGAGTTCACTACATGACAGATGACATTAAACCACAACCGCTGCTGTTTGTTCTGCAGATGAGATGATGACGGGGAAGACATTTAAATGGCATATACATTTTATCTCAAACATTTTGAAAATTAAAATGTGTGAGTTTAATTAGAAGATGTACTTGACAATCTAGATGTCCTGAAAAAGGAACTATAAAATATTCATGAGAGGAAAAAGAGAAACTAAATTAATTTAGTAGTTATCTTGACTTCAGTAGAGGAAAACATTTTTAGTACTCAGAGACTTAAATTCTCCTTGTCACAGATGATAAATTCATTGTTTGACATGGTAAATAGGCCCACTCAGTTGATATATTTGAGGCCCCTGTAGCTCTGACATTCAAGTTGTTATTGAAAAATCTTTCCTCCCCCAACTTTAAATAAATAGGGAAAAAATTCTGTTTAATAACAGGGAGGCCAAAATGGCCAAAGGAAATAGCCAGGAAGCCATTTACTTTGCATTCACTTATGTATTCTCACCTGAAGGAGAATTTGTGTTCAGAAGTCTCAATGAAACCCTTGTCAGGGGATCTCTTGAATGAGTGGCCAGTGGAGCTGTGTGGGGAGCTTTGGGTAAGTATATCTTGATTTGTTGGCTCTGGTCCCATCTCCTCATGTGCTGCCCTGAAGAGGGATTGTCTTGTCCCCAGCTTGTTCCTGTGACTCTGGCCCAAGTCTGAATGAAGAGAAGTCATTTGTGTTTTTGTTTCTAGAATCTTTTCTTCTTTTCCTCAGACTTGTAGAAATCAAACAACTGCTTTCTGATAACCTTCTGCATGTTGTATGGGTTGGTGGTGGTGATTTAGTTGGGCTAGTGCAAATGGATAAGAGTAGAAGAATGAGCACAGATCAAAACTTGAATTGGGAATGCACCCACGAATTTTCTATGCTGAAGATTTTCGGAAGTCTCTCTCTTATTTATATGAACGTATACCTCAGTTGGTTGAAAGGTATGTGAACGTGTGCCTTGCCATACTTTCTTTCTGAAAGTTAGTTTCTCCATCAGGAAAACATCCATACTTTCTTTCTTGGCTTTCCCAGGAACTGGAGTTCAACAGAGAACACTGGTAGGTCTTTAGGAGACTATTTAATTTTCTCAAAATGTGAGTCCTTTAGTCAGGACTTTGAGCCCTTAGTTTTCTTCTACCAAAAGAAAAAAAAATTGATTATAGATTACCAATTATCTGAAGGTAAGGGCTTAAGTGGAAGCAGTAATTGTAGGAGCAGTGGGAAGCCAAGGCTTCTGAAGTGATTCTGTGGTTCACAGTTTTGTTAATAAATAAGGTTACTCTGGCTACTCCCTAGAGGTGGATCGAAAGGAGCAGAAAGTATGTTGGAAGACCTGTTAAACTATTTTGGCTGTCCAGGTGCGAGACAATCATGGACAAAGATGGTGATCATAGAAATAATGGAATAGGGGAAAAAAATACTTAAGTAATATTTTGTAGACAAAACCAACAGGACATGATAAATTTTATGTAGTGTATAAGGAAGCATGAAATCAAAGATGACACCTGGGATTTTGACTTAAGCAACTGGATGGGTTATGTGTCATTTGTTGATACAAGTAACCATGGGGAAGGAACACACTTAAAAAGAGGAAATTAAAATTTGAGTTTGAGAAATGGAATATTTCCTGCCACATCAGTAGACAGGGGTGTCACAGTCATCAGTGATTGCAACCCCCTGATGTACAGTGGTGAGCCCGGAAGGGGCTCAGGAAGGAAAGAATGCCCCCCATCTAGCAGCCACCGGCTGTAGCCACTCCCCACGGTGAGCCCCGAGGAAGCTCAGGGTGTGAGAACACGGGTCACAGGCCCCCGACGGCCGAGGAGCCTGTCAAGGAGAGATGTCAGTGGGCCCAGGCTCCTGCACCTTCCCACACACAGAAAAGGGCTCCGTTCCTTAACTTGGGGCATATGGAAGTGAAACTGTTAGCTGCTCAGCTGTGTCCAACACTTTGCAACCCAGTGGACTGTAGCCCTCCAGGCTCTTCCATCCGTGGACTTCTCCAGGCAAGCATACCAGAGTGGGTTGCCATTCCTTTCTCTGGGGGATCTGCCAGAACCAGGGATCAAACCTGGGTCTCCCACCTTGCAGGCAGATTCTTTACCATCTGAGCCACCAGGGATATATGGTCTTCTTTAATTTACAAAATCTTTTGGCATGTAGACTCCCTGCCCTTTTGATGTGAAGTGTCTGTATGATCTGGTTTCTCTCCTCCCCTCCTCTGAGCAGTTCTCTCAGGGTTGCTTGAGACACTGTCTCCCGGGCTTGAAATCCTAAAAAATTCTGCCAAATAAAACATAACTCTCAGCATTTAGGTTGCAGGTATTTTTTCAGTAGACAAGTTTTGGATATATTGCTTTTGACAAGCCTGTAAAACGTGGAAAGTTTATAGTTACATACAGTCTGAGGTGGGAGGGGAGAACTGTGCTGTGCTTGAGGGGGTGAGGCCCACACTCCTGTGCGACTTCCCTTTGCTTCTTTTGAAAAAAGGTATTTAGTTAAGGAAAGCTGGCTCTTTAATTCAACCTTTTCTTACCTGTCTGCTCACATGGGTAGTGTCAAAAACCAGAAATTCTTGTTTGATCGGTGTTGCTGTTCTTGTTGCATTGATGGTAGCAGTATGTTTGTCTTCACGGTAAATGAGGCATCACCTGGGTTATCTTGGATAAGAAGACTCCTTCCTAGTTTAATCTTAGAGCTAAAAATCAATGGGTAATGTCATAGTGATACATCCCATCCTTAGAATCAAGTAATTTTCTTTTAATCAGTTACACATTACTGGTAACACTGAATCATAACCAATTTTGCTTTTCAAAGAACCATGACCCTGCACAACTGTATGGAGTGAATAGAAACATCTGGGTCTATTTAGACCATTTTATTAGAGCTAGTGATGTCTCTCTCTCTCTCTCTCTCTCACTCGCTCACTTTTTCTTTTCAATAGACAATCTTGGTGCTGAAAAATGGAATATTTTCTGCCATATCAGTAAACAGGGATGTCACAGGCATCAGCAGTTGCAGCCACCGTGGTGGTGAGCTGCTGAGCCCTGAGGGAATTCAGGAAGGAAAGAACACCCGCCATCTGGCCACCTAGCAGCCATCAGGCTGCAACCACTCCCTATGGTGAGCCCCAAGGAACTCAGGATTTGAAAACAGTGTTTGGCCCCAGATAGCTGAGGTGTGTATCAAGGGAATGATTTCAGTGAGTCCAGATTCCTCCATCTTCTCAAACATAGAAAAGCACTAAATTCCTTAACCTGTGTTATCTGGTTTTTCTTAATTTACAAAAAAAAATGTTGCTGTTCAGATTACCTGCCCTTTGTTGCAAGCTTTCTATATAACCTGGCTTTTCCCCTCGTCTTCTCAGAGCAGTTCTGTCTACTGTCTCCTGGGTTTTGAAGTCCTAAAAATTCCCACCATCTAAAATTAAACTCTCAACTTTTAGGTGGTGAATATTTTTTAAGTTAGCAGTGCCTTTAAATTTTCCGCAAACTGTCACAGTAAAATAAAGTAATTTTTAAGGGATTGTCTAAGAATGAGTCAGTTTTGCACAATCCAGTGAGTATCTTCCAGAATGTTTTGTTAAACTGGATGAGTATGAAAGAAACTGGACTTTTAGCACTTTGTATTGTTTTTCTTCTCAAAATCCAATATATATTTGGGAGAAAGAATTTTATGTTGACAGCTCAATATGAAATCCTAATTCATTTTGGATAATTTGGAAATGAAATGGAAGAATACCATTTGCTGAAAGATGACTTACACTGCAAGATTTATTTTGCATAATATATTTTTATGAGAATTTCAGAATTTAGAAGGGAAGATATCCAGCGTCTTCTCCTGCATAATATGTCATCTCTGAATATTTTCTTTAGCATGTTTTGAGTTCCTTAGGCTTGGGAGGATTATTACTGTAAAAGTAACTTTAACATTCTCTTTGATAAAATGTAAAAGGAAAAGAGAGCATCAGTATATCATCAGAACACATAATCATACTGTTTAGGCTGGAGAAACAAAGCTTGACTTTCAGGCAGTTGCAAAGTATCTTAAAACTCAATTAGCCAAACATTTGCATTTTTCAAACAGCAACTTTTTGTTTGTCTTGAACAAGTGGCACAATCTCACTATGATTTTCCTGTGTGCTGTTTGAAGTTCTGGTTCTTCCTGTCTGTATTAGGAAGTAAAATATAATTTATTTGGATAAAGTGGTCTCACAGTTTGATGGAAAGTACATTAATAGAAAGGGAGCTTGGCAGAATTTGAAAACTACAATTGATCTCTAACTTACCTCAAGACTTGAAATAAACCTGCTTTTCCTCAACTACTATTACTTGTCAATAGCATTCTGAAATATGTTTTAATAATAAAACACCTATGCAGAATCTAGTAACAATTTTCAGCTTTCTTGTGGTTGAAATGCCAAAAGACTGTTCTATGTGTCTAAAATCTATGGTGGATTTCTGTATTTTGGCTTATCCTTGGAGTTCTTACTTTTTATTAACATGAAATTATCTGGATTGATTTTTGAATGTACTTTTCAATGTATTGGTAGAGACTGAAAAGGAAAGATGATGTGACTTGAACACAATCCAGTTTATTCCCGGAAAGGTAGCGCTTAAGTGATTCAGGTTCAACATCAGGAAGAACTGTGTTAGAAACCTGTGTTTTCTACACATCAGCTGCAGGATGTTGGGCAAGTTATTTAACACCCTTCTTTTAATTTTTATAATTTACAACATTGTATTAGTTTCACATATGCAGCAAAGTGAATCAGTTATACATAAGTCCACTCTTTTTTAGATTCTGTTCCCGCATAGGTCATTACAGAGTATTAGTAGAGTTCCCTGTGTTATACAGTAGGTCTTTATTAACTATGTGTTCTATATATAATAGTGTGTATATGTCAGTCCCAAACTTCCAACTTATGCCTCCCCCCCATTCCTCCTTGGCAGTGATAGTTGGTTACAAATGAAGGTATTTAATACTTTGAGCCTCAGTTTCCTCATCTGTAAAACAATACCCATTTTAACAGTGCCCGGAACAGTGCAAGCACCTAAGAATATTTAACTATATTTGCAATAATAATTAAGTCTCTAGCCTGCACAACTTTGCTATTGATGTTTCTCTAACCCAAGCTAACTCATTACAATGAGTTTGTATTCAGGAAAGAAAACCCACATTTTGTTGATCTGAACGTGGTGCACTTCAGCCAGGCTAATGGACACTTTATTCCAAAAGATTGTTGTAAGTATTCATTTTAAAGTATTTTAAAAATGAGCTCATAAGATTATAGAGTAAGAAGTATTCCTTGACTATATGGTCCAAATTCTGATGTACAACTGAAGAATTTAAGTTGAAGCTTCTTCAGGTGTCACATAGCTTCTGAAGAGAGAGTTGTTGTTATTAAACAAGCCTTCTGATTATCCCCAATCTAGTGTTGATTTGTTAACACATTGCCACTTCATCAAGTCTAAGCTGACTTGAGAGGTCGGTTAGCACAAAAACACGTGAATGTCTAAGACGGACCACATGCAGGCTGCAAGTAATGTCATTCAGAGGAAAAATAGCTCTAGCACGCAATTACCAGATTAGCAGAACTCTAGATTCCTTCTTGGGATTTCCCTTTTCCCTCTTGTCTTATCCAGTGGCCCCAGGGCCATGTGCAATGTGAGAGAGAGGGATAACTGCCTGCTCGCCCACCTGAGCAGGTCGCAGAGCCCCTCTGGTTTCATCGGTCTAACTTGCCCAGGCTTCTCAGTGCCAGATACAGCCTGTGTGGACGGTGGATTGTGACAGGGGCCCCACGAGCTCAGAATCCCCAAGGCAGGATGCTCCAAGTCCGTCATTCTTTCTGAGAGCTTCATCCGTTTCTCTTGTTTCCAGCTTTGGCTCTGAAGAATGCTGGCTTGTGTTCAAAAGAAGACAGTTCTTCACACACAGCTCCCTGTGGTCTTCAAGCATCATTCCCCAGGATGCCAGCTCCTCCAAAGGCAGTCTCTATTTTCCTTTACCTCTCTGAAATTCTCGAGGCAGAAATTCACCATTTTCTCTTTTTCATTCCAGAAACAAAAGAGTTTATAATATACCTCTGAGACAATGGAGCTACTTACTCATCCTGTTTCAGATGCTAGCTCCTCATTCGTGTTTAAGTGGCTCTGCATGATTTCATCATTGGGGAGAGGACCATCCAGAAACACCCTCCTCTGGAGATGAAGGGGGATTTCTGGCACCATGCCTCGAAGTAGGGAGAGAATGAGTGACACTGAATTGGCACGTAGAAGACCCTTTATCACTATTTTGAATAATTTCTTACAAACACTAAACGTAAAGTCTGCATGAAGGTACCCAAGTGATAAAGCTATAAAATCTGAACTTTTATTATATTTATTATATATTTATAATTTCAAGGTTTTCTTTATTTTGTCTCAAGTCTTGGTTTTTCTACAATTAATCTCCAAGTGTGAGGGAAACTTGCCAATGAATTTGCAGAATGAGGTCCTTTTCTAAACTGAATTTCTAGCCATATAATCTCTATTCTAAGTGTGTGTCTGAATATATAGTGATGTGTGTGTGTTTTATAAATGCACTTAACACTGTTTGGATTTAATAATGTTTTAGAGGATTTGGGTTCCTGTAACATTTTTATTTTGGCCACATTCGTAAGAACATAAATACGAATGTAAAATAAATCCATGAGTCTACCCATTATCCAGCTGCAGCTTTAAAACACGCCGTGGTTGATAAGCTTCCAAATTTGTTTTAATGGCAGAGTTTCATCTCTGCAGCCAATTTGGATCATAAAGCAATTCCTATTTCAAGTGTTGGGCCCATAAAAGGAACAGAGTAGATGATTGTGGGTGACTCCTATCCCCATCATTTCAGAGTTGCCTGGAGAAGCTGTTACATGTCCTCTGGACCTGCGTTCCTTAGAAAAGAATGTGGCTATTTTGAGAGATTTATTCCAAGCAAGAGTCTGCATAAATGGAAACTGATTGTGGTGGTTATTATCATGACCATTATTATTATTATTATGACTGTTTTTATTTAGTTTGTGTCTGGAGTTGGTGTTAGAGGTGACATACAGGTGTTAATTGTCTCTGAATGTTTTCACAGATCTTCCTTGATCAAAGGTGCCTTGATAAAGCCTACAAATATTCATTCAGTGTCAATTTGAAGCTGAGAAACTCACAATGAGTGTGATTCTCTAAAAGGCAGAAGCCAAGTTTCTCTGAAACCAGGCCCAAATTCCAAACTTGTACCATCCGCTTTTAGCGTGAAGGTTTGATTTGTCAACTAAAAAATACAGTCACAACCTGAAAGTGTAACTCTATGGCTGATTCATATCAGTGTATGACAAAACCCACTGAAATGTTGTGAAGTAATTAGCCTCCAACTAATAAAAAAAAAAAAAAGAAAGCTATTTTACTTGGTGGGAATGTTTACAACTCCAAGCCTGGGAGACCGCATCTCAGTAGCCCTGAGAAAATTGCTCCAAGGAGGCAAGAGGGGGAGTCAGGCTACATACAAGTTTGCAACAAAGGGAGCAGGCAGTCTGAACATCAGAGATCGGGCATCAAGTTAAGGAATTTGGCATTCTTTGCATGGGAAGATGCAGGCCTCTGTGCTCATTGCATTAGTTCCTTATGCACCTCAGCTGTCTGGGGCCAACCCTGTTTCCCTGTCCACCTTGCTTCCTGCATTCCCCCAGCTCCTCAGCAGTCACTGTAGGGGAGGCAGCATCTGCTGGACCTCAGCTTGGGGAGCCCTCATCACATTTGGAGGCCAGAAATCGCTGATGGCTGTGACATGTCCTGTTTATTAATGTGGCAGGAGATATTGTCATTTCATAGATTCTAGACCTTTGCGTTCTCTTCAGTTAAACTTCAGTTATCTTTTGAGCACTCAGGGAACTTTACTGGAGTATGTTCCACAAATGTTGTTTTTAATATGTATTTTTAACAAAAATACCCTAGAAATTTCAGGAATATCCTAATTTTGAAAAAATAAATCTGTTAATGGGGGTACAACAGAATAGTGATTGAGTCACTTGGGATTATAAATGCAATTATGAAGTATTATTTTAAAAAAAAAAGAAGCAATTAAGGTAGCAAAATCAATTTTACCTTCCAAGATTTGGGCTGGGACATTAAGCGCAGCCCCAGTTGCCACTCTTACCCTGGTTCCTTGTAGCACATTTTTGTGTACTAGTTTCAAGATTCTTGGTCGGGACATGAAGAGACATATGGAAGAGGTGGCTTCCCGCAGGTCTCCAGGGTCGCGTGTGGCCCGAGTCCTCCATTGATTGAGTCCGTGGTGCAATTGTTACCCAGGCTGCATTCCAGTTCTCATTCTGTTTTCAAGTCCCTAATTCCTTCGGAAATAATATTCTTGGAAAGGTATGCTTTAGTTTTAGGACAGGATTTATGAATTTATGGGTCCCTCATTTTCTTAACGGGGAAAGCAATGGCACCCCACTCCAGTACTCTTGCCTGGAAAATCCCATGGACAGAGAAGCCTGGTAGGCTGCAGTCCACGGAGTCACTAAGAGTAGGACATGACTGAGCAACTTCACTTTCACATTTCATTTTCATGCATTGGAGAAGGAAATGGCAACCCACTCCGGTGTTCTTGCCTGGAGAATCCCAGGGGCGGGGGAGCCTGGCGGGCTGCCGTCTATGAGGTCGCACAGTCAGACACAACTGAAGCGACTCAGCAGCAGCAGCACTTTTTTAAAAAACAATTTTTATTGGAATATAGTTGATGATATGTACACACCGTGTGTGTCATGTCTGACTCTTTGCAGCCCCACGGACCGTAGCCTACCAGGCTCCTCTGCCCATGGAATCCTCCCAGCAACAATACTGGAGGGGGTTGCCATGCCCTCCTCCAAGGGATCTCCCTGACCCAGGGACTGAATCTGCGTCTCCTGCATTGCAGGTGGACTCTTCCCGGCTGAGCCACCAGAGAAGCCCATGTGTACACCACGTATAAAGTAGACGCCTAGCAAGAACCTACTGTGTGGCACAGAGCACTCAGCTCTGCTCTTCAGTGACCCATGTGGGGAAAGGACCTGAAAAGACTGGGTGTGTGTGTGCATGACTGATCCACTTTGTACACCCAGAACTAATTCAAAGTCTCACTCTGAAATCATTAATATTAATCAGCTTCTTTCTGTTCACCCCTTCTTTCTCATCACTCTCATATATGACTCCCCCTAAGATCTCAATTTTTTCACATAGCTTTAGTATCTCCTTTTTAAACTGGAATTTTTTCTGCATCTTCCAATATTTGAGGGCCTCTCATTCTTGAAAAGGCAGCAATACCCAATGATCTTCATTTAATCTTGATACCTTTCTCGTAACACGGCCACTCTCATTTCTCCTGTGTCTTAACCATACTTCTCAGAAAGGATTCTCTTCTCCTTCCTCACTGCTGGATTTATCCTTATTAAGTATCTTGATCTGGGTATTGCTCAACTGAAATCTAAGAAACACTGATTCTGATTTGAGTTTTTTGATGTAGTACAGAGAGAAGTATAACGGAAACAGAAACAGAAGACGCCCTCATGAGTTAGGTCAAAGTTGAACAGCTGATGAAAGAAAACTTTACATCCTCTGAAAAGTTTGCTATCCAGTATGGTAGCCACATGCCCCACTTGGGTGCTGAGCAATTAAGATATGACTAGTATGTATGACCTTTTCCAGCTCTGTGGCCACTGCTGAGTTTTCCAAATTTGCTGGCATATTGATTGTAGCACTTTCACAGCATCATCTTTCAGGATTTGAAATAGCTCAACTGGAATTCCATCACATCCACTAGCTTTGTTCATAGTGATGCTTTCTAAGGTCCACTTGACTTCACATTCCAGGATGTCTGGCTCTAGGTGAGTAATCACACCATTGTGATTATCTGGCTCGTGAAGATCTTTTTTGTACAGTTCTTCTGTGTATTCTTGCCACCTCTTCTTAATATCTTCTGCTTCTGTTAGGTCCATAGCATTTCTGTCCTTTACTGAGCCCATGTTTGCATGAAATGTTCCCTTGGTATCTCTAGTTTTCTTGAAGAGATCTCTAGTCTTTCCCATTCTGTTGTTTTCTTCTATTGCTTTGCATTGATCACTGAGGAAGGCTTTCTTATCTCTCTTGGCTATTCTTTGGAACTCTACATTCAAATGGGAATATCTTTCCTTTTTTCCTTTTCTTTTCGCTTCTCTTCGTTTCACAGCATGTGAGAGGGATAAATTAGGAGTATGAGATAACAGATTTATCTACTTAGTACAAAATAGATAAGCAACAAGGATGTAGCGATTAGCACAGGGAACAATATTTAATATCTTTTAATAACCTGTAATGGAAAGTGATATGAAAAATATTTATACATATTATAACCGAGTGACTGTTTGCCATACACCTGAAGCTAACACATATTATGTTGATTACACTCAAAAATGAATAATTACATCACAACTGCAAATAATTCACAAAAATGACGTGTGACTGAGAAGCTAAATTTTAAATTTTGTTTCAATTACTTTAAATTTAACTTTAAACACTGATACTTAATTGAGCTACTGGAAAACTTACATATGTTTGGCACAATTTGAATGTTGTCCAGTCTATTTTTCTCAACTGTGCTTTTATGAATTGTACATATAGATCAACTATTTCTGATAAATATTTAGCATCCAGATTGGGATGTTCTGGAAGTATAAGATGCATTCCAGATTTCAAAGACTTAGTACAAAAAGAGTGAATGTAAAATATCTTATTAATGATATTTTTCAAAAATTTTATGAAAGGTTGAATTCATATTTTGGATTATATTGGTTTAAGTAAAATATATTACTAATTTTACCTGTTTATTTTTATTCTTTTAATGCAAAAAACTAGAAAATTTAAAATCACATGTATGACTTGCATTTTATTAATATTTCTGTTGGGCATTGTTGCTCTAGAAACACAGAATGGACTGGCTTATAAGTTTGGGTTTGAAAAAAAAAAAAAAAAAGTTTGGGTTTGGGTCAGAGTTGCTGTAGCTGCCCACGAGAAAGCATCTTAGCTCCTGTAGAAGGAAGGGTCGGATGGGGTGACAGGCAGTCATGCTGAAAGCATGTGGTAAGGCAGGGATTGAACTAGGAGGAAGGCCAGGGGAGACACGAAGCTCCAGGACTCTGCTGAAGCCCAGCTCCCAGGTAGAAGGGGGCATGTGGGAATACACAGCCCCAGAGAGAGTGAACTGGTTTGGCCCCTGCAGTAGACCGAGCCTTTGAGCTGTGGAGCCAGTGGGTCATCCGGGAATCTTAGGAAGTTTTGTGAATCGGGAAAAAACGGGGAGCGATTGTAACAAACCATGGGGGATTCTCTCTCAAGTTTATTAACCAAGGCAAAGAATTCAAGGGGCAGAGCAGGAAGTAACTGGAATGACCTTAATTTGCTCCCTTGCTGGCAGCCAAGGACCATATCTGTTGTATCTTAGGGCAAATTCATTTGAAAGGGATGTTCTGATATTTTGGCATAGCAATTCCTTCCACCGTAAGATAAGGTCTAAAGCTTTCAGTTACTTTATTTAGCTTTGACTCGACAATTCAATAAGGCATTTCACATTTATTACCTGCTATGAATATTTGATGGTGGTAAAACTCACCTAGAAAGGATACCCATCAGACTCCAGGTGCCCTTGAATTGTTTTACCCTGTAACAACTCTAAACTTGGGTCCGTGGGGGCAATTCTGGGAGGTTCCCCTTTCCTTCTTCTCTGCCGTACCCCCAGTGGTAACCTGTCAGGGGTTTCCAAAGGTTAGTGCTAAGATTCAGGGGGATGGTCTCATGCCAGTCCAAGGCTCTGGCTTCAGAGCTAGGAAGGTCCCCCATCTACCTCAGATATCTAGAACCTTCCTGGTTCTTTGCCAGCTACAGTCTTTTTTTCTTATTAAGAAGGGAATAAACTTTTAATGAGCACATCCTAGCTTCTGGAATTTGCTTCTTCCTAGATGATGATTTTAAGCACAGCACTTAACCATTATGTCTTCAATTTCTTCCTGTATAAAATATGGATAATATTAGCATCTATGTCATGAGATTTTCTGGGGATTAATGAGCTAATATGAGCAAACTTTTTTTTTAATTAAAGTATAGTTGTTTTATAATATCATGTTACTTACAGGTATACAGCAAAATGATTCAACTATGCATATATATATACATATATATATATATATATTCTTTTCTAAGTTCTTTTCTCTTATAGGTTATTATATTCATCAGAGTTCCTGTGCTATACAGTAGGCTCTTGTTGATTATCTATTTTATACAGAGTAGTGTGTGTGTGCTAATCTCACACTCCTCTAATTTATCCCTCCCTCACCTTTGACAAGACCCAGGAAGAGGATCAGGACTCAGCCAGATGTGAGTTGAGTAAGTGTACCTGCCCCACTGAAGTTGGGCTTGGTCACATGACTCACTTTGGCTAATGAAATCTTAGCAGACATGACATAAGCAAAGGCTGTAAGAGTTCCGGCCCCATTGTGTGCCCTTTGTTGTTGAGTCACTAAGTCATGTCCCACTCTTTGCAGCCCCATGGACTGTAGCACACTAGGCCTCCCTGTCCCTCGTTATCTCCTGGCGTTCCCCCAAGTTCATGTCCGTTGACTCAGTGATGTCATACAACCATCTCGTCCTCTGTCGCCCCCTTCTCCTCTTGCCCTCAATCTTTCCCAGCATCAGGGTCTTTTCCAATAAGTTGGCTCTTTGCATCAGTATTGGGGCTTCAGCTTCAACATCAGTCCTTCCAATGAATATTCAGGGCTGATTTCCTTTAGGATTAACTGAGTTGATCTTGCTGTCCAAGGAACTCTCCAGAGTCTTCTTTAGCACCACAATTTGAAAGCATCAATTCTTTGGCACTCACCCTTCTTTATTTTGTTCTCTTTTGATCTCCTGTAAGGTTCCCAGGTCGTGCTAGATCCATCAGCTGGACCTCGTTTTGAGCATAGGTAGTGTAGCTCTGAGTTCAGCTCACAGCTCCGGGCTAAGACTAACTGACCGCGGTGCCTGAGCAGAGCTGCTCAGCCCGCTGACCCTCGCCCAAGTCAGCAGAAGCACAGCTGACCCTCAGACCCACAGTGTTGGGAATACATCTCTGTGGTTGTAAGCCACTGAATGCTGGATAGCCTTTTTTGCAGCATATTATGGCAGTTTTCAAAGTGTATGTGTGTATAGGAATTGGCAACCCACTCCAGTATTCTTGCCTAGAGAATCCAGTGGACGGGGGAGCCTGGTGGGCTGTTGTTCATGGCGTCACAGAGTCAGACACGACTGAAGTGACTTAGCATGTGTGCATGCATTGGAGAAGGAAATGGCACCCCACTCCAGTGTTGGCGACTTCACTTTCACTTGTCACTTTCATACATTGGAGGAGGACATGGCAACCCACTCCAGTGTTCTTGAGACTCCCAGGGACAGAGGAGCCTGGTGGGCTGCTGCCTATGGGGTTGCACAGAGTCGGACAAGACTGAAGCGTCTTAGCAACAGTGGCAGCACCTTTGGTACCATACATTTATTTTCTGTCTGTGCATCTGTTTCTGTTTTGTAAGTAAGTTCATTTGTTTCAGGTTTTTGTTTGCTTGTTTGTTTGTTTATGATTCCCTATAAGTGGGATCATATCCTGTGATATGATTGTCATATCCTATGATATTTGTCTTCTCCTATCTGACTTACTTCACTTCCTGTGATCATCTGTAGGTCCACTCATTTTGCTGCAAATGACATTTTTCATTCTTTTCATGACTGAGTGTGCAGACTTTTCATCACAATGCTTGGCTCATAAGAGCTCGTAAGATGTGAAATCTTTTGTAATTATTATCTGTTAAACAACCCGTTGGACACTTTACATTTTATCTCCTTTAATCTCCACAACCATTTGGGGAGGTAAGGAGGCTTATCCTAGCTCTGTGCAGAAGCTCAGAGAAATAAACTACCATGCCCCAGTTTGCTCAGAGTGAAGGCATGCTTGAGCAGCATCGGTGGTGAAGATCACACTCTGAGCTCTACTGCCCTGGAATAGGAAACGTTAAGGGCCTCTCTCTGCCTCCATTTCCACATCTAAAAAAATAAGAGAGTAATTGGACCTATCTCATGAAATTTTTTAAGAAGTTAAGCAAGTTGATGTTTGTGAACATTTAGAATAGTGCATACTACATATTATTTGTTACATCAAAACATTTTAGTTTTATCTCTGACCTGAAAATGAGTTGGACTGCCAAGGTTCTTGCTAAAGAGTTCCTGTAGTTTTAGGTAAGAAATGCAAGTGCTTTGGAAACAAAGCATCCCTGTCTCGTTCTTCCACAGCTCGAATCTAGTTAAAGCCCCTTTTGTGCATTGTCCTTCCTATAAGGTTTCAGGGAACAATAGTAACTGTGGTATTTGATCCTCAAGCACTGACAGCTTTTGTAGACCATTGTAAACCTGGGATCATGCCTCTTTCACATTTCTCCTGCAAAATGCCAGCTTCCCCCTGTGGCTGGAATTCTTACTCCGGATGACTGACATCTAACACGTGTTCTGCTGCCAGACACACGCTTCTCCTTTGGCTGGGCACCTGGGCTTGGCACCAGTTTTCATTTCACTTGAGAGACGTGGTGTCGATCAAGACTGCACTGCTGGGTGAGATAAGTGGGCAGAGGATGCGTTTCAGACGCCAGCTCACAGAGCGCTGGGATTATACCCAGGCTGGGGTGTAGCAGGGAGATCTCAGGCTCTCCTCTGCTCCATGCATGCCTGTGTGATCTGTTGTAGGCATTTTTCTTTGCCTTTTAAATTATGACCTTTCTGAAGGCCAAAGCTTTATCTGTGTCTTCCACCACACCTATCATGCAGAGGGCATCAAAATGATCAATATAGATATAAATTCTATACTGCGCTTATTTTGAGAGAACTCCTTGGAGATTACAGTCATTCAAATACTGGATGCTTGTGTTTCTAGCCATCTTCTAAAAAAGGCAGTTTAAAAATCAACAACAACAGAATTTATGCTCAAACTATAAGCAAATTGAACTTTAAATACATGAAATTTTCAATCGCTGATTTAAAAAGAAATTAGGCAGTTCTCAGACTTTCTGTATTTTTAATAAACTTGTCAAAATCTGCTTTAGGGACCACACTGCTATACCAGAGTGGGGCTGACAAAAACCAGACCCGGCTTGTCGCCCTCCCCTCTTGTCAATAAAGTTTTATTGGCGCACAGCCACACTGTCAAGAATTATTTATGGTGCTTTCACGTTGCAGTGGCAGACTGGAGTTGCCACAGAGACCATGGGGCTTGCAGAGACAAAAATCTTTCCTATCTAGATTTTTATATCTTCTTAGTTCTGCTCTTGACAACATGTAAACAAATGAGAGTGACAATTTGTTGATAAAACTTTATTTACAAAGCAGGAAGTGGATGGGATTCAGCCTACCCTTGGTAAATTGGAAAGAGAAGGTGGTTGAGAGTGAGACGTGCCAGCTCTGTGGCCCAGGGGTCAGCGTTTGACCTCCCTGAACCTCAGTCTGTGCCACACACAAGACATGGATGTCAACACTTATCTGTTAATTCTTACAAGGGCAAAATAAGACAATGTATGATCACGAAGTAGCACATATGAGATCCTGAATGTTTGTGAGTGTCTTTTCATATAATACCTCACACTCACAGGCTACCAAAATTTTACAGTTAAAATGTGGGAAAATAGTACCTTCACCAAACACCATGGAGATGTTTGTCTCAGAAAACAGAGAGAGAGAGAGAAAAGATTTAAAATTTTTGAAAGCATGCTCAGTTTCATTCAGGGACTTTAGTTGGGCTTGAATGAATATATATTGAATGAGGGGAAGAATGGTGTTTAAAAATCCACATCAGTTTAACATCATACAGTTCTAATTCAACCCGCAATTTTGAAAACTGTAATGTTTTAGATACATTTCATGCTCTTAAATATCCAAGAATTTAACTTAGTTTTGCACTGTCTTTCATATTTCAGTCTTTTAGAAATATCTCTGCCATATCATTGAACCAACTATTCCTTATAAACAACTATTCCTTTTTAAAAATTCAGCAGGTCCAAAAGCTGGAAAAGCATTTGTATTCATGGTTTAAGCCAGTGAGAAATGAAAGTGTTATAAGCAAATGATGCCCTTGGGCCTTCGCAGGGAAGTCGCTCCCCCTCATCATCCATCACCAAGCTCTGCCTGTAGGATCATGGGCATTCTGGTTGTTCTAGACATGAAAACAACAATAAAAGGAGAAAAACTGTCCCTTGCTTCCATTCATAGAATCTATTTTCTCCTGTAAGTATAGTACAGGTTATTTCCTTTATCACCATAAAATCAAAAGCATCTGTGCAAAAATAAAACTTACTTTGGAGCTTTGAGGCAGATGAGAACCTCTGAGACAAACCCAAGATTCAGGGTCCGCTGGAAACTTGGTTCAGCTTAACTGAACAGTGTCACTGGGCTTGCTGGGTGGCTCGGGGCTCAGAGCCCGCCTCCAATGCAGGAGACAACCGCGTTCGTTCCTTTCCTGGGTGGGAAGATCCCCTGGAGAAGGAAGTGGCAACCCACTCCAGTACTCTGGCCTGGAGGATCCCATGGATGGAGGAGACTGGTGGGCTACAGTCCATGGGGTTGTAAAGAATCAGACATGACCTAGTGAGCAAATAATAACAGCAACAAACAGTGTTACTGTGAATATTAGTGATAAAACAAATATAAATGACTGCATAGTGATTGCCTGGGCCTCAGTACATTTAACTCTTCCCCACTGACTGTAGTATTTTAGGTAACACAGTGTAGAGCTGTGGTTTTTAAACTAGAATGTGGGGCAACTGGGAAGTAACAACAATGCCAGGACCAACTGAAGACTCAGGTGAAACAGTAGGTGTCTCCTTGTTTGTAGTATTTTGCACAGTTGTTAATTTTTTTTTTTTTAATTTTGGCTGTGCTGGATCACTGTTGTGCTGTGTGGTCTGTGTTGTGGTGTGTTGGGTCTGTGTTGTAGTATGCTGGATCTGTGTTGGATCTGTGCTGTGGTGTGATAGATCTGTGTTGGATCTGTGTTGCAGTGTGATGGATCTGTGTTGGGTCTGTGTTGCAGTGTGCTGGATCTGTGTTGGCTCTGTGTTGCAGTGTGCTGGGTCTGTGTTGGGTCTGTGTTGTGGTGTGTTGGATCTTTGTTGTGGTGTGATGGATCTGTCTTGTGGTATGCTGGGTCTGTGTTGAGGTGTGCTGGGTCTGTGTTGGGTCTGTGTTGCGGTGTGCTGAGTCTGTGTTGACACTTTGTTGCGGTGTGCTGGGTCTGTCTTGTGGTGTGTTGGGTCTGTGTGGGGTCTGTGTTGGGTCTGTGTTGTGGCATCCTGGGTCTGTGTTGAGGTGTGCTGGGTCTGAGTTGCAGTGTGCTGGGTCTGTGTTGAGGTGTGCTGAGTCTATGTTGAGGTGTGTTGGGTCTGTGTTGAGGTGTGTTGGGTCTGTGTTGAGGTGTGTGGGGTCTGTGTTGAGGTGTGCTGGATCTGTATTGGGTCTGTGTGGTGGCGTCCTGGGTCTGTGTTGAGGTGTGTTGGGTCTGTGTTGAGGTATGTTGGGTCTGTGTTGCGGTGTGTTGGATTTCTCTTTTTGTGGCTCACGGGCTTCTCGTTGCGGAGCATGTCCTCAAGGCGTGGGTCTCAGTAGCTGCCATGTGCAGGCTGAGCTGTCCTGCAGCATGTGGGCTGTTAGTTCCCCAACCAGGGATCACACCCATGTTCCCTGCATTGGAAGGCAGATTCTTAACCTCTGGACCTCCAGGGAGATCCCCAGGAGACATCTTCTGAACCTATCAAGTTTACCCAAACTTGTAATAAGAAAGTTTACAGACTTTTAGTCTCTAAATTTAGTAGAAATTTTAAATACATTCATGTTGAAATCGAATTGTCTTCATTTGTAAGACCATGTGAAATGAATGGAAACTTGGAAAATAATGTTTAAATGCTAAGGGAATAAAATAGATTGTTTTGACAATGGACAGATCCTCTCTGGTGTAGGGTCCCTTGGTGGAAATGTTATGTGAAGCTCTGGGAGAAAGATTGTGGAATCAGGAGTTTAAAAATGAAGGTCTGAGCTTGGCTCTCCTGACTTCTTGTTTTGAGACCCTGAATAAGTTATTTAATCTCCTGGACTCTCAGTTTCTACATCTGTAAAATGGGAATCATATGCATCTAATAGGTGGTTTGAAGATAAATGAGATTATGTGAAAATCTTATTGGGGAGTATTTCTGAAATTTTTGTTATCAGTGAAACTGTTTTAAGATGTGAGTTTTTATTTTTAGATGTGAGTTTTGTTGCCATCAGCTGGTATAACATTTTAGCAGTAAAGTAGACTGAGAAACCAGACTTAAGGGAAGTCTTTCTTTGAGAAGTCTGTTCTCTGCTTAAGGCATATATTTCAACCTTACTTTAAACCTCTAAAGTTTATTTTTATTTAGTTGAGTATGATCAAATTTTGCTGCATGAGTGCTAAGTTGCTTCAGTTGCGTCTAACTCTGTGGGACATTATGGACTGTAACCCGCCAGGCTCCTCCAGGTAAGAATACTGGGGTGGGTTGCCATGCCCTCCTCCAGGGGATCTTTCCCACCGAGGGATCAAACCCACAACTCTTATGTCTTCTGCATTGGCAGGCAGGTTCTTTACCACTAGCACCACCTGGGAAGCTGGTAGATCAAATGAAACCTCTCCTTATTTCCCCATCTGCAAAATGAAGAAAATAGGAATTACCTCAACGATTGTTCTGAGAATTAAAAGCACATAAGGCATATGAGATTATCCTGTAGGGGCTTAGAGATTGGATTCTTAAAACTGTAATTTCCTTTCCTTTCCACCCCTCTTCTACCTTTAACTAATCTCTTTCAAATTTCTTCCAACTTGAAGCAAAAATTCTGGAGTCTAAATTCTGTTATAATGGATTTTGGCTGCAGCCCTGGAAACTGGTCTCTAAATGATGCAGTCTTAAAAAAAAAAAGAAAGAAAAAAAAAAACCTTTTTCAGAATTGTATATTCACCAGTTACTTTGGAGAATTTTGTCTGATTAGCTCTTTCATGAGGATGTAGAATAAGGGGATTATAGGAAGAGCACTAAGCAATTAAATCCAAACCCTTCCTAGTGCTAAGAAACATTATTTTCCTCTGGTTGGCAACTCTATTTGAAGCTTACACTGTGCCTGTTTACAAGGTCGTTAGGTTTTTATTTACTTTTTTTTTTAATGCATGTCATGAATTTTGAGCAGTCCTCCAATCCAACATCTTCAAATGACCAATAAAATATCTTCTTTTGTCCTTTAAATTACATTACATGATGACTAGAGTTTAAATTTATAAACAGCACCTGCTAACTAGCTTTTTGAAGACCCAGCTGGGATATTGACTCTGAGACTTTTGTCCGAAGCATGCACGACAAATGAAAATGACTGGCAGTAGCTTCCACTCACATTTTTATAGATGTGGCTCCTCCTTTTTCCTTCAGGCTGAAATATGTTGAATACTTACCAGACGCTGGATATAAACCAAGCACTTTTCTTGTGTTTTGTTATTTGATTTCTCACAACAACCATTGAATAGATGTAGTTATATAATGTTTTCTTTACAGTTTTGCCAAAGGAAATGGAGCTTCAGAAAAACAATGTTAAGGAAATAAAATTTACATTAAGTTCACTCAGATGGTAAATCATCTCATTAAAGTGAGTGACTACATTTTGCCCCTGATTCTCCAACCCTTATTTTGATCAAATCCTTTAATTAACCTCCGTTGTACTCCCCTCACCCTGTAATTCTTTTTTATTTTTATTTTTATTGTTTTTACCCCATAATTTTTATAATTTGAAATATAGAAAACCTGCCCAAATCTCAGCACTTTCCAAAAGACGTGGCTGCTGAAGGCAAGACCCCACACTGAATTTTACAGGAAGAATCACATCTCTCTAGTCTTTGTTACAGCAAGGGGGGAAGCTGTGCCATACACATCTCCCACTGTATACATTTGTATCCCATAAATGTGAGTTGATTGATTCCAGGTTCTGAGATCTGAAAACAGATCAGTTTCCAGTGAGGTCCCTCCCTTCCAGCCTACAGTCTCCCCTCTGGTTTCTTAAAGGACAACAAAAGAAAAGACACAAAAGTTTTCCACCACCCACTCGACAGTTAACCCCCCTCTTACATGAAGTTTAGTGGTGCATGTTAGCAAAGAGTGATGCCCATCTCTTTCAGTTTATACATCAGTAAGTCTTAACAAACACATGCAGGTTACGTAGTTGTGTAGCATCCACCACAGTCAGGATTTTAAACACTCCTGTTCACTTCCAGATTTTCCTTCTGCCCTTTTGCAGTTAACTCCCATCTCCAATTCCAGACCCTGAAAGCTACTGATCGATTTCCATCTCTAGAATGTGGTCTTTTGCACAATCTTGTGTAAATTGAATCATAGAGTGTATATAGTCTTTGTACGTGGATTCTTTCATTTAGCAGAATCCTTTTGAGATTAAGTTTTTACCTATATCAGTAATTTTTTTATTGCTGTTTTATTTTACTGTATAGATGTAAAACTAGTCATCCATTTATTAGATGAATGTTCAGCTGGATTATCAACGTGTTATAGAGGGTGCTGCTGCCGCTGCTGCTGCTAAGTCGCTTCAGTCGTGTCCGACTCCGTGCGGCCCCATAGACGGCAGCCCACGAGGCTCCCCCGTCCCTGGGATTCTCTAGGCAAGAGTGCTGGAGTGGGTTGCCGTTGCCTTCTCCATAGAGGGTGCTAAGTGCCGTAAAAAGTGCCAGCTCTCTAAAGCGATGGTGCCTTTGTGCTTTCCCACAAGCGGTGGATGGAAATCCACATTCTCCTCAGCACTTGTGCCATGTGTTTGCTTTGTTTCCAGTTTTAGCCGCTTTCATAGATCTCAGTGGAAATTCACTGCTTTCAGTTTGCAATCTCATCATAATGTGGAATATATTTTCATGTAGTTGTTTGCTTCTTTGGTAATTGGTTTGTCAAGCCTTTTGTTATTTATTTATTCATTATTTTTGAATTGTATGAGTTCTTTACATAGTCTGATACAAGTTATTTATCAGATCCCTTTGTTGAAAATATTTTCCCCCAGTTTATAGACTGCATTTTCTTCTCCTTAACAATGTCTTTCATAGAGCAGAGGTTCTTAATTTGCATGATAAGTCACTTTCAGTTGTGTCCAACTCTTTGCGACCCAATGAACCACCGGGTTCCTCTGTCCATGGGTTTCTCCAGGCAAGAATACTGGAGTGGGTTGCCATGCCTTCCTCCAGGGAATTTTTCTGACCCTGGGATGGAACCTGCATCTCTTATGTCTCCTGCTTTGACAGGCAAGTTCTTTACCACTAGTGCCCCCTGGGAAGCCCTTCCCAGCTCGAGGATGCACCGTATACTGGGACTGCATTGAAGCTATAGGTCGGTTTGGGTCTTGATATCTTAATAGCATTAGCTGCTCAGGTACGTAATTGGTATATCACTCCATTTATGTAGGACTAATTTGATTTCCCTCATAAATGTTTTGTAATTTCCAGTATCTCAATCTTATCTGTATTTGTTTGATTTATCCTTAAACACTTCTGTTTTGATGGCATGGTAGATGGCTCCAGTTTTTAAGTTTTCATTTCAGGTTGTTCATTGACAGCACACAGCCATACAGTAGACCTTTCTGTGTATATTGTCTGGTATGCGTATCAAACTTGTATCCTGCTGAACCTGCTTGTGAGTCCTAGTGACTTTTCTCATAGATTATTTGATATTCTTCTGCCTAAACAGTCATGTTGTCTGCAAGTAGAGACAGTTTTCTTTCTTTCTTTCCACCTAAGTGATTTTGTATAATTTTCTTGCCTTATTGTCCTGAGTAGGATCTCACCATGAGATTAGCTAGAAGTGAGAGCAGACATCTTTGAAGTATTCCTGATCTTATTGACAGGTGCGCTCAGTCGTGTGCGACTCTTTGCAACCCCATAGACTGTAGCCCACCAGGCTTCTCTATTCATGGGATTTTCCAGGCAAGAATATTGGAGTGGGTTACCATTTCCTTCCACAGGATACCTTCCCAACCCAGAACTGAACCCGTGTCTCTTGCATTGGCAGATGGATTCTTAATCACTGATGCCACTTGGGAAGCTCCCTTATAAAAGCACCTTTTCACTTTTATAAAGTCAGTTATAGATTTTATGTAAGTCCTTTTATCAGATTAAGTTCTTTTCTGATCTTGCTTTCCTGAGAGTTTTCATCATGAACCCTTGTTGAATTTGTTGAGTGATTTTTTTTTTTTTTTCTGTATTGGTGATCAAAAGTTTTAAAAAAATATGATGTTGATAGAGTGGATTATGCTTACTAATTTTTCAGTGTTGATGTCCACTTGGTCATGATATATTATACTTTTTATATATTGTAATATTACATTTGCTAGCCTTTTAAGGATTTTTACATGTTACTGTCTTTGAAGGATTTTGGTGTGTAGTTATTTTTATTTGTGATATATCTTGGTCTGTTTTTAGTGTTAGAGTAACATTAGCCTCATAAAATGAGGTGCTTTCTACTTTAAAAAAATACTAGAAGAGTTAAGATTGAATTTAACCAACTGACTTGAGATTCCTTTCCTCGTATTTTAGGTTTTGTTAGTTGGTTATTATTTTAACTACCTTTTTGCCATGACCTAGCTTATAGACCAAGAGAGGAAACATAAGATAAGAATAAGGAGGTCTTTGCAAAAGATGTCTTTGCATAATTTGGCAAAATAAACATTTCCAAAAGTTGATAATGTTTGTAATACCAGAAGAAAACAATAGAGACACTAGAATATTTTACTATTGATTATTAAAGATGTGAGGGCTTCCCTGGTGGCACAGTGGTAAAGAATCCACCTGCCAATGCAGGAGACATGGGTTTGATCCCTGGGTCGGGAAGATCCCCTGGAGGAGGATAGCAACTCAGTCCAGTATTTTTGCCTGGAGAATCCCATGGGAAGAGAAGCCTGGTGACTACATCCCATAGGAATGCAAAGAGTTGGACACGACTTTGTGACTAAACAACAAAAAATTAAAGAAGTGAAGGTGCATATCTGCTTTTGTGAATCTGCCCTTTTTGCTTTAGTGGTATACTTTTGGAGAACGTTGAAGGTTTCATTATGACCACTGACAAAATGTATTCATTCACTCTAGTAAAAAGTAGACAAAATATATGGAATCATATCTGGGGAATTCAAATAAAATTGAGGCTCTCTAAAATTTGCTTCAGTTTCAGTTGTGGGGATCACAATTCAGAAAGGCTTCATCTTGGAAGAAGTTTTAGGGGTTGTCTAAGACCTCATATCAGGGAAATGCTCTGAAGTAGTAAAGTGATATTGCCTTCCAATTTTAGGAACAAATTGAATGTAGTCCTTAGAGACTGAATTATTTTGCAGACTTCTAAGTTAGTTGCTTTTAATTCTCCCCAGAGGACAATGGAGAATTTCTCCATTCATGGAAGAAAGACGCGTCCGTGGGCATTCATTGGTAAGGATAACTTAGCAGCTAGTGCCAGGTGCGGATCGGTGATACGACACAGATGCAGTAAGGCTGGTAGCCTAGTGTGTTATGGAGGATGATGCTCTGTAACGTAAGGTGGTTGGGGAAGGCCTTTCTGATAAGGTGATGTTTGAGCAGAGATTTTAGAAAAAGGGAAGGAGCAAGCACTGAGATGGGGAGGAGAGCATCTCAGGCAAAAAGATTAGCAAGTGAAAGGCTCTGAGGCAGTTGCCTGCTTGGCTTATTCGAGGAGTATAAAAAAGTCCCGCGGGCTGGAGCGGAGGAGGAAGCGGCAGCAGACACGGACCGAGAGATGGCAGGGCGGCTCCTTAAGGCCCTGCAGGCTGTTGTTAGGACTTGGGGTTTTACTCGAAATGACATCCGAAGCCTCGGAAACCTCTTAAGCAAAGGAGGACATGGACTGTCTTACATTTTACGTAGATCGATCAGTCTGCTACACAAAGGGACTGGCTGGCAAAGGTGGAAACGGAGAGACGTGGAAGGCTACTCCTGGGGTCCAAGCTGGCGACGATGGTGTGCTGGGCTTAGAAGGTGTGATGAGCTGTGTTTGGGTCTGAGTTTATTTAAAAGACAGAGAAACTAGACTCACAGATAATTTTCCATGTGGGGTAGAGAGGAGGAATCAAGATGACACTAAGGTTTTTATACTGATTAACAGGAAGAGGGGAATTGCTAATTACTGAACTGGGAAGAGTGAGGTGGGGGTGGGTTTCTGGAGGGGCCACTAGGAGTTTGGTTTTGAATATGGGAGATCGAAAAGCTAATTGGACCTTGATGGCTGTTGGGTATCTGAGTATTGGAAGTTAGAGGAACTGGATTGGATATATGAATTTCGAACTGAAGAAGGAGGGAACAAATTAAACATAAATCACCGTAAGAGCCCTAATTGTCCCTCATTCATTTTTGGGGCCCTGAGATTCCGTCTGTGGCTGAAAATGCATGTGAAAATGAAGGAGGTAATAACACTGACACAACCGGAGCAATGATGCTTGTTTCTCCTCAAGCATAGTTTCCTTTGTGGATTAGCAAAGTCATTCCATGATTTTGGGCTTCTTTTCAGCCTGCAATACAGATGCCTCTGGGAGTTGTTGTGAATCTCACTTTATTAATATTTGCCAAAGTGCTTTCAGATCCTTTGTTGAAAGGCGTTACAGAGAAGCAGAGGGTTATTATTAAGGATGACATTTGCTCATTGTGATTAAAAGTGACAAAATGAAATTTCAAGTGCAGGAGTCAACACTGCAATTTAATGTCTAAAGGTGTCTTTGCCCATCAACACACAGCCAAATGAGGTCCATCTGTATTATAGAGATTTTTCTGGTTTGCTTTCAAATGAGGAGTGGTTTTTGAGTGGGGATTGAATGTAAGCAGACATCATCAGAGACCAAAAATATACCATTTCAGCCACTTGCATCCGTTTGCACAATGCTTTTTCCCCCTTTTAATTTTTCACAGGGCTGCAAATGCAGCCCAGAAACTGTACACTGAGGCCATGTGCATATGGTTTTATTTACCATTGCATGCAGAATTTTATTGGGCTATAAAATAAATGGATTTCAGCTGAAGTAATTAGAAGAGTACCTTCTAAGACCACTGTGCAAATGAGCACATACCCATGGGTGCTCCCCTGGAAGAAGTGTGCATTGCACTGCAAGGATGAGGGGAAGCCTGGTAAGTTCTCCCTTTTGTTTCTCTAACTCTCTCGGAATGCACTGTTTCTGAGCCCAGACGTGGGCGGTGTGGTCATCAAGGACAGGCTCACACACTTGGGTCCACACTTATGCATGAGTGAAAATTGAACTGAATTTGTTTGTGGATGCAGATTGCAAAGAGAAATAGAAGACTTCATAGAAAATTCATTTGCTGCATTTTGAGTCCCTTTCTCTCTCTTTAAACCTGTCAAGGCAAATTTTCCAATGTGTTTCCATCCACAGTTTAACCTAAGTAAAAACGTCTACATGGCACTCTGGCAATGTTTGTGAAGTCTCCTCGGCTCCCACAAGCATCCCCACATGATGCCCAAATAGCCCTGAAAAAGTGACGTCCCTGTATTGCTCTTGGCTCAGTTCCGTTGTGTAACCAGTGACTTCAGAGTGTGACCTACACGCTTCTGTGTGTGTCAAGAGAGCGGCCAAGTCAGAGATAGGAACCGTGTTTCCTCATCTCCAGTCACAGGCCAGAGGAAATGAACGAAGCTGTTCAATCACTTTTGAAGCTTTCAGCCAGATTGAGAATTAAAACAAAGAGTTTCCAGAGATCTGAGGAGGTTAGGAGAGAGATGTCTAGAAGAGAGATATTGTTTATTTCTGCTTTTTAAAAAATGCATTTTATGGGAGTATAGTTGCTTTACAACGTTGTGTTAGTTGCTACTCTGCAGCAAAAATGAAGCAGCTGTATGTACACGTATGTCCCCCCTTTTTTTGGATTTCCTTTCCACGCAGGTCACCACAGAGTCTAGCGAGGGAGTTGCTCAAGGAGTTACTCAGAGAGTGGGGACAGCTGATGCCCAGCATTTGCTGGATTTATGTCTGAAAGAAAGAACGAAACAGACTGTGGGAGGGGCTCTGACGGCGTCCTGACTATTTCGGGGCGGGCGTGGGCTTTGGGGAAGACCCCGGTGATGGCTGCTGTAACTGTCCTGCCCCCAGAGCGTTTAGGTTGCGATGTTTCCATGTTACACGTTACATGTTACATGAGGACCACAGGACTCTGTGGGAGAAAGAGGCAAGCCTAGGAAGGATGGCACTTATGAAGAACCTGTGAAGTTCCCAGATGGCTCCGTGGTGAAGAATCTGCCTGTCAGTGCAGGAGACCCAGAAGACGCAGGTTCCATCCCTGGGGTGGGAAGATCCCCTGGAGGAGGGCATGGCGACCCACTCCAGTGTTCTTGCCTGAGAAACCCCATGCACAGAGGAGCCTGGTGGGCTACAGTCCGTGGGATCTCAGAGTCGGATATGACACACACATGCTGCTACGAAGGATGAATTAAGTTCTGTCCAGTGTGGTGGCTTGGGAGTCACTTCCATTGTGGTGAATTCTCTTTCTTCTCCACTTCCTCTGAGCTTCTACAGAGCAGATTAACTGAATATTTACTGCCTGTTGCCCTTGTATGTTGTCTGTGTTGACGTCTTCTCTCCTTTGGTCAGTCTTGGGCCTGTTTCCTTCAACTCTAGACCTTGCCCTTCTCGTGCCCTGGCCTGTGTGATAGGGGCTGATTCTCACAAGATGCAGCCCAGGCTTCTCCCTGGATTTGACCAATGTCAGGCACGTTTAGAATATCGGGAAGAAGCAGAGGCTCTTGGAAGAGAGAAACGTCTAGACATATACATAAAATTTGCCTTTCCCATTCCCTGTAAATTTATAATCTCCTGGAGAATGAAGCCTGGCTTATTTATACATCTTTCTCTTTTTGGCTGTGCAGCGTGTACGATCCCATTTCCCTGACCAGGGGTTGAATCCCGGCCCCTAGCATTGGGAGCACAGAGTCTTGACCATGAAACACCAGGGGAGCCCCTCTTGATGTACTTCTGACTTAGGAGTGCTTCCATCGCTTGCAAGGTGCTGTGAGAACAGGGAAGGCCCCCTTAGAAGAGAAACACATTTGGGTGAAGGTGAAAACAGTTTGTAATGTTTCTTCAAGGTCTAGCCCAGCATTTCACAGCACAGGTGAAGAAGAGAAGAGTGAAGTGGATGGCATGGTTTCCTTTTGTTTTAGGACACAGAAGATTCAACTTCCTCAGCTCAAACATAGTCATGAAGGGTCCACATGACTTTTATATCTTTTTTGTTTGTTCAGTCACTCAGTCGTGTCCAACTCTTTGTGACCCCACGGACAGCAGTACTCCAGGCTTTCCTGTCCTTCACCATCTCCTGGAGTTTGCTCACACTCGTGTCCACTGAGTCAGTGATGCCGTCCAACCACCCAGTCCTCTGTTCATATTTCAGCTACAGAAGATTCGGGGACTCTAGGGAGATAAAATACCTAAACCCTATTGCCATTTTACTAAACACCTGCCAGAGACTGTCTTGGGTCTTCTTCATATGTTAGCCTGTTGGAGCCTTACATGAACCAAGTCTATGAAATACCTATACCTGTATCCATAAAAATGAGCAAGAAAGAAAGCCTTAGAGAAATCAAATAAATTGATTAAAATCTCTCACTTGTAAATAGAGTATCAGAGATTCCAAACCTGATCTATTTTATTCCTACATCAAGAACCTGGCTCTTTCTATAAATAAATGAATGAATAAGTAAATAAATTAATAATTCTAGCATCTAGTGTGTGCATGCTCAGTTGTGCCTGACCCTTTGTGACCCCCATGGATATAGCCAACCAATTGCCTCTGTCCATGGGATTCTCCAGGCAAGAATACTGGAGTGGGTTGCCATGCTCTCCTCTAGGAGATCTTTCCAACCCAGTGACTGAACTCATGTTTCTTGCATCTCCTGCATGGGTAGGCAGATTTCAGTTGCACCACCAGGGAAATCCCCAAATAAACACTAAGCTTTATTTGTTAGATTTTATTTGGTTTATCCTCTTTTGACACAGGAACTCATAAAAAGTCTTTGAGGTTCTGGGTTGCTCCTTTAAATTAAAAAAAAAATTGGTTAAGATGCAAGAATAAATGATATGATGATTAAAACAACAAAAATGCAAATTATATTTTGAAACCCATCATTGCTAGTTATATTTAACATGAATTGAACACTGAATTCATTTAAACAAGGATTTTGAAAGAATTAGTAACCTCAATAAATGGCCTGCCTCATTTCCTATTTCAATAGAATTAGAATTTCTTCCTTTACTAATTGTTTTCTGTCTCTTTTATCTTCTAAAGTCTGGGTGAATGGCACCTCAAGGGTGTTATAAACAAATTAGATGCACAAATAGTAATGAATAATTTTCTCTGTCATATTTTTTTGGGCTGTGAATTCTGCCTGAGATTTCATTGGATAGATTAATTTCACTTAAATACAATTCTTTTTGCTTTCATAAAAGAAAGGAGATTGTTGCTGTCTTATCTGCCCTGATCTCAGTTTTGAATTAGATATTATGATGGTTAAATGCTGCCACATTAGGCCTTTGATGGAAAAATGATTTCTCTGCATTGTTTTCTAAACAGGGCACAGCATTTGTCAAGCCCTAGAGATACTAGAATAAAGCGATCTGAAAAATGTCAATCACAGCATTCTTTGCTCCTTTCCCAGAACAATTATTTATTTGGCACCTTCTCCACACAGGAATGAGTGCAGAAGACAGTATAGGTCATGTACAGCATGACTTTCTCCTTAAGGAATCTACAGATTAGTATGAGATATGTGACTGTGAGGAGAGCTGACATGGGTTAACTCTCTCGGTCTGTTCCAGCTGTTGGAGCAGCATATCACACACTCTGTGGTTTATAAACAACAGACACTCATTTCTCACACTTACGGAGGTTGGAAGTCTGAGATTGGGATGCCAGCATGGCCAGGTTCTGGGTTTCTGACTACGGACACATCTCTGCATCTTAACATGGTGGAAGGAGAAAGAGAGCTCCCTGGGGTGCCTTTTATAAGGTCACTAGTCCCATCATGAGGCTCCACCCTCATGACCTGATCACCTCCCCAAAGCCTTACTTCCAAATGCTGTCATGCTGGATTTGAGAATTTCAAGATATGGATTTTGAGTCTAGAAAAATGCCTACCCAAGGACAGTCACAGAAATAGCCTTAGGAAAATCTGCAAGCAAGAAACATTATTTCCAGCTGAGAGACTGGGGGAGATTTCAAGTAAGAGGTTATGAAAAGGGGACAGAGTAAAATGCTAGAATTAGGTTCTTTCTTTGAGTCATGGAAAATATCCTTGAGCACTCTGCAAAGCTCATTTTTGGAGACAGAAGATTATGTGTCATTTGTGTTTGTTTTGGTTACTGAATTTATGGAAGCATTGGTGAGCAAAAGGCCTGGGAGTTCCAAAGTCTATATTTCCAGTCATTTTCCGACTTAAATTTGGGGGAACTGCCTTATGTTCACGCTAGTAGGACTCTGTGTGATAGGAGAAGAGCTTAAGGAAGGGAAGTCGCTCAGTTGTGCCTGACTCTTTGCGACCCCATGGACAGTAGCCTGCACCAAGCTTCTCTGTCCATGGGATATTCTAGGCAAGAATACTGGAGTGGGTTGCCGTTTCCTTCTCCAGGGAATCTTCCCAACCCAGGGATCGAACCCAGGTCTCTCTCCTGTCTGTAGACAGACACTTAGTCAGTGTTAATTCATTTAGTTACACTTTAAATCATATATTCCCTAAAATACAATAATTGAGCACGTATTATATAAAAGGCCCTGGATTAGCTAAAGGGGAGAGTTTGAGCCATGTGGCTGACATAGCTGCTGCTCACATATACCTAGATCTTTGCTGCAAAACATGTGTCCAAGGGACAATAAGCACCAGCATCACCCATAATGTCTGAGAAATGCAGAATCTGTCTGCCCTCGCTCCACTAAATCAGAATTTGCATTTAATCAGATCCCCAGCTGATTCATACACGTATTAAAAACTGAAAGGAAGTTGGATTTGTAGTCCTAAAAAGAGAACAGTCTGCAAGCTAGGTCAAATTCACCTGGCCAAATCCTCAAGAGAGCAGGAAAACATTTATTTGCCAGTCTTGTCTTTATTGAGAGGGAACTATGGATTTCAAAAGAAATCTCATTTAAGCGACTAACTGGAGAGAAAATCTAAATTCCAAATATAGAAAATGTGAGCCCTTATAGATACTGACAAAGGTGAGGGCTTGACTGCTTACCCTAAATGAGACTGGAGAGAAGTCTTAGAGTGGCCTCCCCAGCAGAATAATTTGGGTTCCTTCAGTTAGATATAACTAGCGTTTCTCTTTCCTTGTCCACATCTTGTCATTTGACAATCTCAACTTGTGTGGAGGGGTATCCTTCAGTACCCACTTGAATGACATCTTCTCTCTCTTTAGAGTCTTTCTTAATACCCCAGCTAGAAGTAATCTCTCTCTTTGAGTGTCTCCAGCAGTATATCTGTACCTCTCTATGACGTCTATATATTTCTGTCTTCATGTGCATATGTATAAGTCTGTGACTTTATTTCTCTAGAAACAACACCTTTAGGGAAAACAGACCCTAAAACATAGCACGTGGCATGTTATCATACACACAGTAGATCCTCAGTTGTGCTTGTTGCATGAGCTGAGACCTGGAAATCAGAGCTGCAATTTCATATTAAACTAAAAACTCAAACTTAGTCAGAGACCTTGGAAACTAGCAAATAACATTATTTAATCCAAAATGTCTTTATGATGATTAAGATTTACATCCAAATCTATGCTTTTTATAGGACAATTAAAAATGAAGTCTAAAAGGAGTTTTAAATCTTGGTTGGGGAGGAGAGTTACTAACAGTAACAGAAAGAAGAACATAATACCATTAATAATTTAGCATAAATAAATGCCAAAATGCAAAACAAGGGTTATGAGGGTTCTGGGGTGGACAGGGATAAATTAGTATTGGTGAGCTTCCCAAGAAGTGGGGAGGGTAAGTAAGGCTTGAGTAAGCCTTTTAAGTATTAGGTAGTACTGAAACTCCAATACTTTGGCCACCTCATGCAAAGAGTTGACTCATTGGGAAAGACCCTGATGCTGGGATGGATTGGGGGCAGGAGGAGAAGGGGATGACAGAGGATGAGATGGTTGGATGGCATCACCGACTCGATGGACATGAGTTTGAGTAAACTCCGGGAGTTGGTGATGGACAGGGAGGCCTGGCGTGCTGCGATTCAAGGGGTCGCAAAGAGTCGGACACGACTGAGTGACTAAACTGAACTGAACTGAGTGCTGAGTTGGGGCTTCCCCAGTGGCTCAGCGGTAAAGAATCCGCCTGTGATGCAGAAGACACAGGAGACCCGGGTTTGATCCCTCGGTTGGAAAGATCCCCTGGAACAGGGCGTGGCAACCCACTCCAGTATTCTTGCTTGGAGAATCCCATGGACAGAGATTCTTGGCAGTCTGCAGTCCATAGGGTTGCAGAGTTGGACACGACTGAAATGGCTGAGCACACAGGCACGCAGTATTGAGTTGAGGAAGAAGAGTGCATAAAGTCTTTGCATACTCAGATTCCAAGGGTGGGAAAAGTAGGAGAAACAGGCTCTTCTCTGCAAAGGCGACTTGATGCTGGAAATCCGGAAAGAATGGCTTTTTCGTCAGGTTGAGTTTTCCAAAGATGGACCAATAGTATCACTTGCTCTTTTGCAAAATGATCTTTGTTTTTTTTTTTGCAAAATGATCTTGTCAGTTTCCCTCAAAAGGAAGGTTTACATCTCCTCCTCTTGAATCTGGACAGACTTGTGATTGCCTCCAGCAAAGGAATGACCTGGAAGCAATGCTGTGCGACTTCCCAGGCGAGGTCCTAAAAGGCCAGGCAGCTGCTGTGTGACTCTCCTGGAACACTCACTCTGATTCTTTCTCTCGGGATAATTCTCCATGGAACCCGACTGCCAAGGTGTGAGAACCCCAAGCCACAGGAGAGGTCACGTGTGTATGAACCATGCAACAGCCCACCTGAGGCCTTTCTCTGAGTCACCCCAGGCCAGATACCAGAAATCTGAAGTCCTACCTAAGTTCCTGGCCCATAAAGTCTGAAAACATAAGAACACGATTGTTTTATGCATGCCACTATTTTTTTTTTAATGTACCATTAAGTAACTCAAACCACTCTGGTTTTCCATCTTTGGAAGGTTGGTGTGGTATGATGTAAACACACGTATTTTGGAATAAGACGACCCTGAGTTTGAATCTCAACTCCATCATTTTCTTAACTGTGAATGCTTCAATCAGTGATTAAGTTTCAGGGCCAAGTTTTCTCATATTTAAAGCAGGGATGGTCACACTAACGTGGTAGAGTTCATTGGCAAAATGAAATGGGATAAAATAGGTAAGAGGCCAGATACAAAGCAGGTACCTGATGTGTTGTAAATGTTATTACTAGGATTCGAGATCTAAGGAGGTCCTGCCATAGGGGTCACCACAGTCTACCTGTTCCCAGCTGTGAGAAGGACAGTTGGAGACAACAGTGCTGTGGTGTGTGTGTGTGTGTGTACACACGCGCGCGTGTAACAAGGGCCCTTTTCCTTGTAAGATTTTGCTCAGGAGCCCTTATTATTAGCACTGCTGCTTTTCCTGCTGCTAAGTCGCTTCAGTCATATCTAACTCTGAGATCTTATGGACTGTAGCCTGCTAAGCTCCTCTGTCCATGGGATTCTCCAGGCAAGAATACTAGAGTGGGCTGCCATTTCTTCCTCCAGGGGATCTTCCCAACCCAGGGATCAAACCCACATCTCTTACATCTCCCATATTGCAAGATAGATTCTTTACTGCTAGATCTAAATAATGCTTTATTGTTTATATGGTGCTTTTGCAGATGTGACAATATTTGCATTTGGGGCAGCCTTTCCAGAAAGATAAGCCAATTTCAGATTTCCCCCACTCTCTGAAAGTCGTGTTCGCATCAAACTTTTCATAAGTGAAAATGGCATAAAGTGAAGAAGCAATTACCTTCGGACACATCTTGCAAACAGACGCCTAAAATAAGTTTGAGATAAAGCGCAGATGCTCACAGACACTATTCAAAGCTCTGGTCCCTTCATGCTGAGATGTGGAGTGCAGTCCTTGGGCAAGGAGCACAGAGGTGTGGCTTTTCCTGCTGGGGGTCAGGAGTGGGGCTGGTGTTTCCGTAATGGCTGCTGCAAAACAGATGCTGAACGGTAGTTGTGCTGTTTGCAAAAGTGAAAACCCCCTTCAGATTCCTTTTGGTTAGCAAAAACAGGTATGAAAGTAGATCTTTTGTAAATGTGAAGTGGTAGAAAGCAAATTTTTGAAAATAGGGCATACCTATGCATCACTTTGTAGATGTTTATAAGCAGTCACTATAGGTAAGTGATTGACCCAGCATTTGGGCCATGATGCCAGATTTCCTGAATTCAAACTTAGCAGCCATGTGACCTTGAAGACATTAATACAACTCTCATACCCCTCAATTTTATCATCTTCAAAATGAAGCTAAAAGTTACTAAAGGTGGAGGGTGATTTGGAGGGAAAGGGTCTTATAATTCGGCTTCTGGAGCCAACCACTGAAGTCTGTCCTGAAACCATCCAGCTTCTTGGCCAGCTTGGCCCGCTCCTGTCGCGGCGGGCGGATCTGTCCCACTTACGGAATCCGTTGCAGTGTGCAATCACCCCTCTAGTGTGGATGTGTATACTGCTGTATCACAGTTTTTGGTAGATGCATTTTTATATAATTGGTCTCCTTTGTAAAATAAAAAATTATTAACTCTGAAAACTGTATTGTTATTCCTTGAAACAAGGCTTTTCTCAACAATGATGCAGTGATGGTGCTTTGTTTAGATTTCTCTTCATCTCTGAACCCTGTCCAGCCCCTAAGTTGTTTCCTGACATTAGCCACTCCGACGCATAGAAGGGTGTGCCTGCCCAGTCACTTAGCCGTGCCTGACTCTTTGCAACCTCATGGACAATAGCCTGCTAGGTTCCTTTGTGCATGGGATTTTCCAAGCAAGAATACTGAAATGAGTTGCCATTTCCTATTCCAGGGGATCTTCCCCACTCAGGGATCGAACCTGCGTCTCCTGCATCTCCTGCATCGGCAGACAGAGGCTTCACCAGTGCGTCGCCTGGGAAGCCCTACAAAGGAAGTAGTCCCCCAGATTCTAATGTCACAGTGAAGATAAGCTACAGTTGTTCCTCTGGACAGGAGTTTCTGACTCAGCATTTATTTACACTTTTTTAGTGTAATATGACTCAGTTAAATCACTGGTATATAAAAAGGAAAAAGAGATTTAAAAACATCTGAATTACATTAAGCAACTTTGAGTAAAATAATGTAAAATGTCAAGGTCTCGCAGGGGAACCACGCTTGTACAGTGACTCTGGAGCCTCTCGACCTCTTCTCTGGCCTGATGAAGACGCTAGTAAACCTCACGGACTTCATCTCCATCACCAGCTCCATCTCCAGTGTCTCCTCTGTTTCCTATCTGTGTTTCCTTCCCTGTTTCCATTTGGGTGACCATTTAATTTTCTCTCAGCATCTTCTAAACATTAACTATTACCAACTGGTGTGTCAACAGCCATTTAATAATGCCAGTTTCTAGTATTTTCTAAAACCTTTGTGGCTTCTTTTTTGTGATTTCTTACTTGAGCTGTCATGTTACCTGCCAGTGGAATGGTGTGTGAATACTTTGCTGAAGGTGACTTATCTCAGACCTTGCTTCTCCCACTGGTGGAGGGAAAAAAAAAAAATCAGCCTTTAATGAACTCAGTGCTAAAGGAGATTAGCTGTTTTCTTCCCATAAGATGGATGATTCTATCAACAATATTAAGTCACTAGGTCTGAATTTCTCTCCCAGTGATAAGCACTCTTAGGACCCCTGTCAATCCATCTCACTGACATATTTAGTGTTTTGGCCAAAAACTAAAATGATACCAGTCCTGATTGAACAGTTTACACTGTTATCTATTTGGCTTTCTTGCTTCCAAATGGTTTGATCTTATCTACTATCATTTGACAATGAGCTCTATTTCTTAATGAGTTTATAATATACTAGATGGCATATAATTTGTCCAATTACTTAAAACAATCAAAACATCACTAGATTAATGAGGAAACTCTCCCATATAATCTCATTTTAAGAAGTTTGAGGAAGAGTTTTCGCTTTTATACATACGAAGCATCCCTTAAGTATTTCTGCAACTCTCCCTCTACTGACGAACAGTTCAGGGTAGGCAATTGTAAAGACTGTTGGGACTATGATGAAAGAGCCATGCCTCCTTGGAACAGATGGGGGAATATTTCTCACAGCCGTAGGACTATTACTGCAGTCTCCAGAGCGAAATGAACGATCTAGTCAACTTAATCTATGTAAGATGTGTTAAGGGAAGGAGAGTTAGGACAATGTTTCCAAGAAATGTAAACGCATCTTCTGTTGTCTGTTTCTGATGTCAAGCGTGAGCTCCTGTGCCCACAGCACAGAAAGCCAAACTCCCCTTCGGAGGGTGTGTGCCGCGGAGCACCGGCTTCTCTGCAGGGTGCTGAGCAGAGAGGGGGGCTCTTTTTTGATAGAGTCCACTTGCAATGTGAGAACCTGCTTTGATCCCTGAGTTGGGAAGATCCCCTGGAGGAGGGAATGGCTGCCCTCTCCAGTACTCTTGCCTGGAGAATCCCGTGGACAGGGGAGCCTGACGGGCCGCAGTCCACGGGGTCGCGCAGAGTCGGACACGACTAAGTGACTAACATACGCACACAAGCAGAGGATGGGCAGCTTGTGCTCAAACACCTGGACTCCCTGCCAGCTTTCAGGGAGTGGTTTTTAAAGATGATGTTTTAAAGAGGAGCGGGTTCCCTAACCCTCTTCTGGCTGATTGGTGGTGAGCTAACAAGGGGAAGGGACTCTCAACCTTTTGGTTCCAACCGGTCTGGGGTCCCTGAGCTTGTGGTCAGCGTGGACTCACCAACGTCACCCATGGCAGGGATCTTAGTTGCTGCAGGACGACGCAAAGCTGTGTAGCCCGTCGGTACCTACATTCCTTCAGGAGGAACGAGGGGTCCCCTGACTGTATCGTCCTGGTTATTAACTGCTGGAGCCTGTTCTTTGGAACTGGGAGAAGGCTAGGACATGGAAGGCTTTTTTCTACACATGAGGAAGAGGGGACGTGGGGGGATTTGGCGCCGGGGAGGGCCCTGCAAGGTTCTGCTCAGGTTCATTCCCGTCGTTTCTTTGGCATCCCTCAATCCCGAGGGGATCAAGGATGGGGAGAGAAGGAGAGTGAAGTTTCAGATGGAGCGATTAATCATAAACTCAGCAGGGGTGCTCAGCTTCAGGCGGAACTTGGTTTCATTTCCTTTACTCCCTCATAACAGCACTCTCTTGATACTGACCCAAGGAACCACTTCATTCACCTTCTCAAAAAAGAAACAAGTGAAAAATAAAGTAAAAATTCAGAGAGAAAGCTCTTAGAGTTTCACTGGCACGTGCAGGGTTGTGTTCTCCGGCTAATGGAGATACTTTAGTGAGAGTGAGGTGTTGATATCATGCAGACTCCTTAAGGTTAGATTTGTCCTTGGGTGGCTCTGAGTAACTTCGGAGCAAACTTTGCCTTCAGGTGCGTTTGTAAAATGTATTTATTAATTCTGGCTGTGCTGGGTCGCTGTGGCTGCGAGGGCTTTTCTCTGGGTGCGCCCGGTGGGGGCTGCCCTCCCGTTGCCGGCTTCTCTAGCCGCGGGCACGGGCTCTGTTCTCGGGGCCTCGGGAGTTTCAGCTCCGGGCCCTCGAGCACAGGCCAGTGGTTGCGGCTCACGAGCTTGGCTGCTCCGCGGACTGCGGGCTCTTCCTGGGCCAGGGATTGGACCTGCATATCCCTGCCCTGGCAGGTGGGTTCTTTACCACTGAGCCCCCAGGGAAGCCCAGCTTCAGACCTTTTTGTTTTGGTCTTATTTGTCTGAGTGCACTTTTTAAAATAATTGGTGAGAGACACTTCTGCCACCAATACTTACTGACCCATCTTTGCTGACATTGGTAAGTTGGAATGACCTCTGAGAAATCAAAATTGGAATTTGCCTCTTCTGACTTCTAATAGGAGGTAAACATTAAATCTTTGCAACATAATGCCATTTCATTCACCAAAGAAATGTGCTTATGTTAATACTATGTAGTACAAAATTCTCTTGTTATTTTTAGAAAATGACTGGATAAAGAATTAGGAGTAAAAAAAAAAATAAGACAGGTAGAGAATTGTTCACTCACTCGCTCCTAAATTTACTTGCAAGGAGAAGAAAATTAACGGAAATCAGTATCTTTTTATTGTGTTTCCATTCCTCAAAGAAATGATGAACTATGCAAAGAAAGAAAAAAAAATACTTGCCTATATTTTATCTGCCATTTATATACAAATAGGGTTCTGATTAAAATACATTTTGGTGGCTCTGACTAGGGAGAATTTATCTGTGAAGAAAAAAACTTGAAAAGGATAACATTTTATTGTTTGGTATTATCAGTGCTACAACTCAAGTTCTTTATAGAGTTCAGTCCCATACAGACTCTGTGGAATTGCTAATGCTTCCTTCCTTATGTGCCTCACATCTTTACAGAGAAGCTTAATCTGAAGTTCTGCATGCTCTTTTCATCTGTTTTTTTGTGTGTGTGTTACAATGCCTTCTAACATTTTCTCTTTTCCTCCCTCAGCAAGATTTTCTCTTTTCTAAGGAATTTTAATCTCTTGAGGTCATAATGCTTTTTGAGGCTTTCTGCTATGCTTTTGGTGAAATTCAGGGTGCAGTTTTTTCCGTGGGGGGAATACAGAGAGTTGTTCCATGCCGACTGTTGGAGGGTGGAAACTTGAAGGGACAGTTACACCAGCGCACGCGTGTCCGTCTGGGTCACAGCTGGTGGAGCTGCAGATTCAAGGCATCCTCCCCAGGGCCACACTCTTGACGCTTATCTGAGCAGTGAAGGAGATGAGATGGTAGCTGTTTTCACTGTAGCAGTTTTCGGGCTCAGCAGATAGGCATGGTGGGTTTGTAATCTAGAAACCTGCAATTCAAAGTGTGGTGTGTAGCCCAGTAGTATTGACATCACCTATAAGTGTATTTGCTATTAACGCAGCACCCCGAGTTCCACCCCAGAACTACTGGATGAGAATGGGCATTTCAATAGGATCTCCAAGATGCGTACATGCACTGAAGTTTAAGAGGCCCTTCTCAAGAGGTGGTTCTTGATCCCATTAGCAATTCTCCAGTCATAATTATGAAACAGCACTCGTGGGAGTTATGCACCAAAAGTCATATTAACAGCTTTCATTGCATCATTTCATTTAATCTTCATGTCCTACCTAAAAGTTAGTTTATTCTGTCACCTCTGTGTGACGGTTGTGCTCAGAAAGTTGAGGTTACCTGTTCAAAGTCACAGAGGGAGACGTTTATTCATGAGGTCACTGAGAAAGAGGGTCTTCTCCACTTTGACTTTCGACTGTGCCTCTTGAGATGATCAATATATCAAAAAATTTCATACAAGCTGGATTCCCCAGAAACTGATATATAAACATTAGAAGGTCATCTCCGTAATGAGAAGTGTAATTGCCTCACAGACCAGACTACTGGTTGTGGACATCCTCAGACAGTGTCTGTCTTCTGGACACTCTGATGGGAAGGCAGGGTAAAATCAAGAGGCTTTATGGTTAGCCTGGAATTAAAGTGATGGAATTAGCTGATGGTAGGAGAGTTGATCAATCATTTTAGTGTCTCATGCAGCCACATAGTAACTGGCTATAGCTATTACTGCTCCTCGGTCGTGCATATGCTAAGGACACCACCAGCTTGATGCTGACGATGGCACCTCTTTGCTTCCACAGGACTGAAGATTCAAGACACAATCCTACTTCAAATGATAAACATTTTCAGGTATATCATATAATTTTGCTATCGTGTTAATTTCAAGCACATCTTATGAGTTCGCCTGCACATTTTGCTCTTGCTTTTACCTTTTGTCTATTTCTGATCCTGGTCATTTTGGGTTCATTTTACTTATCTATCTATAGTACTGCATGCATGCTTAGTCGTGTCCAACTCTGTGTGACCCCATGGACTGTAGCCCAGCAGGCTCTTCTGTCCATGTGATTTTCCAGGCAAGAATACTGGAGTGGGTTGCCATTTCCTCCTCCAGGGGATCTTCCCAACCTAGGGATCGAACTTGCATCTCTTGCCTCTCCTGCATTGGCAAGGGGGAGTCTTTACCAGTAGTGACACCTAAGGCAGGGCTCAATGTTTTGGGGATTTGTATTGCTCTCAATCCATGTTTTCAGAAAAGAAAAGGCTTATAACCAACTTCTTCCTTGATTGGAGTTTTGAACAGCTTTGACTCACTTAACATGAAATTGGATATAGTACACAGATATGTATGTTATTATATGTTACCATATACAGTATATGATATTTATATGTGTGTTAGTAACTACAGTTAAAACCAACAGTTACTACTTATCAAGCTTCTATCTTGTATCAGGAACTATAACTAATTGTATAACTACAACTATAACATAATATTTTATTTACTCCTCATAACATGCATAAGAGAGAGATTAACATTCCCATTTTCCTGGGGAACAAACAAGGCAGGAGGCTTGGTTGGATCACTGGGTCAGGAAGATCCCCTGCAGGAGGAAACGGCAACTCACTCTAATATTCTTGCTTGGGAATCCCAGAGACAGAGGAGCCTGGGGGCTACAGTCCCTGGGGTCGCAAATAACTTAGCAACCCATGGACAGTAGCGACTAAACAAAACAACTAAACTGAACTGAGATTAAGTAACTTACTCCAGGTCACACAGATGGTAAATGATGCATGTCTTTGACCTTGCTATCTGTGACAAGAAAAGCTCCCGTTCTTTCAGATTTATGGCCTTAACTTCCCTATAGCACCTTATCTAATGAAGGTAGTTAACCATGATTTAGGATTCTATTAACAATGTATAGACTAAATAATGGAACTGTGACTTATGGAAACATAGGAGAAAAGTAATCTTTAATAGTCTGCAGGTTTGGTAGAAGAAAATCTAACAGTGAGCTACTCTAACAATGTCTTGATTGAGAATTTCATCCTGTTTTCAAAACTGTTTTCGTGTTTCAACATTTTTTCTCATCACGGAAATCATAATCCAATTTAAACAGCTTCTGAACATTATATAAGGTAAATAGTTCAAGTTAATTTTATTTACTGCATCAGTCTGTATGTACTACAAAATTTTATGGGTCTTTTAGCAAACAAAATTAAAGTGATTATTATGCAGTAATACTTTTTATCTTCCTTAATAAAGATAAATGAATACATCCAAATTCAGTTGCCTAAGAAGTAGATAGAGCTTCATTCACAGAATTCCCAATCTCTAAATAAAAATCATACTTCTTTAAAGTATTCCTTCATTTGACAAACACGTATTCATACTCACTTTGTGCTTGGCACCGTTTTAGGCATATGGATATTAGTTAAAGAAAATATACAAGAACCCCTGACTTCATGGAAGCTAAATTGTTATAAAAGTCTATAGAAAATAAAAACTAATAAACATGATTAAGATGGTGCATGCAAGAGACAGTATTACTCAGGCTGGTTCGGGCAGACTTCATTAAGCAGAAAAGTATTGAATAAAGAAAAAAGAAGAGGGACAAAACCAGGCAAATGACTAGGAGAGGGCATTCCAGGTAAAGGCAGCAGCTTCAACAGAAGATCAAACTAGAACTACAATCAGAAAGGATGTCAGAGCAGCTGGAGGAAAGGAGCGAGTGAGAAAATTCTAGAAGACAAATCAGAGAAGACAAGGGACAAAGTCACGCAGACCCTCATTGGCTCTTTCAGGTATTTTGGACTTTACTGCAAGTGAAATAAAGTGTTATTGGCAGTGTCAAGTAGAAAAACAATAGGATTCCATTGATATTTAGAGATATCACTCTGGATAATGTCTGGGAAATTAGCTATAGAAAAGCAAGAAGAAGAAAAAAAGAGTGAAGAAGAACAGAGCAACTGAGTTCTGTGGGAGAATATCAAATAATCTTGTGTGGGCTTGAAGTCCCAGTAAGATATAAAAGAGACAATGGGGCAGAAAAATATAATTGAAGAAATAATGGCCAATAATATTCCAACAGTGATGAAAATATCAGCCCATACAACCAAGGACATCAGCAAACCCGAAGCCATATTAAAAGGGAAGCATTACAATGTATGCACATCATAGTCAAACCTGTGCAAATTCAAAGATAAAGGCCAAATCTTTAATGCATTAAATAAAGTTTCAAAGAGATCTCATGCAAGAATGTTCGTGCCATCTTTAATCCTAATAGCTAAAAACCAGAAACAGCTCAAGCACCCCAATAGGAGAAGAATGAATGAACAGATTATGGTATAGAAGCTCAAAAATTCTTGTTGGGCAGAAGAAATCAGAAAAAAAACAAAGACATTTATATTGAATCATATCATTTTTATAAAGTACAAGAAATAATCTCTGGCACAGGAGCCTAAGGTGACTCAATTCAGAAGGTGACTGCCTCTGAGGAGTGTGGGGATGGACCAGAAAGGAACACAGAGGAACTTACTGGGTGATGGAAGTGTTCTGTGTCTTGTTTTGGGTGGTCCTTACATGGGTGGCTACAATTGTCAAAACCTATTGAACTGTGCAGTTAAAAGTATGTGCATTTAGGGGTTTGTAAATTATACTTCAATTAAAGATATTAAAAAGAGAATGAGTTGTTAATTGTGCCAAATATTGTTGACAGGTTAAGTTAGAAGAGGACTGAGAATGTAACTTTGAATGTAGCAACAGAGAGGTTTTGGGAATCTTGAAGAAAGCAGTTTTGATGGAGAATTGGAAACAAAAACCTGATCTCTGGGGAGACATTTCTGTCTCCCCACCCTTGATTGGCTACTGTGTGGAGAAGGCGAGCTTCATAGAGACAAGAATATGTTCATCCCTAAACTTCTGTCTGATAGACAGAAGTTGTTGTTATTGTTCAGCTGCTAAGTTGTGTCCAACTCTTTGTGATCCCATGGACCATGGTATCCAGGCTTCCCTGTCCTTCACCATCTCCAAGAGTTTGTTCAAATTCATTTCCATTGAGTGGTGATCCAGTGGAACCAACCAGCTCAACCTCTGTCGTCCCCTTCTCCTCCTGCCTTCAATCTTCCCAGCATCAAGGTCTTCTCCAATGAGTCAGCTCTTCACATCAAGTGGTCAAAGTATTGCAGCTTCAGCTTCAGCTTCAGCATCAGCCCTTCCAGTTAAACGTCAGGACTGATTTCCTTCAGGGTTGACTGGTTTAATCTCCTTGCAGTCCAAGAGGCTCTCGAGTCTTCTCCAACACCACAGTTCAAAAGCATCAATTCTTCAGCACTTAGCCTTCTTTATGGTCCAGCTCTCACATCCATACATGACTACTGGAAAAGCCATAACTGACCACATGGACCTTTGTTGGAAAAGCAATGTCTCTGCTTTTTAATATGCTGTCTGGGTCTGTCATAGACAGAAGTTAGTGGCTGAAAATTTTAAACTTTCAATTCCTTCTCAGCCATGTATCCTCAGCCTCTATTTAGGTACTTATTCTTCAGATTCCTGAGATCTATTTTTCCTGAGAACTATTAAATGCTAAGGATAAAAACAGAAAAGTGAAAGTTGACTGATATCCATAGCACCTCTATCAGCTAGTAAATACTGACTTTAATGATAACACTCTTGTTAATGGTGCCAAATACTTGAGGAACATATTATCTGGGGATTTACTCTTCTTCATAAAGGTTGCCTTTATTCAGACAAATAAAGATCAGAGAGATCTTCATTATGTATATATTTCTGGCTTAAGAGTGCCCAAGTTAACCAAAATTCTGAGGATTGTAATATAATCCAGTCAAGTGTAAAGAGCAAGGAAAGGAATGTGACAAAATGAGTCTTAAAACCAAAGATAGAAAAACAAAGACTTTTTTTTTTTTAAGTAAAACGTATACTAGAGAAAGAGAAGCTGAACTGATAAGAATGTTAACAACTCTGTGAGACTTCAAAAGGTAATATTAAGGAAGCTGCAGGTATGCGCACGTCCCCTCCCACCTCCCGCCCCATCCCAGCCCTCTAGGCTGTCACAGCCCAGTCTGAGTTCCCCGAGTCACACGGCAGATCCCACCGGTTGATTCATGTTGGTGTATGACAGAAACCAACAGTGTTGCGAGGCAGTTATCCTTCAATTAAAAATACATAAGCATTTAAAAAAGTAACATAAGCTGTTATATCCCATAGTCTTTACATTTATTTATTTAGTTTTTATAAAAAAAATTATTGGAGCATAGTTGCTTTACAATGTTATATTAGTTTCTACTAACTATAGCGAAGTGAATCAGCTGTCTATATATGTGTGTGTATATATATATGTATATCTCACCTCTTGTTTTGATTTCCTTTCCATTTAGTTCACCACAGAGCGTTGAGCAGAGATCCCTGTGTTACACAGTAGGTTCTCATAGAAGAAATGGTACAGATGAACCTATTCTCCATTGTGTTTAGATAGAGAGAGAGAGAAAGAGAAAATTATCTTTTGAAGATTACACAATTCTATTGACTTTTGAAAACTATGTGTGTGTGTTTACATATGCATATGTGTATATATTCATGCATATATGCATGCATACACACTAAGTTTCTTCACTCGTGTCCAACCCTGAACACAGTCATGGGACTCTATGGGCTGCAGCCCGCCAGGCTCCTCTGTCTGTGGGCTTCTCCAGGCAAGAACACTGGAGAGGGTGGCCAGGCCCTCCTCCAGGGGGTCTTCCCCGCCCAGGGGTCGAATCCACGTCTCCTGCAGGTCCTGCAGTGCAGGTGGACTTTTTACCACTAAGCCACCAGCCCCTGGGGAAGCCTCAAATATATCTATATCTATCTATGTTTATCTTTCTTTCTCTCTGTCTGTCTGTCTATCTATATTTGTATCAAATCTATATCTGTATCCATCCAATGGGGGTCTCTTTAAGACCATATTTTCCCCTTAGTTACAATGCTAAATGATAATATATATTGGATTAAAATTCAGTATTAATAAGGGTATTAATCGGGTAAATAAGTATTAATAAGGGTAAACCTTAGTAGGAATATGTTTGATCTAATTAAATCCCCCAAGTAGAATTGATGCTCAAAGTTTTGTCCTTTGTTTAATGGATATATGAACAAAACTCCTGTACCAACAAGCTGACTCTTTCACAACTAAAATGTATTATTTTTAGTTTCACTTTTATATGGCCATTTTCTGCTTTGTCTTTCCCCAGAGATTTGAAAAACTCTGCCTGGTATGTGCTGGGGAGACAGTGTTACTAATTCAAAATTCATTACAGTGGTGGCATGTCCAAGAAGTACCCTGAAACCCCGCCCGCCTCGAGGGTATTACAGAAGAACTTGTTTTCTTTCTGTTTTCCATACCTGATACAATCTTGGCCTTGAGGAGCCAAGTTCAGAGTTTTTACAGCTAATAAATTCCCTGAATGAAAGCACACTGCTCTTATAGTTGTGAATGTTTGGAATGCTATTTGAACTGTCCCGTTATTTCACTCTTTTCCCTATAAATTAATAAAAACCATTAAGATGAGAAATAGGGCCAGCTGATGATCATACCTCATTGTATTATGAAGGTCAATAACAGGTCAAGAGGGCAGAATCATTTCTAAAAGTTGAAAAACAGAAAATAAAGTTATGTTTACTTTCTTGTTGTAGATGTATACCCACAGAATAAGACGAAAAAAATATAACAATTGCATTTTATAACACGTGATATGGAGGGAATGCTCAGCTCGGCTCTTTGTTGTAGTTCAGTCCCTAAGTCATGTCCAACTCTTCGGCGACCCCATAGGCTGTCCATGGGATTTTCCAGGCGAGAATACTGGGGTGGGTTGTCATTTCCTTCTCTAGGTGACCTTCCTGGCCCAGGGATCGAACCCAGGCTCCGGCTACGTTTCCCGCATTGCAGGTGCGTTCTTTACATCTGAGCGCCAGGGAAGCCAGCTCTTTATTTGTGTTCCTGTTGAATAGCTGTAGTGTTTTCAATGGCTATGTTAACTGGAAAAGTTGCACGTACACTTTTGCAAATTGTATTGCATTTTTTAATATTTCTCATGAAGACTATTTTTTAATTGTCTGCCAATGTGTGATTAGACTTTATATTACATCTCCAGTGGATGTGCTATCCAGATAATTCCTTTAATATCTAAAATAATTGGATTCAAGTGTTCAGGGATTCAGTATGTATAAGGATTTGTATTGAAGTTAATACATATTTTGTCCTGTACCCCTTAAGTTTCAGTTTTGTCTAATATTGAAGCAAATTAGATAATACTTATTTTCTAATTTAGCCATCTCATTTTTTATACCTATTCTGGTGATATATAGGTATATATGGGATATAAGTGTAACATATTTAATTATAATATAATAATAGCCTTTACCAAAAGTTGACTCTGCCAGGAATCATAAAATTATTTGATCTCCATAAAAATCCCATAAGATTGTTCTAATTTTAACCCATGAAGAAACTGAGGCTTGGAACTCAGAAATTTTTGTTTTACTCAACAGTTTATAATGCCTTTCTTTCATAGCTTAATTTGATATTCCAGAGGTGATTCTAATGGGCAGCAAAGTTACAAAACTCTGTACAAGTTAGTTACCTTCATCCATCTGTTTTCTTTTTCCAAAATTCGCCAACTGTCATTTACTATTGTCTCTCCCCCCCATCCTCTTGAACTAAAATCTCTTGTTTGTTTTCGCTTATTATGATCATTTTTTCCTGGCTGTGCTGGTCTTTGTTGCGGCGTGCAAGCTCTTCACTGTGGGGCGCGGGCTTCTCTAGTCGTAGGCTTAGCTGCCCCGTGACACATCGGATCCTAGTTCCATCCCCTGACCTGGGACCACCAGGGAAGTCCCTTGAACTAAAATCTTAGAGGGGCTTCAGAAGATCCGGAAGATCGTGTTCACCCAGACTTAGTCATTTCAGAAAAGAAATTTCAGCCACTTGTCTGAGTGAAAACACATACACACACGAGTGACTTCAGGTTAGTAAGCAAGGCAGTGTGCCAGATTTACGTTTGCTATACTGTTTATGAGTAGGCTATAGGCAGTATTTACTTTGCATGATGCACACACACAAACATACATATCCATTTATTTTCTGAAACGTACAGACTTTATCAGTTTGCGCCATTGCTTATCTGAAGCAGAGAAAGTATTGCCTTGGTTTGAGTGTTAATGCATAGAAGGGGACTCACCTGGGCTTATCTTGCTAGTGAAAAAATTAATCTAAATTTCATTTGAGACTCTGGGGCTAGTTAGCAATTCAGATATGCTTTTCAAAAACTGGTAGTGTCTCTTTGATGTGCCTGAAATGGAACAAGCTCTGTTCCTAGATGGTGTCACCTGTTTATTGCCACAATTCAGTATTTGAATTATGCAATGGAAAAAAAAATCCAGAAATTGCACAAAAAGAAAACAACCAACCAGAGAATCCCAATAATGAACATACATGATGACTCAGACTCTCTCTCTACCTTTGCCTAATTCCATTTCTTAACCTTATTTCTTGGGTAAAGTTATTTTTACATCACTATCAAATTAATACTTGGTATGGGTGATTGTAAAAAAAATAGGTTCCTGCTTTGGAAGAGGATTCTAATGAGCTGGAGTGATTACTCTGGGGTCTGTGAATATTTCGGTGATGATGGAGAATCTGTTAACTTGAAAGTTAGTTGGCAAATGCTGAGCTACAGAAATATTCACACTGACTTCATGATGAATGATTAACATCCCAAAGGTTCAACAAGCCAAGATGTTCCCTCCTAAAAGTTTTTTCCAACAGTTCCTATACAGGCAAAATCCTTTCTGAAACCACTGCCCATCACCAATATAAGCCAACTCTTTTTCCTATCAGGTTATCACTGACAATGTTGCCTTCCTTGATGTGTAGTTCAGATAGCTTTTAGAAGACAATGTCCTTGTGGCTGATGCTTTTACAATATTTTTTCTTCTGATTTCTGTATGGACACTTGAAAAGTCCTCTCTCTGCGTTCACTCCCCTTCCAGCCCCCTCCACTTTCTGACTTCAACCATTGGTGAACATCCTTAAGGTTTCTAAAAGATCATTATTTTTGTTCACAGAGGAGTCAAATCATAGGTGCTTTAGTCTTAAATTCAAGTCTATGTGTTATAAAAGAGAAAGCAAGCACTATAATGAGTGTAAATATAAAACATATTAAAAATAAATAATAACACAAGTGGAAATTCCAGCCATGGATTCATGCCTGGGGAGTGAGTCTGAGTGGGGCAAATGAATCACGCTCTTAGCTGTATCTTCCCTGATTTCTCTCAGAATGAGAACAATAAAGGCTGAATAAGATGATACTTTCAGGCAAAACCTTCGAAAAGGGTGTATGAATGATTTTAAAGTATTCAGTACTATTAAAAACAAACAAAAAGCAACCCCACATGTTTTAGTTTAGCCAGGAAAGTGGGTAGATCATTGAAGAAACTTATGAAATAAGATTCCAAGAGAAATCTAAGTGAACAAAGAATTGAGATTATTGGCATAATTGTATAGGTGAAGTCATGCTGAGTAGTTGCAATAATTTATTTTACAGCAATATATACTAAAGCCTGGCTTTCAAAATTTTGCCTACTATAATCTAACCCATGCCTCTCACTTCAAACTCATCTGAAACACTAAGTTACTTCTCTTTTATCTCAAAGATACCAGATTTTAAAAACAAAACTACAGTAAAATTGATCACAATATTATGTTAGTTTCAGCTGTACAACATACTGCTTCAGTATTTTTATGCATTAAATAATGATCACCATAATAAATCTAGTTACCATCTCTCACCACTCAAAGTTATTCCAATATTATGGACTATATTCCCTTTGCAGTACATTACATCACTGACTTATTTATTTTATAACTGGAAGTGTGTGCCTCTTAATATTTCCCTCACCCATCCCACCCTTCTGGCAACCATAGTTCACACTCTGCATCTATGAATCTGTGTCTGTTTTGTTGTATTTGCTCATTTGTTTTGTTTTTTAGACCCCCATATATAAGTGAAATAATATAGGTTTTGTCTTTCTCTGTCTGAGTTACTGCACTAGTATAATACCCTCTGGGCTTCCCAAGTGGTGAAGGAGGTAAAGAGCCTGCCTGCCAATGCAGTGAGACATATGAGATGTGGGTTCAATCCCTGGGTGGGGAAGATCCCCTGGAGAAGGGCATGGTGACCCACTCCAGTATCCATGCCTGGAGAATCCCATGGACAGAGGAGTCTGGTGGGCTACAGTCCACTGGGTCACAAAGAGCCGGACACGCCTGAAGCAACTTATCGTGCATACACACGCAATACCCCAGGTCCATCTATGCTATCTTAAATGGCAAGGTTGCATTGTTTTTCATGGCTGAGTGACATTCCATTGTGTGTGTATGCATGTATATTCCATATTCACAGTATCCCATTGTGTATACATCCATGTATACATTGTGTGCTCTGCATAGTGTGGTTTTTTATAATAAGAATAATTCTTTCAATCCATGAGCATTGTGTATCTTTCCATTTGTCTGTCCTCTCTTCAGTTTCTTTCATCAGTATCTTATAGTTTTTAAACAGATTGTTTACCTCCTTGTTTAGATTTATTGTAAATGAGATTGTTTTGTTAATTTCTCTTTCTGATAGTTTGTTGTTATTATATAGCAACACAACAGATGTCTGTATATTAATTTTTTCTAACAAACCTGAATTTTTACTCCCCCATTTAGTAGTATTTAGAAGTCATATTTCACATTATTTTGTTTTGTGTATCTTTTAGCTACTTATTGTGGATATAGCTGTTTTGACTACTTTTGTCTTTTAAACTTCTTACGAGACTTTTAAGTGGTTGATCTGCTACCTTTCTTGTATGTTTGCATTCATGAATGAGATTTTTTTGTTTGTTTTAAATTTTCCTATTTTTTAGTTGTGATCTTTTCGATCTTTTCTTTTCTACTTAGAGAAGTCCCTCTACATTTTTTTTTTTTTTTTTTTGTAAAGCCACATCAGTGGTATTGAGCTCTTTTCACTTTTGCTTGTCTGTAAGACTCTTTACTTCTCTTTCAAATCTGAATGACAGCTTTGCTGGTTAAGGTATTGTTTGCAGGTTGTTGTTTTTTTTTTTTCATCACTTTGAAATCATGGCAATCCCTTTTGGTCTTCAAAGTTTCTACTGAAATGCCAGCTGATTGTCTTATGGGAGTTCCCTGGTATGTAAGTAGTTGCTTTTTTGTTGCTGTTTTTAAGATCTTCCTCTGTCTTTAGTTTTTGCTGTTTAAGGACAGTGTGCATTGATATGGTTCTCTTTCAGTTTGTTCTGTTTGGGACTCTCTGTGCGTCCTAGACCTGCACGTGAGTGCCTCATTACCCAGGTCAGGGAAGTTTTCAGCTATTATTTCTTTAAGTAAGCTTTTGCCTCTCTCTGTCTTCTCCTGGGAACTCCACAGTAGAATCTTTAGCCTGCTTGATGTTATCTTACAAGCCTCTTAAACTATTTCTATTTTTTAAATTATTTCCTTTCTGTTCAACTTGGGTGATTGACACGACTGTCTTCCGGTTTACTGGCCTGCTTCCTGAGTCACCTGATCTAGCCCCTTTCTTCCCTAAGGCATGTTTTATTTCAGTTATTGTTTCTTCACCCCTGTCTTCCGGCCTGCTGGTGGCTGGCCCGGTGAGTCCCAGGGATGGCGTTGGCCCGCTGGTGGGAGGGCCCAGTCCCAGGGTAGCTGTCTGTAGTTCTGGCCTGTTGTGGGCAGTAAGCCCCTGGCACTGATAGGTTAAGGGCATGACTCTAGAATTGCACTTGTCAACACCAGTGTCCCTGTAGGAAACAAGCTCCCAGAAATGGCTGCCACCAGTCCATGTCCCCAGGGTGAGCTCCAGTCACCTACTGCCTCTCTGGGAGGCTCTATGAACCATCAGGTGGGTCTGACCCAGGCTCCTTTTAAATGACTGCCTCTTCCCCAGTCCCAGAGTGTGTGAAATTTTGCACTCACCTTTTAAGAGTAAAGTCTCTATTCCCCATAGCCCTCTGGCTGTCTTGAAAGTAAATCCTATTAGCCTTTAAAATAAAACATTCTTGGGGCTCGTCTTCACAGTGCAAGGCCCCTGGGCTGGGGGGTCCAATGTGAGGTTCGAACCCCATGCTCCTTGGGGAGACCTACGCTGCTGTGATTACCTTCCTGCTGTGGATCATGTAGCTGGGGGTATGGGTGTTGATTATACCACGTCTCCACTGCTCCCTCCAAGGCCACACTGTTGTGGCTTCTGCTTTATATCTTTAATTGTGGAAAACAGCTTCTGCTAGTATTCAGGTAGTTCTAATAGATAGTTGCTCTGTAGTGATAGTGAAGTCGTTCAATCATGTCTGACTCTTTGCGACCCCATGGACTATAGATTTCCAGGCTCCTCTGTCCATGGGACTCTCCAGGCAAGAATACTGGAGTGGGTTGTCATTTCCTTCTCCAGGGGATCTTCCTGACCGAGGGATCAAAGCCACGTCTTCCATGTTGCAGGGAGACTCTTTGCCATCTGAGTCCCCAACAGTTGCTCTGTAAACGGCTGTGATTTTGGTGTGTCTGAGGGAGGAGTAGGGCTCACAGTCTTCCTCCTCCACCCCCAGCCACACAGCTCCAGATTTCATACTTAATGTTCAAAAATTAACTCATAGTTTACTCTTTTTCCCTGTACTGCCCTTACACACACATACACATTCTTGTTCACAATTCAGATTACAGTCTATAGATCGCATTTTCAAGGTGGCTCAGTGGTTAAAGAATCCACCTACAGTCCAGGAGATGTAGGAGACACCAGTTTGATCTCTGGGTCGGGAAGATGCCCTGGAGGAGGGAGGGTAACCCACTCCAGTGTCCTTGCCTGGAGAGTCCCACGGACAGAGGAGCCTGGTGGGGTCGCAAAGACTCAGATATGACTGAAGTTCTGAGCATGCATACGCACCCCGAAGGTAGCCGGGGTGCCTCATAGCTCTCTCAGCACGCTGCACGTTCCTCTTACAGCACTTCCACAGTTACTGGCATCGGCTTTTGGTGACATATTTCCTCTCCAGGTGGCAGTGAGTTCCACAAGGGCACCATCACAATGGTCTCCATCACCTAGTGCAGTCCTGCAGTGTTGTAGGTTCTTTGTAGGTCTAAGTGAAAAAATAAATGCTTCAAAAATATTTTCTGAGTAAATGTATACTCTTCTGTTTAAAGGTAAACGTATACTCTTCTGTTTAAAAATAAATGTTTTATCTTCTGAAAATGGATTTTCAGTGCTAAACAAATCCATTGTGCTATGAATTGTGTGGTCTGTAGAATCAAAAATTAAACAACTGTCAGTGTATCTACTACTTTTTTCATCCAAAAGAAATTGGAGGCTCTATTATATTAATTGCTAAATAAAGAAAACTGGAAAGATGTGTTTTTCTGATGGGGGATGAGAGAGTAGTCATCAGTGTTAATAAAAGCTACTTTTTCTTTTTTACTCTTAAAGTAAAAGATAAGTATGTTAGACTATTAATGTGCAAGAAAATGAGTGCCTTAGGGGTTTATTTAGTGCCAAATAGTGAGCAGATATTAATAAAATAAAAAATGTGGTCTTTCAAACTCTGCAAAATAATGAAGGAAATCTAGTCTTGACTGTCAACCTATGCGCTAACTCTGTGTTTTGGGGCAAGTCACTTGTTTTCCTGTCCTCCGTTCATTTATGCCCAGACTGTGAAGACTGTGTTTAGTGATGCCTGAAGTAGTCACAGATGAAGCGTTGAGGCATGGGTGGTCTGGCGTATCTGCCCCTAATGGAGGCTGACGTGAGCATGCAGATTCCTAGGCCCTTGCACAGACCCAGCAAAGCAAAGTGAAGGGTGAGGAGTGGGGTGGAGTTCAGAAATCTTTTTGCTTTTGGTGGAAGGGATGAGATATCTTTTTATTTTTTAATCTATTTTTCATTGGAGTATAGTTGCTTTACAATGTTGTGTTAGGTTCACCTGTATAGTGAAGTGCATAAGCTATATGTATACATATATCCATTATTTTTTAGATTTCTGTCCCATTTAGGTCACTACAACTCATTCAGAAGAGTTCCCGGAGCTATATAGTAGGTTCTCATTATTATCTATTTTATACATAGTATCACCATTTGGTGATGTCCATAACCTTTTCGTGATGGATATAACCAAATGGTCATGGACAAGGAGATCAAACCAGTCCATCCTTAAGGAAATCAACCCTGAATATTCATTGGAAGGACTGATGTTGAAGCTAATGCTCCAGTACTTTGGTCACCTGATGCGAAGAACTGACTCTTTAGAAAAGACCCTGATGCTGGGAAAGATTGAAGGCGGGAGGAGAAGGGGACGACAGAGGATGAGATGGTTAAATAGCATGACCGACTCAATGGACGTGAGCTTGAATAAACTCCAGGGGATGGTGAAGGACAGGGAAGCCTGCTGTGCTGCAGTCCATGGGTTTGCAAAGTTGGACAAGACCGAGCAACTGAACACCACCACCGTACATAGCATCAGCGTTGATGTGTACCAATCCCAATTCACCCCACCCTCCTCTCCCCTTGGTCACCATACGTTTGTTTTCCACATTTGTGGCTGTATTTCTGCTTTTCAAATAAGTTCATCTGTACCATTTTTTCTAGATTCTACATATAGGTGATATTATAAATAAACAAAAACAAACCCCATCTTCAGGTAAATCATAAGAACATTTATGCTGAGGAATGATTTCTCATGTTTTCAGGACTTCCCAATATTAGATATGAGGATATTTAATTTTTTGGTAGACTTGGGAAATGTTAAACTAAGGAACTTCCAACACTTTTAAAATACTAGGGGCAGGAGAAACTTGACTCATTTGTCTGACCTCCTTTCTTCAGCACTCAAGTTGAAATATTAGAGACACAACTTTCTTCACATAATTTTTGTCAAGTTCAGGTCTTACAGCATTAAGGTCTTACAGTCATTCAGTCAACACCAAAACCTGCAGAGGGAATAGCCTGTGGAGACATACTCTCACACCCGCACCACTGTGTGGATTTGGGCTCCTCTGTCTCATCCTGTCAGGTATGATGGGAAGCAGAGTGGTGACTAAGCCCGGCAGTGACTGTGTTCTTGGTGTGAAAAATATGTCATTACAGTAGCCATAATGCAAGGAGATCCAACCAGTCCATCCTGAAAGAGCTCAGTCCTGGGTGTTCACTGGAAGGACCGATGCTGAAGCTGAAGCTCCAATACTTTGACCACCTGATGCAAAGAGCTGACTCACTGGAAAAGACCCTGATGCTGGGAAAGATTGAAGGCGGGAGGAGAAGGGGACGACAGAGGATGAGATGGTTGTATGGCATCACTGACTCATTGGACATGAGTTTGAGTAAGCTCCTGGAGTTGGTGATGGACAGGGAGGCCTGGTGTGCTGCAGTCCATGGGGTTGCAAAGAGTTGGACATGACTGAGATACTGAACTGAACTGAAATAGATATTCACCCACATAACTATCAGGTAAAGACACTTGGACTGCCTCTCACATCTCCAATGTCATTCCTGGGGTGCTCTCAGCATTAATTTTTATCTTCTTTATGGGCATAAGATATGTGCTAGGAAAGTTGAATGATCCAGAGTTCTGCTTTGCCAGGAGAATTCCCTGCAAACCACTTTCATACAGAAAGTACTTTGAGTTGATGTCATCTAAACATGTCCATAAGATGGACAGCACAGCCACTGCATCTCCATTTGACCAATGAAGAATTTCCATAACTATAGGCTTTTCCAATTTGATGTAGAACTGAACCAAAAAAAATTTTTTTCAAGTTTTTCAGCTCTGAAATCAGCACTCTATCTTCCACACCCTATTCATACCACAGTTCTGAGGTTTTGCCATATTTTTTTAACTTCAGTCTTGTAATCAAAACCATCTGCGTATCCTTGCAGTAAAGGAAGTAGAGTTATCATGCTGACTTTATTGATAATTTATTCATGCCTCCCCATATTGATGGCTACCGAGCTGACCCCACGGTGTGAAATCACTAGTAGAAAGTCGACTCCCGCAGAAATGAGGCTTTAGCAAGTCCATTAAGGAGATCCCAGGGAGAGAGAATGGCATAACGAGATCTCTATTTGCTTAGGAAGAAGCCAGTGTTCCTTTTAAAGTCAAAAGAGCCTGTCGGTCTGTTCTCTGGCCTCCATTCCTTCTGCCACTGCTTCAGTCTGGGGGCTGTTCGACTTATCTGACACCCAGTAGGCACCAGAAAACAAACATTTCTTGAACGAAGGAATGACTGAACTATATAGCAAATGCCTCTGAATTGGTTTTAGCCTCCTTTCTTTCTGAAAAATGCTTGGAAGTCACAACACCAAGACTGTAACCACGGTTAGAGGGGTTCAGGGTACAAGTTCCCAGCACTATGCTCTGCTCACTGAGTTCCCAGATCACTGGTCCCCTTGTGGTGTACATAACAGACTTGCAGGACGTGGTTGTTTCAGCACCAGCAAAGACTTTCGTACGCTTTAGATTTATAATTGTAAAATTCAACTTCCTACAACTTACCTGGTGGCTTAGAGGGTAGAGCGTCTGCCCGTAGTGCAGGAGACCCGGGTTCAATCCCTGAGTCGGGAAGATCCTCTGGAGAAGGAAATGGCAACCCACTCCAGTACTCTTGCCTGGAAAATCCCATGGATGGAGGAGCCCATGGGGTCGCAAAGAGTCGGACACGACTGAGCGACTTTACTTACTTTACAACCTCCGTAGTACATTTGACTACCATACTGGAATTTCCTAGGCAAGAACATTACCATAGTCCACGTGGTTTTTAGTCAGATTTCTGGTATTTTTTGAATATTTAGCAGCTGCTTCTTTTATTGTTTAGATCTTGAGCTCTTAAAGAGGAATCATTAAGAATTGAAGATTCAGTTCTGTGAGGAGCCTGGCACAGCCCTGGATGCAGCTTGATATGCCCACCTGCTGTCTGCCTGGGGCACTTTCAAAGCTCTTCCATCACTCTTTCGGGGAAACAAGGGCCATTTTATGTTCCTGTAAAACCCGCAGCCCTCTCTGCAGGAGAGTGACCCCATGGAGCCCAAGGGAAAGCAGGGCCGGCCGAGCTTCCTTTGGCTGCCTTGCTTCAGCTGGTCACTCACAGCCATGCCTGGGAGGGACGCTGGGTAAGGATAACAGGTCCCTATAGGCCATGTGCGTTAACATTAATTACAGGCACTAGTATTCCACGGACATTTTGCTGACCACCAGCCACCCCCCCGCCATGACTCTGACTTTGAAAAGGGCTCAAAGTCATTTGGATTTGGAAAACACCACTTTCAGTTATATGGATAGAGTATAGATATGATATATATTCTATATTTGTATATCATATATGTGTATATTGTATACCTCTGTTTATGTTGGTGTGTTAATTGCTTGGTCATGTCTGCCTCTTTGCGACCTGGTGGACTGTAGCCCACCAGGCTCTTCTGTCCATGGAATTCTCCAGGCCAGAATACTGGAGTGAGTTGCCATTGCCTTCTCCAGGGGATCTTCCCGACTCAGGGATTGAACCCGGGTCTCCTGCACTGCAGGCAGACTCTTTACCATCTGAGTCACCAGGGAAACCCCTACATCTATGTATAAATCCCTTTAATAAGAATATGATATTGTGTGAGGGTTTCCAGATTAATACAACTTAATCAAAGAAAGAGAGACCTACTCTGAAAGTGCTTTTTTTTTTTCTTTTTCTTTATGTCACATTTGTTTTTTGGGCAATATAAGCCTCAGCATTGCCCAAAACCACCCAGCTGGAGACTCCTTGTGCCCTGCTGTGGCCCTTCATTAAAGTCTGGCTAGTGAGTTCTGAGTATAAGTAACACAGGCAACTAGCTCACCACATCTCTAAAACGGAAGTAGGTAAGGCAGGTAGCCCTGCGTTCTCTTTTTCACTGTCTGGTCTCAGCTCCATCGATGGTGCTGAGGAGTTGGCTACAGCCTGGAGGAGGAAGCCAGCACTTTAAAGTATATGTGTCTAACGTGCACCCGATGTTCATCTCAGCACTGTTTACGATAGCCAGGACATGGAAGCAACCTAGATGCCCATCAGCAGACAAATGGATAAGGAAGCTATGGTACATATACACAATGGAATATTACTCAGCCATTAAAAATAATACATTTGAATCAGTTCTAATGAGGTGAATGAAAGTAGAGCCTATTATACAGAGTGAAGTAAGCTGGAAAGAAAAACACCAATATAGTATACTAATGCATATATATGGAATTTAGAAAGATGGTAATGATAACCCTGTATGTGAGACAGCAAAAGAGACACAGATGTATAGAAGAGTCTTTTGGACCCTGTGGGAGAGGGCGAGGGTGGGATGATATGGGAGAATGGCATTGAAGCATATATATTACCATATGTGAAACGAATCACCAGCCCAGGTTCAATGCATGAGTCAGGGTGCTCGGGGCTGGTGCACTGGGATGACCCAGAGGGATGGGATGGGGAGGGAGGTGGGAGGGGGGTTCAGGATGGGGAACACATGGACACCCGTGGTAGATTCATGTCAATGTATGGCAAAACCAATACAGTATTGTAAAGTAAAAAAATAAATAAATAAAACTAAAAAAAAAATAATAAAGTATATGTGTCTAAAGAAAGCAGAGTGTCTGCCACTAGGGAGAGCAGAACTGCCCGCCTTTTGCTTACTTACCTACTGCACAGTTATCCTATGGTGTCACTTGGATGCGGAATCTAAAACATGACACAAATGAACTTATCTACAAAATAGAAACAGACTCGCAGATAACAGAACCAAGGTTATGGTTACCAAAGGGGAAAGGAGGCGGGGTGGGGATAAATTAGGAGTTAGGGATTAGCAGATACACATACTGTATATAAAATAGATGAGCAACAAGGTCCTGTTGCATAGCACAGGGAACTGTATTCACCACCTTATTCACCAACCTATAAGTGAGCTATACTCACATTAGTGAACTACATTCACTAACCTGCATGGAAAAGAATCTGAGAGGAAAATATATGTGTTTGCGTGCTAAGTTGCCTCCAACTTTCTGTGACCCTATGGACTGTAATCATAGGGTCACAAACTCCTCTGTCAATAGGATTTCCCAGGCTAGAATACTGGGGTGGGTTGCCATTCCTTCCTCCAGGGGTTCTTCCCGACCCAGGGATCGAACACACATATCTTATGGCTCCTGCATTGGGAGGCGGTTTTGTTTTGTTTTGTTTTTTTAACCCATTAGCTCTACCTGGGAAGCCTATAGATGTGTGTGTGTGTGTGTGTGTGTGTAACTGAATTACCTTTATTAACACCAGAAACTAAAACAATATTGTAAATCAACTACACTCCAATAAAAAGAAAAAGTTACTGCATCTTAGGAAAGTCGAAGAAAAAATTTTGAGTGTGGTTACATGGTGACATCATACATACAACTCTGAACCTGTTTTCTCACCCATAAAATAATGAAAATAATACATGTCTTACAATATTACTGTGAGGAATCAGATCAATAATGTAAGGAAATTATCAGGCAAAATTGTGAATTATTTTTCTTCCAACTTTTTAAAACATGTCTCAGTCTTTTTTTTTTTTTTGGTTTTGGGGCTGCCTAGAGTAAGTTTTATTGTAGTTAGACCACAAACTTTTATAAAGAAGGACGATTTTTCCTTGTTCATTAACTGTTCTTATTTCATGGTTTTGGAGTTGACAGAAAATAGTCCTGGGCAGGAATAGACAACAGCCACCCAGCAGTGCTTCCCCCCCTCACTTCCTGAGAACTAACTTCGTAGCCATGTGTAAAGGGGATGGGGCCTGGTGGTGTAACACAGTCACTTCTGAGGGCTGCCCTCACCATCATCAAGAATGCTCTTTACAGAATCCTTTCCAGAAAGCACCAGAGCAAATGAAAACAGACACATTCCTGCATCCGTCCACCACACTATCTACCCGTTTAGCTTTGGTGATGGAGTCTCCGCTGCTTGGGCTGGCCTGGCGGCTCAGTGGTAGAGTCCACCTGCAGTGTGGGTGGCCTGGGCTTGATCCCTGGTCGGGAAAATCCCCTGGAGGAGGGCATGGCAGCCCATTCCAGTGTTCTTGCCTGGAGAATCCCACGGGCAGAGGAGCCTGGCGGGCTGCAGTCCATGGGGTCGCAAAGAGTCAGACATGATTGAGCAGCTAAACACAACACAACTCCCCTAGGGATTTGCTCTGTTGGCAAGGGTGTGGAGTGTCTATCAGAGCTCATCTGGTAGTCTGGTTGACATCTCAACTCCCTGAATTTTATTTTTCATTTGAAAAAGAGTCGTTGCAATCTAGTCATTTCCTGTTTCCTCTTCGATCCCAGAAAAGCTGGGGAAGGTCAGCCTTGATTCGTCTGAGTGCCTGTGGTTCATCTAGGATGGATCTATGTATTAGGAAGAAAAATGGGCAAGTTACATTGCAGTGTACAACTTTTGATCAATATATATCAAGTTAGTCCTCCTGTGTGAGGAAGAACACAGAACAGTTAAACACCTGCACTCTGGAGTCAGACCAAGCTTATTTCCAATCCTGGCTCTCTCAGTTACCAAAACCAGGCATTTCCACACCGTCCCGTGGGAAGCTGCTCCGTAACTCAGGGCACCCAGGCTGGCTCTCTGTGCTGACCTAGAGGGATGGGGTGAGGGAAGGGGAGGGAGGCTCCAGGGAGAAGGGATATATGTATAATTATGGCTGATTTGTATTCTTGTATGGCAGAAACCTGGAGAAGGAAATGGCAACCCATTCCAGTATTCTTGTCTGGAGAAGCCCATGGACAGAGGAGCCTGGCAGGCTATAGTCCATGGGGTCGCAAGAGTCGGACCTGACTTAGCAACGAAACCACCACCACCACCATGGCAGAAACCAACACAATGCTATAAAGCAATTTTCCTCCAAATAAAGAAAGAAAGAAAGAAAAAATTTCTGAACCTCAGTTTCCTTGCTCAACTCTAGAATAGTTGATGACAATGTGTCTACATCAAGATAATAATACTTATCTTGCAGGATTTCTGTATCACGGGTTCAAGGACTCAGTATGTGCGAAGTATCTAGAGTAAATGTAAACACTCAAAGGGTGGTTGTTATCTATCTTTTTAGGCCACTTGCAACTGATGCACTTCACATTTAAAAAAAAAAAATTGCAGTTGTATTATAGAAGGTGAACCTGAATCAGCCTAAGCAAGGGAGCTTTATCTTATGCAAATAGAAATTCAAGACACTTTCCACAGCCAAATGTAAATGGTGGGTTTGTACTGCCTACAATTTTAGACTATCCATAATCCTGCTGTCTTTCACTGATGTAAAATTATGTATCTACATTCTCGTCTAAGCTATGAAATTATACTACATTTAAGATTCCTTACCTGCTATTTCGATGTAATACACAGTTCTTGAAATTCAAATTCATTCACTAAGTATAAATGATACTCAAGATTACAGAGAAATTTGAGACATAAACTATATATTGGTTAACTCAAAATCCATTTTCAATCCCTTCTCTCTTTCTTTGCTTACTAAGAAATTTAAACTGAACTGACAGCCTCTCTTGAAGTTAAGGGTGTCACATAACATGATTCTGATTAATAAATTGTTAGTAGAAGTCTGCCAGAAGCCTTTGGGGAAACACAAAATTTTAAGAATAGAAAAAGAGATGAGGATAAAAAACCTTGTGAAGATTTTAACCTACCATTTTCTTCCTGTCTGAAATGTGACTAATGCTAAATGTGGAGCTAGCTATTCTACAGCTCAAAATTCTAAATATAATCGAGTTAAAATATGGAAAGGACCCAAGTCTTGATGTCACCAATGAACATGTGAGTCAACACTTTAGCTCTTTATTCCACTTTAACCAAATGTTGATCAAATATTGATGTTCCCAATATTGTCTTTTAGATTTTGAAGGTGTCACAATGAAAACAACAGACAGAAAATCCTGCTCTCATGTATCTTACATTCTAGGGTGACAAGAGAGACAGAAGACAGGTTTATAGGTGTCTGTGTCTGTGTGTGTATGGTATGTCAAAGTGATAAAAAAATGCATCCTGCCTGAATGGGAGAGAATTGGTACATGTGTACGTATGGCTGGGTCGCTCGGCTGTGCACCCAAAACTATCACAACATTGTTAATCTGCTATACTCCTATATAAAATAAAAAGTTAAAAAATTCATCCTAAAGAGAAAAATAAAGCCGGGAGAAGATAGGGCGAGGAAGCGCTAGGCTATGAGCAGGTTTCACTGCTGAAAGACACATGCAGGAATCAGAATCCAGAAAGTTCTGGATTTGGGGCTTTATGTTCTACAGTATAAATTAAGAGCGCATGATTAAATTAGCCCCTGTGGCCACAAGGCAGATGGTGTGGGTGAACATGTGGGTGGGGAGGGCTTGCTGGGAGCGAGCGGAATCCTCAGGGCTCCCTACTGCCTGGTGAGGCTGATGCGGGTGGAGCCGACCACAGACAGAGAGCTGCAGGGTCTCCGCCCAGGTCTCCTCAACGGGTTAGCACTGCTCCACAGGAGGACCTTTTCTTTCTTTCTTTTTAATTTGTCGCTGTGCGCGGTCTCCACGGCTGCACGCCGGCCTCTAGCTGCAGAGAGCCCCGGGCAGACTCTTGGCTGTGGGGAGCGCGCTCTCCTTCCGGTGAGTTCTCCTGTTGGGCAGCCCAGGCTCCAGAGTGCAGGCTTCAGCGGTTGCGGTGCCCAGGCTGAGTCCCCTGCAGCAGGTGGGTCCCTCCAGGACCAGGGATCAAGCCCAGGTTGCCTGTGTTGGCAGGTGGATTCTTAACGACTGCACCACCAGGGAAGTCCCCGTAGTAGGACCTTGCTTATCTGTGTTACATATGGCGGTGTGTGTCTGTCAGCCTCAAACTCCCAATTACCCTTCCCCCACCTCGTCCCCGCTGGGAACCGTGAGTCTGTTTGCTATGCCTGTGATTCTGCCTCTATTTTCTAAATAAGTTTATTTGTATCATATTTTAGATTCCACATAGAAGGGATATCATGATATTTGTCTTTCTGACTTACTTCCCTTGGCATGGTAATCTCTAGGACCATCCATATTGCTGCAGAAGGCATTGTTTCATTCTTTTTATGGCTAAGTAAGGTTCCATTGGATTATGTACCACATCTTCTTTACCCATTCCTCCATCGATACACATTTAGTTTGCTTTCATGTCTTAGCTGTTGTAATAGTGCTGTGATGAATATTGAGGTGCATGCATTTTTTGAATTACAGTTTTCTCTGGATACATACCCAGGATTAGTCTTGCTAGATCACATGGTAGTTCTGTTCTTAATTTTTTTAATTAATTAATTTATTTATTTTATTTGGAGGCTAGTTACAATATTGTATTGATTTTGCCATACATTGACATGAATCTGCCATGGATTTACATGTGTTCCCCATCCTGAACCCCCCTCCCACCTCCCTCCCCATCCCATCCCTCTGGGTCATCCCAGTGCACCAGCCCCAAGTACCCTGTCTCATGCATCGAACCTGGACTGGCCATCTGTTTCACATATGATAATATACAAGTTTCAATGCTATTCTCACAAATCATCCCACCCTCGCCTGCTCCCACAGAGTCCAAAAGTCTGTTCTTTACATCTGTGTCTCTTTTGCTGTCTCACATATAGGGTCATTGTTACCATCTTTCTAAATTCCATAAACTCTACCATTCCAATACTGTGTTGGTGTTTTTCTTTCTGACTTACTCCACTCTGTATAATGGGCTCCAGTTTCATCCACCTCATTAGAACTGATTCAAATGCATTCTCTTTAATTGCTGAGTAGTATTCCACTGTGTATATGCACCACAGCTTTCTTATTCATTCGTCTACTGATGGACATCTAGGTTGCTTCCATGTCCTGGCTATTGTAAACAGTGCTGTGATGAACATTGGGGTACACGTGTCTCTTTCAATTCTGATTTCCTCGGTGTGTATGTCCGGCAGTGGGATTGCTGGGTCATATGGCAGTTCTATTTCCAGTCTTTTAAGGAATCCCCACACTGTTTTCCATAGTGGCTGTACTAGTTTGCATTCCCACCAACAGTGTAAGAGGGTTCCCTTTTCTCTGCACCCTCTCCAGCATTTATTGTTTGTAGAATTTTTGATAGCAGCCATTCTGACTGGTGTGACATGGTACCTCATTGTGGTTTTGATTTGCATTCCTCTAATAGGTGATGTTGAGCCTCTTTTCATGTGTTTGTTAGCCATCTGTATGTCTTCTTTGGAGAAATATCTGTTTAGTTCTTTGGCCCATTTTTTGATTGGGTCCTTTATTTCTCTGATATTGAGCTGCATGAGCTGCTTATATATTTTTGAGATAAATTATTTGTCAGTTGCTTCATTTGCTATTATTTGCTCCAATTCTAAAGGCTGTCTTTTCACCTTGCTTATACTTTCCTTTGTTGTGCAAAAGCCTTTAAGTTTAATTAGGTCCCATTTGTTTATTTTTGCTTTTATTTCCATTACTTTGGGAGGTGGATCATAGAGGATCCTGCTGTGATTTCTGTCAGAGAGTGTTTTGCCTATGCTTTTCCTCTAGGAGTTTTATAGTTTCTGGTCTTACATTTAAATCTGTAGTCCATTTTGAGTTTATTTTTGTGTATGGTATTAGACTTAATATTTTAAGGAAATTCCATACTGTTCTCCACAGCAGCTACACGGATCTATACTCCTCCTAGCAGTACAGGAGGGTTCTCCTCTCTTCATGCCCTCTCCAGAATTTATTGTTTGTAGATTTTTTCATAACGGCTGTGTTTATGGGGGTGAAGTGACGCCTTATTGTAGTTCTGATTTCACTAACAATTAGATGTTGAGCATTTTCTCAAGTGCCTGCTGGCCATCTATATGTCTTCTTTGGAGAAGAGCCAGTTTAGGTCTTCCAAACATTTTTTGGCTGAATTGCTTTTTTGTTATTGAGTTGTGTAAGCTGTACACAGCAATACATGAACAGTATATTATGGAAATTAAGCCCTTGTGAAACCAACAGTTATTAGCTGTGTATATATGTCTAACACTAGGCTCATCCATATACATGTCACTATCACTGATTTTCACCATTATTCTGTAAGGCAGATAACTTTTATTATCATTTTATAGATAAGGGAAGTAAGGAACTGGTTCTAGCCTTTAATTAGTAAGTGAAAGCCTAGATTAAAATCTAGATATTTGCATGTGAACAGCACCCATGCTTATTTTCTTATTCATTCAGTGAAAAATTAATTAATGAGTATCTTTTATGTGTCAAGCATTCTGCTAGACACTTGACTCAGGAATAGTATGATAAACAAAAGAAAGTCCTAGTCATCTACAGATCTCTAAGTAGTGAAGAGAATGAACATAAACATAATTTTAAAATTAAGTTTAGTTGATTCACAATTTATGAAGTGCCTCTTATGTTCTAGAACCTATGCAAGGCATGGGTGTATCTGTGAATGAATTCACAGAAGTCTAATAGGTCAAATCCATGCCTGTTTTATCATCCATTGGGAGAGTTAGGTCAGAAACAAAAACTTCCAGTAAGGATTGAGATATCTGTTTGAAGAGTTAGGTGAATCATGGAGGAACCAGAGCAGAGATAGTGGTGCTGGAGAATGAACAGGCAGAGAAGGTGCTGGTATTCTTGGCGGAGAAAAGTCATGTGATGGAAATTAAAGAATGAAAAGACCTCGAACCATGGAGCTGGATGTTTCAGAGTGAAAGACGGGACTGACAGTTGAAAAAGTAGCTGGGGGCCAATAGCGAAGGTCAAATGGGTCAGCTAAAATGGTTGGGGTTTTCTGCTGTACACAAAAGTTTTGAGCCAGGTGGTTGAAATCATCAGATGTAGTTTTGGAAAGGTAAGTATGCCAGATGCAACAGGCAGGCACATGTAACCCTGTTTATCCTCCTGCACTTTGAAATCCCTTCTTTTTATACAATTCAGGACATAGTCTTTAGATAGCTCATCCTTTAAAAAAAAAAAAAAATGCTTATCCTTCATAGGATGAATTAACTCTTCCCATTATTAAACAGTTGTAAATTTCAGCAGTCTTAAAATTTCCAACTTCTATTACCTCTGAAACTGTTTGATATGTCATCCCCTTTCTTCTGGGAAAAATTTCAATTAGTCTTTCCTACATGAATAAAGGGGCCATTCATAATGTTAGGGGAAAAGAGGAGAATCATTCATTTTTTGGGTGTGCAAATCCTTCATGTTCAATCTGAGCAGCTTCCTGTCTTCTGGTCTGGTTATTTTTCTCCCAAATGTAAGTGTGTAATGAGTGCATGATGTGTTAGACCACAGAGATAAAATGCAGTGTGTTCAGAATATTATTGCCTTCTGTTATAAGACATAAAAGTAAACAAAATAAAAACAAAGGCCAACTCATGCATTTGAAAATAGCAAGGCTTCTGATGTCAGTTTTATCCTTACCAGGTAATCTCCTGAGGCCCTGGATCAGCTGAGATTTGCCACTCTCCATTATCTCCTTTTATGAGCATCAGAATTGCTTTATTGTAGCAGTGCTTGGCAAAATACTTCTTTTACAAGTAATCTAGATCCGTCAAACTGTCTGTTTCTACTACATCAGTCACTACTCTGTGGTTTATTTGGTGATACTGACTGTCAATAAAATAACATTGTAAAATATTCCAGTGTGAGGAGGCTAATCCAGTGCAGGTTAATAAAGCTACCTTGCCAGGTAGCGTGCCTTTTATGTCAGACTCCTTTTAGGTGGATAAGCAAAATCACATTGAGGTTTAGCTGGAATTAATGCCATACCTAGAGGGTTACTTAATTTATATATTTGCTTTTTTTTTTTTTTTTCAGACCCACATTTGGAATAAAGTGTATAGGCTGCTCTTTGGGATGATAGAGTATTTCCAAGGGTGAATTTTGAACAGGCTGGTGAATTCGGGTCGTAAGGCCATGGCAGTCTGGGGCCCGTTTGACAGTTCCTTCTCTTTGAATCTATGCAAAGCGGAAGTGGGACCCGAAACCTTGGAGTCAGTGTTTAAGCGGGCTTTTCCAGAACTTGCTCATCAGTGTTTTTTTCCATGAGTGTTTTAATGACCTCAGTTCAAGCCAAGAGCAATAAATGTCTCAGAAAGAGGCTGTTAATTGAAAAGACTGGCGATTTCAGAGGGATTAATATTACTGTCAGATTCCACTTGCCTCCTCTCCCTTTTAATTGGGCCTTCTGTTTCAATTTACAAACAGTCATACAGACTGGAGCTTTCAAAGGCAGGAGCGGAAGTGGGGAAGAGAATATGCCTGGAGCACCTTGGACCAGGGTTAAAATGCCCGGGTAGCGACCTAGTCTCAGCTCGGTCATTTTTCTTCTCTCCTCTGTAAACTGGGTATTCTAGAGTACTTTTTAGAATCACTATAACATTACTGTGACAATCCCTTGTCTGATTGATAACAAAGGGCTTTTTTAAACCATCTGTAAAATAAAAGTAAAGTGAATAAAGATAAAAGATAAAGAAATAATGTAGAAAAATGTTTAAAAGATAAAATTAAGGTAGTATATTCACTTTCACCAGCTGGAAGTACAAATAGGTTCAGATCCTTTTCTTATCTCAATTAATTACTTGAGTTCTCAGATTCTACTGACAAATAACCGGATGCTTGAAACCCTCCTACCTGCTCCAGCTCTCCCACGTGGTATAAACTTCAGTTGCTGACTCAGTCCGGCACCTACTCCTGGTCTGCTGCTGTGGCTTCTGCTGCTGCTGTGACGTGGGGTCACTGTTGCAAAAGCCTCATGCAGGCCCCAGGGAGCGACCCCCGCTGCAGTAATTGATGCCTTAGCCGCGCAGACCCTCGCCCTGGCTGCAGTGGCGCCCACCCTTGGACGACCGAAGTGGCAGCCCTTTTGAGCTCTGCGCTCGTGGGCAGAGCCACTGTGTGGGCACCGCGCAAGGTCCAAACGGGCTCCGCAGGCAGCCCGCGCGCTGAGGCCAAGGCACGTGCGAGCTGAGATGGGGGTGGACGGGGCCTTTTCACGCTGAGGGCCACCGAGGAGGCTCCACGCCCACCGGGTCTCTGAGCGGATTCTCGCCGGGTCCCCCTCAGCCGGGTCCGCGCCCCTCGGCCTGTGTGCACGTCTCTCCCGGAGTTTCTCGGGTCCCAGGTAGGCTGGGAGTCGGTCCCCTTGCCCCGCGGAGGTGGCGTCGGCTCTGCCCACACTCGTCTCCCGAGACACTGCCACTCCACTCTTTGGGTGAGTCAAAGAAGGTGCCCAGGAGGAAGACATTCCCGTAGACAAAAATCATTAGTGCTTATTTCAATGAAAGAAACCTGTAAGTTGCTCTCTGTGAAGACTTCTGCTCTACAAGCAAACTTTTTTTTTTTTTGCTGTTTTTGTTCTATTTTTGAGTCATTCTATGAGTATTCCTTTTCTGCTTCAAGATACAGTTCCAAAAAAACCTTTCAACTTAGGTTTCTCTAGACAAATCTATGGAGAAGGAAATGGCAACCCACTCCAGCGTCTTGCCTGGAGAATCCCAGGGACGGTGGAGCCTGGTGGGCTGCCGTCTATGGGGTCGCACAGAGTGGACACGACTGAAGCGACTGAGCAGCAGCAGCAGCAGACAAATCTAAGGGCTTCCCTGGCGGCTCAGTGCTGAAGAATCCGCCTGCAATGCGGAAGAATCAGGTTCGATCCCTGGGTTGGGAAGATCCCCTGCAGAAGGAGATGGCAACCCACTCCAGCATTCTCATCTGGAGAATTCTATAGACAGAAGAGCCTGGCGGGCTACAGGCCCTGGGATCGCAAGAGTCAGACGCCACTGAGTGACTAAACCCCCACCAGAGAAATTTAAAGGATTTCTTTCTTACTGTGAATCCCCATTCCCAATGCTGGGGCTTGGTTTCTTAACATACATGTAAACTTTGGGGAAAGCAAGTTATGTAGTAATGAATGTACACATGTGGCGCTGAATCTAGTGTGTTAGTTACATGTCCTGCGTTGCAAGTTTGCAGCCTACACAAGAGAGGTGCTCAATTACTTCTACTCCAACATGGGCTGGAATCCAGCCCTCACCCCATCCTGGTGGTTTCCTTGAAGAAAATATTTAATTTGATAGAGCTTATTTCTTCTTCTATTTTTAACCATTAACCACTGACATTTCTTTTTTGTTTATTCCCAATGTTTCTTAAAACTTATGTTTTTATTTCCATCCTTCATTCCACAGTGAAATTTCAGCTCTTCATCATCTCTTGTCCAGACACTACAAGGTTCTCCTAACAGCTTCTCCTCCCTGGCTTGCTCCTGTCCATTCCATCTTCTGTCCTCTAGAGAGTGGTCAACTGAGAAGGCTAATCTCACTGTGTTCTTTTTTTAAAAATAAAATTTATTGGAGTATAGTTGCTTTACAATCTTCTGTTAGTTTTTGATGTGCCATAAAGTGAATCAGTCACACATACTCAAGTATCCCCTCATATATGCACCCCTGTGTTCATAGCAGCAATATTTAAAATAGCCAGGACATGGAAACAACCTAAATGTTTATCAACAGATGAATAGATAAAAAAATGTGGAGCATATATACAGTGGAATATTATTCATGGAAAGGAATGATATTATGCCATTTGCAGAGACATGGGTGGACCTAACCTTACCATGTTCTGTCTCTCTTTTCCGTGGGTCTCCATCATCCTCAGACAAAGCCACATTTCTCAGCAGGGCTTACCCCACTTGCCAGCCATTTCTCCCACTTTACACACTCTTTTTTTTTAATGTTTCCCCTTGCTTTTTAATATTTCTTCTAGATCCTCTGTAATGTCTTGTCTCCATTTTTTGGGAATCTGTATTTCTCCCTAGAATTTTCCTCTCCTTTTTCTTTGCTTAAGTCTTTCTATTTAAGCCTCAACTCAGTTAGCATCCCTTTCTCAAGTCGCACGATATCTTTGGCCTATTTTCTTTTATTGCACTGAGTAATTATTTCATTGTCGCCCATATTTCTCCTGCATTAGAGGATGAGTGATTTGAGGTACAGATTCTCATTTCAAAGATTTCTCATCAAAGATTAGCACACAGTAGTAGTTCAACAAGTGTCAGTTGAGAGAATAGACCTGCAATGTGGAAGTCATCATGCCTACCTCAAAGTTTCATCATGAAATTTCAACGATATATCTGCTGAGGTGGCCAGATTCACCTTTATCACCTGGTAGACATTCAGTGGGATTCCCAAGTGGCTCAGTGGTAAAGACCCTGCCTGCCAATGCAGGAGATGCAGGAAACTCAAGTTCATTCCTAGGTTGGGAAGGTCCCCTGGAGAAGGAAATGACAACCCACCCCAGTATTCTTGCCAGGAAAATTCCATGGACAGAGTAGCCTGATGGGCTTCAGTCTGTGGGGTTGTAAAGAGTCAGGCACACCTGTGTGACCGAGCATGCACGCAGGCATTCAGCGCCTGTTTTATTTCCTTCTGCTTACAAGGAGTCACACAAGGCATAAATCGCTTAAAGTTCATGAATGGAGGTTTGAAGTGAAGCCATGTCTTCTATCTGTATTTCTTCTAAACCCTACTGGACATTTTGACTACTAATTTTCAGATGTACCTGTTGGAAGACTTTTTAAAAAATATTGTTCATAATGACATTGCAGGATGGATGTTTTATTGAAAGGTGGTGAACCCTAAGTTGATAGTTATTGGATCCTGTTTCTCTCCTTAATTACCATCATCCCTTTGGTCTGTTTCCATATCCAAGTCTGACTGTGTTCCGACATGAAAGAGAAATTGGTTTTCAAGACTGCTGTGTGGCTCGAAGAGTTACTTTGTGGAGTGCAAGGTAGGATGAGTCCAAGGTAGCTCCAGGTAGCTCAAACTAGCCTGTGGCGAAAGATTCAAGCACTTGGGAAAGTAGGGACACTTGTTTATCTGAGTCATTTTTGTGGCATTTCTGTCTCTCTTTTCAATTTTTATTTCTTCCAAGAAGCAGAAGGAATGGTACCCTTCTGTCTCAGGACATGAACTCTACCATTCACCAGCTGTATTACTTTGGCAAGACCTCTTTCATGAACTTCAGTTTCTATTATAAATGGAATAATTATGCCCATCTTATCTACTCTACAAAGTTATTGTAAATGTATGAAAATCTTTGTTAAATCACAAAGCAAAATGAACAGGTAAGGAGCTATTATTAAGGTTTTTCTTTCAAGAAAATCCCTTTCTCCCACAATATCTCGAAGGTTTTTAGAATATGGATTAAGCCATAAACTGTCTTTCATGAATTCTGTAAGCTGGCATATAGAACATGATCATAAATGGTAAATAATCACAAAAACATTGTCTCAGTATGTAAATTTGCCCACTAAAATGTCTTTTGTGTAGCCAAATGTTGCCTTTTATCCAAATGTCTCATAGCATTTTGTGAACAGATTATGTATGACACATACCAAAAATAATTCTGTCCCCATCATTCTAATAGCACCACCTTTCAAAAGAAAGTGTTGTTTAAAACCCCAGGCTACCGCCAATCAGGAGAGCAAATAAAGAATATTTTCACCTCCTTGAAAATGGTAGCAGGCAGCTAGTAACCAGCTAATACTGGAGCCAATACTTTCAGCAAGATTTATGTTCCAGGCAGCATGAAAGCTTTATAAGCATGCATATTAGCTTTCTAAGAAAGTTTAGGTGTGTATATCTTTATTTTACAATGGTAAGATTGGGAATAGTAATTTACAATAGTAAGACTGTCTGTGAAGGACAGCCAGGAGGAAGGGCTGAAGACTAGCTGGGGCCTGCAGAAGCAAGACGGTTTCAATGTGCTTGGAGTCACTGCCCCTCCTGCCAGTGCTTGTCAAGGTCACAGCTCATAGGCTGATGGTGTCACAGTGCCAGAACAGTACTGGCGTCACTGACCAGAGTGGAAAGCCCTCACGGACTGCAGGCTTATTTCTAGAGCCCTTTGTCTTTCTGTCCTGGTTTCCTGCCTTTTCTTAAAGATAAAAGTATCCCAAGGAAAATCTTTTTCTATTTTTATTTTGCCGGCTGAGCAAAAAATGCAGGAAGTGAAGGAAGGGAAAAGGTAAATATTTGTGATAAGCAATTTGCCTGAACATTTTCCCATCTTTTAAGTCATTCCCTCTTGTGTCTCTAACACCTCTTCAGTTTTGCTACTTGCCACTGGTCCCAAGGAAGAGGGAGTTAGAGCAGTGAGCCTCAACCTTGACTTTGTGTCAGAATCACCTGGAGGATGACTGAGTGGGACAGACCCACCCTTGAGACTGTGACCTGGGGGGTGGTATCGGGTGGGGCCTCATAATACACATTTCCAGCCAGTTCCTAGGTGATGCTAATGCTCCCAACCCTGGCCCCACACTTTCAGAACCACCAGTTCACAGACCACTGGGCAAAGCGCCGGCTTTTTCTTTGGAGGAGAGATCAACAGCAACGTAAGTGGTTTGACCACGGCTTTTTTTCAGTAATAATTTCAGCTATACAGAGAGAACTTCAGACAAGTGACCAGTAGTCCCTCAGGTAATTAGGGTCTGAATACAGAGAAGTCTCCTGAAAGCAGGAGCCAGTTGACAGGTGTAGCAGTGAATAGAGCCGGCCCACTCATACTGCAGGGGCTGTTTGCTCTACCTCATCTGTTTATCTCAGTTCTAGAACGTTTGTGGTCGGACCCTTCAGCCAAGGACCCCAGAGAGATTTTCGGTCTTGGATTTGGTATCATGCAGACCATTCATGATGGGTTTTGTTCTTTTTTTCGCCTAGTAGTGTAGTCGAAATGTCTGCCGTTGGAAGAGAAAGAAGCCCACTGCTCCTGCACGCTTTCCCGTGGTTGCAGACCTGGGGAAAGAAAAAGAAACTGAGGCATCAGTTAGGGTCAGGGGTTTCCAGCAATTTAAGAGACAGCCTTTATTTATATAATATCTTCCTCAAAACCTCAAGATCAAAACCTGGTAAATATTTGATTGCTTTGGTAAAGCAAGTAGGCAGAGCCCCCATTGCCCAGATGGGTTTTAGACTCACAGCTAGAAAGCTCTGCAGTTTCCAAATGGAACCAGGCCCTGGTGAGCAAGCAGTGGTTGTTGTTTTGTAGATAGTGGGAAGCCTAGGGGGATTTTGAAGTCAGGATCAAGGGCTCATTGAACACTGCCCAGGTCTTTCCGTATTGAATTATACATGGAGATCAGCAAGGTCTTGTAGCTCCTTCCTCAGTGAGTGTAACATCCTCCCACAGAGGTGTTTATCAGGACAAATGGGTGAAGAAGATGTGCTACATTATACAATGAAATATTGGGTTTTGTTTAGTCGCTCAGTCATTTCCAACTCTTTGCGATCCCATGGACTCTAGCCTGCCAGGCTAGATGGGATTCTCCAGGCAAGAATTCTGGAGTGGGTTGCTATTTCCTTCTCCAGGGCATCTTCCTGACCCAGGGACCGAACCCAGGTCTCCTGTCTGAGCCACAATGGAATATTACTCAGCCATAAAAAAGAATGAAATAATATCATTTGCAGCAACATGGATACAATGAGAGATTATCATACTAAGTGAAGAAATCAGAAAGAGAAAGACAAATACCATATGATATCACTTGTATGTGGAACCTAAAAATATGATACAAATGAACTTATTTACAAAACAGAAACTGATTCACAGACTTTGAAAACAAACTCATGGTTACCAAAAGCAGAATGCTGAGGGGAGAGGTGGATCGGGAGCTCGGGACGGAGGTGTACACACCGTTATGTGTGCGTGCATGATCAGTTGCTCCAGCCACGTCTGGCTCTCTGTGACCCTGTGAACTGCGGCCTGCCAGGCTCCTCTGTCCATGGAATTCTCCAGGCAAGAATACTGGGGTGGATTGCCTTGCTCTCCTCCAGGGGATCGTTCCCA